>NC_134266.1:241272013-241872013 GCF_031893055.1 Leptodactylus fuscus
TCAGCAATACACCCCTCTCCATATATAGTGTCACATATGGTGTCATACAGCAATACACCCCTCTCCATATATAGTGTCACATATGGTGTCATACAGGACATACACCCCTCTCCATATATAGTGTCACACATGGTGTCATACAGCAATACACCCCTCTCCATATATAGTGTCACATATGGTGTCATACAGCAATACACCCCTCTCCATATATAGTGTCACATATGGTGTCATACAGCAATACACCCCTCTCCATATATAGTGTCACATATGGTGTCATACAGCAATACACCCCTCTCCATATATAGTGTCACACATGGTGTCATACAGCAATACACCCCTCTCCATATATAGTGTCACATATGGTGTCATACAGCAATACACCCCTCTCCATATATAGTGTCACATATGGTGTCATACAGCAATACACCCCTCTCCATATATAGTGTCACATATGGTGTCATACAGCAATACACCCCTCTCCATATATAGTGTCACATATGGTGTCATACAGCAATACACCCCTCTCCATATATAGTGTCACATATGGTGTCATACAGCAATACACCCCTCTCCATATATAGTGTCACATATGGTGTCATACAGCAATACACCCCTCTCCATATATAGTGTCACACATGGTGTCATACAGCAATACACCCCTCTCCATATATAGTGTCACATATGGTGTCATACAGCAATACACCCCTCTCCATATATAGTGTCACATATGGTGTCATACAGCAATACACCCCTCTCCATATATAGTGTCACACATGGTGTCATACAGCAATACACCCCTCTCCATATATAGTGTCACATATGGTGTCATACAGCAATACACCCCTCTCCATATATAGTGTCACACATGGTGTCATACAGCAATACACCCCTCTCCATATATAGTGTCACACATGGTGTCATACAGCAATACACCCCTCTCCATATATAGTGTCACATATGGTGTCATACAGCAATACACCCCTCTCCATATATAAGTGTCACACATGGTGTCATACAGCAATACACCCCTCTCCATATATAGTGTCACATATGGTGTCATACAGCAATACACCCCTCTCCATATATAGTGTCACATATGGTGTCATACAGCAATACACCCCTCTCCATATATAGTGTCACACATGGTGTCATACAGCAATACACCCCTCTCCATATATAGTGTCACATATGGTGTCATACAGCAATACACCCCTCTCCATATATAGTGTCACATATGGTGTCATACAGCAATACACCCCTCTCCATATATAGTGTCACACATGGTGTCATACAGCAATACACCCCTCTCCATATATAGTGTCACATATGGTGTCATACAGCAATACACCCCTCTCCATATATAGTGTCACACATGGTGTCATACAGCAATACACCCCTCTCCATATATAGTGTCACACATGGTGTCATACAGCAATACACCCCTCTCCATATATAGTGTCACATATGGTGTCATACAGCAATACACCCCTCTCCATATATAGTGTCACACATGGTGTCATACAGCAATACACCCCTCTCCATATATAGTGTCACATATGGTGTCATACAGCAATACACCCCTCTCCATATATAGTGTCACATATGGTGTCATACAGCAATACACCCCTCTCCATATATAGTGTCACACATGGTGTCATACAGCAATACACCCCTCTCCATATATAGTGTCACATATGGTGTCATACAGCAATACACCCCTCTCCATATATAGTGTCACACATGGTGTCATACAGCAATACACCCCTCTCCATATATAGTGTCACACATGGTGTCATACAGCAATACACCCCTCTCCATATATAGTGTCACATATGGTGTCATACAGCATACACCCCTCTCCATATATAGTGTCACACATGGTGTCATACAGCAATACACCCCTCTCCATATATAGTGTCACATATGGTGTCATACAGCAATACACCCCTCTCCATATATAGTGTCACATATGGTGTCATACAGCAATACACCCCTCTCCATATATAGTGTCACATATGGTGTCATACAGCAATACACCCCTCTCCATATATAGTGTCACATATGGTGTCATACAGCAATACACCCCTCTCCATATATAGTGTCACATATGGTGTCATACAGCAATACACCCCTCTCCATATATAGTGTCACACATGGTGTCATACAGCAATACACCCCTCTCCATATATAGTGTCACATATGGTGTCATACAGCAATACACCCCTCTCCATATATAGTGTCACATATGGTGTCATACAGCAATACACCCCTCTCCATATATAGTGTCACATATGGTGTCATACAGCAATACACCCCTCTCCATATATAGTGTCACACATGGTGTCATACAGCAATACACCCCTCTCCATATATAGTGTCACACATGGTGTCATACAGCAATACACCCCTCTCCATATATAGTGTCACATATGGTGTCATACAGCATGACAGACCCCTCTCCATATATAGTGTCACACATGGTGTCATACAGCAATACACCCCTCTCCATATATAGTGTCACATATGGTGTCATACAGCAATACACCCCTCTCCATATATAGTGTCACACATGGTGTCATACAGCAATACACCCCTCTCCATATATAGTGTCACATATGGTGTCATACAGCAATACACCCCTCTCCATATATAGTGTCACACATGGTGTCATACAGCAATACACCCCTCTCCATATATAGTGTCACATATGGTGTCATACAGCAATACACCCCTCTCCATATATAGTGTCACACATGGTGTCATACAGCAATACACCCCTCTCCATATATAGTGTCACATATGGTGTCATACAGCAATACACCCCTCTCCATATATAAGTGTCACACATGGTGTCATACAGCAATACACCCCTCTCCATATATAGTGTCACATATGGTGTCATACAGCAATACACCCCTCTCCATATATAGTGTCACATATGGTGTCATACAGCAATACACCCCTCTCCATATATAGTGTCACACATGGTGTCATACAGCAATACACCCCTCTCCATATATAGTGTCACATATGGTGTCATACAGCAATACACCCCTCTCCATATATAGTGTCACATATGGTGTCATACAGCAATACACCCCTCTCCATATATAGTGTCACATATGGTGTCATACAGCAATACACCCCTCTCCATATATAGTGTCACATATGGTGTCATACAGCAATACACCCCTCTCCATATATAGTGTCACATATGGTGTCATACAGCAATACACCCCTCTCCATATATAGTGTCACATATGGTGTCATACAGCAATACACCCCTCTCCATATATAGTGTCACACATGGTGTCATACAGCAATACACCCCTCTCCATATATAGTGTCACATATGGTGTCATACAGCAATACACCCCTCTCCATATATAGTGTCACACATGGTGTCATACAGCAATACACCCCTCTCCATATATAGTGTCACATATGGTGTCATACAGCAATACACCCCTCTCCATATATAGTGTCACACATGGTGTCATACAGCAATACACCCCTCTCCATATATAGTGTCACATATGGTGTCATACAGCAATACACCCCTCTCCATATATAATGTCACATATGGTGTCATACAGCAATACACCCCTCTCCATATATAGTGTCACATATGGTGTCATACAGCAATACACCCCTCTCCATATATAGTGTCACATATGGTGTCATACAGCAATACACCCCTCTCCATATATAGTGTCACACATGGTGTCATACAGCAATACACCCCTCTCCATATATAGTGTCACATATGGTGTCATACAGTGACAGACCCCTCTCCATATATAGTGTCACACATGGTGTCATACAGCAATACACCCCTCTCCATATATAGTGTCACATATGGTGTCATACAGCAATACACCCCTCTCCATATATAGTGTCACACATGGTGTCATACAGCAATACACCCCTCTCCATATATAGTGTCACATATGGTGTCATACAGCAATACACCCCTCTCCATATATAGTGTCACATATGGTGTCATACAGCAATACACCCCTCTCCATATATAGTGTCACATATGGTGTCATACAGCAATACACCCCTCTCCATATATAGTGTCACACATGGTGTCATACAGCAATACACCCCTCTCCATATATAGTGTCACATATGGTGTCATACAGCAATACACCCCTCTCCATATATAGTGTCACACATGGTGTCATACAGCAATACACCCCTCTCCATATATAGTGTCACACATGGTGTCATACAGCAATACACCCCTCTCCATATATAGTGTCACATATGGTGTCATACAGCAATACACCCCTCTCCATATATAGTGTCACATATGGTGTCATACAGCAATACACCCCTCTCCATATATAGTGTCACATATGGTGTCATACAGCAATACACCCCTCTCCATATATAGTGTCACACATGGTGTCATACAGCAATACACCCCTCTCCATATATAGTGTCACATATGGTGTCATACAGCAATACACCCCTCTCCATATATAGTGTCACATATGGTGTCATACAGCAATACACCCCTCTCCATATATAGTGTCACACATGGTGTCATACAGCAATACACCCCTCTCCATATATAGTGTCACATATGGTGTCATACAGCAATACACCCCTCTCCATATATAGTGTCACATATGGTGTCATACAGCAATACACCCCTCTCCATATATAGTGTCACATATGGTGTCATACAGCAATACACCCCTCTCCATATATAGTGTCACACATGGTGTCATACAGCAATACACCCCTCTCCATATATAGTGTCACATATGGTGTCATACAGCAATACACCCCTCTCCATATATAGTGTCACACATGGTGTCATACAGCAATACACCCCTCTCCATATATAGTGTCACATATGGTGTCATACAGCAATACACCCCTCTCCATATATAGTGTCACATATGGTGTCATACAGCAATACAGACCCCTCTCCATATATAGTGTCACACATGGTGTCATACAGCAATACACCCCTCTCCATATATAGTGTCACATATGGTGTCATACAGCAATACACCCCTCTCCATATATAGTGTCACACATGGTGTCATACAGCAATACACCCCTCTCCATATATAGTGTCACATATGGTGTCATACAGCAATACACCCCTCTCCATATATAGTGTCACATATGGTGTCATACAGCAATACACCCCTCTCCATATATAGTGTCACACATGGTGTCATACAGCAATACACCCCTCTCCATATATAGTGTCACATATGGTGTCATACAGCAATACACCCCTCTCCATATATAGTGTCACACATGGTGTCATACAGCAATACACCCCTCTCCATATATAGTGTCACACATGGTGTCATACAGCAATACACCCCTCTCCATATATAGTGTCACATATGGTGTCATACAGCAATACACCCCTCTCCATATATAGTGTCACATATGGTGTCATACAGCAATACACCCCTCTCCATATATAGTGTCACACATGGTGTCATACAGCAATACACCCCTCTCCATATATAGTGTCACATATGGTGTCATACAGCAATACACCCCTCTCCATATATAGTGTCACATATGGTGTCATACAGCAATACACCCCTCTCCATATATAGTGTCACACATGGTGTCATACAGCAATACACCCCTCTCCATATATAGTGTCACATATGGTGTCATACAGCAATACACCCCTCTCCATATATAGTGTCACACATGGTGTCATACAGCAATACACCCCTCTCCATATATAGTGTCACATATGGTGTCATACAGCAATACACCCCTCTCCATATATAGTGTCACATATGGTGTCATACAGCAATACACCCCTCTCCATATATAGTGTCACACATGGTGTCATACAGCAATACACCCCTCTCCATATATAGTGTCACATATGGTGTCATACAGCAATACACCCCTCTCCATATATAGTGTCACATATGGTGTCATACAGATACACCCCTCTCCATATATAATGTCACACATGGTGTCATACAGCAATACACCCCTCTCCATATATAGTGTCACATATGGTGTCATACAGCAATACACCCCTCTCCATATATAGTGTCACACATGGTGTCATACAGCAATACACCCCTCTCCATATATAGTGTCACATATGGTGTCATACAGCAATACACCCCTCTCCATATATAGTGTCACACATGGTGTCATACAGCAATACACCCCTCTCCATATATAGTGTCACATATGGTGTCATACAGCAATACACCCCTCTCCATATATAGTGTCACATATGGTGTCATACAGCAATACACCCCTCTCCATATATAGTGTCACACATGGTGTCATACAGCAATACACCCCTCTCCATATATAGTGTCACATATGGTGTCATACAGCAATACACCCCTCTCCATATATAGTGTCACACATGGTGTCATACAGCAATACACCCCTCTCCATATATAGTGTCACACATGGTGTCATACAGCAATACACCCCTCTCCATATATAGTGTCACATATGGTGTCATACAGCAATACACCCCTCTCCATATATAGTGTCACATATGGTGTCATACAGCAATACACCCCTCTCCATATATAGTGTCACATATGGTGTCATACAGCAATACACCCCTCTCCATATATAGTGTCACACATGGTGTCATACAGCAATACACCCCTCTCCATATATAGTGTCACACATGGTGTCATACAGCAATACACCCCTCTCCATATATAGTGTCACATATGGTGTCATACAGCAATACACCCCTCTCCATATATAGTGTCACACATGGTGTCATACAGCAATACACCCCTCTCCATATATAGTGTCACATATGGTGTCATACAGCAATACACCCCTCTCCATATATAGTGTCACATATGGTGTCATACAGCAATACACCCCTCTCCATATATAGTGTCACATATGGTGTCATACAGCAATACACCCCTCTCCATATATAGTGTCACATATGGTGTCATACAGCAATACACCCCTCTCCATATATAGTGTCACATATGGTGTCATACAGCAATACACCCCTCTCCATATATAGTGTCACATATGGTGTCATACAGCATACACCCCTCTCCATATATAGTGTCACACATGGTGTCATACAGCAATACACCCCTCTCCATATATAGTGTCACATATGGTGTCATACAGCAATACACCCCTCTCCATATATAGTGTCACACATGGTGTCATACAGCAATACACCCCTCTCCATATATAGTGTCACATATGGTGTCATACAGCAATACACCCCTCTCCATATATAGTGTCACATATGGTGTCATACAGCAATACACCCCTCTCCATATATAGTGTCACATATGGTGTCATACAGCAATACACCCCTCTCCATATATAGTGTCACACATGGTGTCATACAGCAATACACCCCTCTCCATATATAGTGTCACACATGGTGTCATACAGCAATACACCCCTCTCCATATATAGTGTCACATATGGTGTCATACAGCAATACACCCCTCTCCATATATAGTGTCACATATGGTGTCATACAGCAATACACCCCTCTCCATATATAGTGTCACACATGGTGTCATACAGCAATACACCCCTCTCCATATATAGTGTCACACATGGTGTCATACAGCAATACACCCCTCTCCATATATAGTGTCACATATGGTGTCATACAGCAATACACCCCTCTCCATATATAGTGTCACACATGGTGTCATACAGCAATACACCCCTCTCCATATATAGTGTCACATATGGTGTCATACAGCAATACACCCCTCTCCATATATAGTGTCACACATGGTGTCATACAGCAATACACCCCTCTCCATATATAGTGTCACATATGGTGTCATACAGCAATACACCCCTCTCCATATATAGTGTCACATATGGTGTCATACAGCAATACACCCCTCTCCATATATAGTGTCACATATGGTGTCATACAGCAATACACCCCTCTCCATATATAGTGTCACATATGGTGTCATACAGCAATACACCCCTCTCCATATATAGTGTCACACATGGTGTCATACAGCAATACACCCCTCTCCATATATAGTGTCACACATGGTGTCATACAGCAATACACCCCTCTCCATATATAGTGTCACACATGGTGTCATACAGCAATACACCCCTCTCCATATATAGTGTCACATATGGTGTCATACAGCAATACACCCCTCTCCATATATAGTGTCACACATGGTGTCATACAGCAATACACCCCTCTCCATATATAGTGTCACATATGGTGTCATACAGCAATACACCCCTCTCCATATATAGTGTCACACATGGTGTCATACAGCAATACACCCCTCTCCATATATAGTGTCACACATGGTGTCATACAGCAATACACCCCTCTCCATATATAGTGTCACACATGGTGTCATACAGCAATACACCCCTCTCCATATATAGTGTCACATATGGTGTCATACAGCAATACACCCCTCTCCATATATAGTGTCACACATGGTGTCATACAGCAATACACCCCTCTCCATATATAGTGTCACATATGGTGTCATACAGCAATACACCCCTCTCCATATATAGTGTCACACATGGTGTCATACAGCAATACACCCCTCTCCATATATAGTGTCACACATGGTGTCATACAGCAATACACCCCTCTCCATATATAGTGTCACATATGGTGTCATACAGCAATACACCCCTCTCCATATATAGTGTCACACATGGTGTCATACAGCAATACACCCCTCTCCATATATAGTGTCACATATGGTGTCATACAGCAATACACCCCTCTCCATATATAGTGTCACACATGGTGTCATACAGCAATACACCCCTCTCCATATATAGTGTCACACATGGTGTCATACAGCAATACACCCCTCTCCATATATAGTGTCACATATGGTGTCATACAGCAATACACCCCTCTCCATATATAGTGTCACACATGGTGTCATACAGCAATACACCCCTCTCCATATATAGTGTCACATATGGTGTCATACAGCAATACACCCCTCTCCATATATAATGTCACACATGGTGTCATACAGCAATACACCCCTCTCCATATATAGTGTCACATATGGTGTCATACAGCAATACACCCCTCTCCATATATAGTGTCACATATGGTGTCATACAGCAATACACCCCTCTCCATATATAGTGTCACATATGGTGTCATACAGCAATACACCCCTCTCCATATATAGTGTCACACATGGTGTCATACAGCAATACACCCCTCTCCATATATAGTGTCACACATGGTGTCATACAGCAATACACCCCTCTCCATATATAGTGTCACATATGGTGTCATACAGCAATACACCCCTCTCCATATATAGTGTCACATATGGTGTCATACAGCAATACACCCCTCTCCATATATAGTGTCACATATGGTGTCATACAGCAATACACCCCTCTCCATATATAGTGTCACATATGGTGTCATACAGCAATACACCCCTCTCCATATATAGTGTCACACATGGTGTCATACAGCAATACACCCCTCTCCATATATAGTGTCACACATGGTGTCATACAGCAATACACCCCTCTCCATATATAGTGTCACATATGGTGTCATACAGCAATACACCCCTCTCCATATATAGTGTCACATATGGTGTCATACAGCAATACACCCCTCTCCATATATAATGTCACATATGGTGTCATACAGCAATACACCCCTCTCCATATATAGTGTCACATATGGTGTCATACAGCAATACACCCCTCTCCATATATAGTGTCACATATGGTGTCATACAGCAATACACCCCTCTCCATATATAGTGTCACACATGGTGTCATACAGCAATACACCCCTCTCCATATATAGTGTCACATATGGTGTCATACAGTGACAGACCCCTCTCCATATATAGTGTCACACATGGTGTCATACAGCAATACACCCCTCTCCATATATAGTGTCACATATGGTGTCATACAGCAATACACCCCTCTCCATATATAGTGTCACATATGGTGTCATACAGCAATACACCCCTCTCCATATATAGTGTCACACATGGTGTCATACAGCAATACACCCCTCTCCATATATAGTGTCACACATGGTGTCATACAGCAATACACCCCTCTCCATATATAGTGTCACATATGGTGTCATACAGGACAGACCCCCTCTCCATATATAATGTCACACATGGTGTCATACAGCAATACACCCCTCTCCATATATAGTGTCACATATGGTGTCATACAGCAATACCCCTCTCCATATATAGTGTCACACATGGTGTCATACAGCAATACACCCCTCTCCATATATAGTGTCACACATGGTGTCATACAGCAATACACCCCTCTCCATATATAGTGTCACACATGGTGTCATACAGCAATACACCCCTCTCCATATATAGTGTCACATATGGTGTCATACAGCAATACACCCCTCTCCATATATAGTGTCACACATGGTGTCATACAGCAATACACCCCTCTCCATATATAGTGTCACACATGGTGTCATACAGCAATACACCCCTCTCCATATATAGTGTCACATATGGTGTCATACAGCAATACACCCCTCTCCATATATAGTGTCACACATGGTGTCATACAGCAATACACCCCTCTCCATATATAGTGTCACATATGGTGTCATACAGCAATACACCCCTCTCCATATATAGTGTCACAAATGGTGTCATACAGCAATACACCCCTCTCCATATATAGTGTCACATATGGTGTCATACAGCAATACACCCCTCTCCATATATAGTGTCACATATGGTGTCATACAGCAATACACCCCTCTCCATATATAGTGTCACATATGGTGTCATACAGCAATACACCCCTCTCCATATATAGTGTCACACATGGTGTCATACAGCAATACACCCCTCTCCATATATAGTGTCACATATGGTGTCATACAGCAATACACCCCTCTCCATATATAGTGTCACATATGGTGTCATACAGCAATACACCCCTCTCCATATATAGTGTCACATATGGTGTCATACAGCAATACACCCCTCTCCATATATAGTGTCACACATGGTGTCATACAGCAATACACCCCTCTCCATATATAGTGTCACATATGGTGTCATACAGCAATACACCCCTCTCCATATATAGTGTCACATATGGTGTCATACAGCAATACACCCCTCTCCATATATAGTGTCACATATGGTGTCATACAGCAATACACCCCTCTCCATATATAGTGTCACATATGGTGTCATACAGCAATACACCCCTCTCCATATATAATGTCACACATGGTGTCATACAGCAATACACCCCTCTCCATATATAGTGTCACATATGGTGTCATACAGCAATACACCCCTCTCCATATATAGTGTCACATATGGTGTCATACAGCAATACACCCCTCTCCATATATAGTGTCACACATGGTGTCATACAGCAATACACCCCTCTCCATATATAGTGTCACACATGGTGTCATACAGCAATACACCCCTCTCCATATATAGTGTCACATATGGTGTCATACAGCAATACACCCCTCTCCATATATAGTGTCACACATGGTGTCATACAGCAATACACCCCTCTCCATATATAGTGTCACACATGGTGTCATACAGCAATACACCCCTCTCCATATATAGTGTCACACATGGTGTCATACAGCAATACACCCCTCTCCATATATAGTGTCACACATGGTGTCATACAGCAATACACCCCTCTCCATATATAGTGTCACATATGGTGTCATACAGCAATACACCCCTCTCCATATATAGTGTCACACATGGTGTCATACAGCAATACACCCCTCTCCATATATAGTGTCACATATGGTGTCATACAGCAATACACCCCTCTCCATATATAGTGTCACATATGGTGTCATACAGGACAGACCCCTCTCCATATATAGTGTCACACATGGTGTCATACAGCAATACACCCCTCTCCATATATAGTGTCACATATGGTGTCATACAGCAATACACCCCTCTCCATATATAGTGTCACACATGGTGTCATACAGCAATACACCCCTCTCCATATATAGTGTCACATATGGTGTCATACAGCAATACACCCCTCTCCATATATAGTGTCACATATGGTGTCATACAGCAATACACCCCTCTCCATATATAGTGTCACATATGGTGTCATACAGCAATACACCCCTCTCCATATATAGTGTCACACATGGTGTCATACAGCAATACACCCCTCTCCATATATAGTGTCACATATGGTGTCATACAGCAATACACCCCTCTCCATATATAGTGTCACATATGGTGTCATACAGCAATACACCCCTCTCCATATATAGTGTCACATATGGTGTCATACAGCAATACACCCCTCTCCATATATAGTGTCACACATGGTGTCATACAGCAATACACCCCTCTCCATATATAGTGTCACACATGGTGTCATACAGCAATACACCCCTCTCCATATATAGTGTCACATATGGTGTCATACAGCAATACACCCCTCTCCATATATAGTGTCACATATGGTGTCATACAGCAATACACCCCTCTCCATATATAGTGTCACACATGGTGTCATACAGCAATACACCCCTCTCCATATATAGTGTCACACATGGTGTCATACAGCAATACACCCCTCTCCATATATAGTGTCACATATGGTGTCATACAGTGACAGACCCCTCTCCATATATAGTGTCACACATGGTGTCATACAGCAATACACCCCTCTCCATATATAGTGTCACATATGGTGTCATACAGCAATACACCCCTCTCCATATATAATGTCACACATGGTGTCATACAGCAATACACCCCTCTCCATATATAGTGTCACACATGGTGTCATACAGCAATACACCCCTCTCCATATATAGTGTCACATATGGTGTCATACAGCAATACACCCCTCTCCATATATAATGTCACACATGGTGTCATACAGCAATACACCCCTCTCCATATATAGTGTCACACATGGTGTCATACAGCAATACACCCCTCTCCATATATAGTGTCACATATGGTGTCATACAGCAATACACCCCTCTCCATATATAGTGTCACATATGGTGTCATACAGCAATACACCCCTCTCCATATATAGTGTCACATATGGTGTCATACAGCAATACACCCCTCTCCATATATAATGTCACACATGGTGTCATACAGCAATACACCCCTCTCCATATATAGTGTCACATATGGTGTCATACAGCAATACACCCCTCTCCATATATAGTGTCACATATGGTGTCATACAGCAATACACCCCTCTCCATATATAGTGTCACATATGGTGTCATACAGTGACAGACCCCTCTCCATATATAGTGTCACACATGGTGTCATACAGCAATACACCCCTCTCCATATATAGTGTCACATATGGTGTCATACAGCAATACACCCCTCTCCATATATAGTGTCACACATGGTGTCATACAGCAATACACCCCTCTCCATATATAGTGTCACATATGGTGTCATACAGCAATACACCCCTCTCCATATATAGTGTCACATATGGTGTCATACAGCAATACACCCCTCTCCATATATAGTGTCACATATGGTGTCATACAGCAATACACCCCTCTCCATATATAATGTCACACATGGTGTCATACAGCAATACACCCCTCTCCATATATAGTGTCACACATGGTGTCATACAGCAATACACCCCTCTCCATATATAGTGTCACATATGGTGTCATACAGCAATACACCCCTCTCCATATATAGTGTCACACATGGTGTCATACAGCAATACACCCCTCTCCATATATAATGTCACATATGGTGTCATACAGCAATACACCCCTCTCCATATATAGTGTCACATATGGTGTCATACAGCAATACACCCCTCTCCATATATAATGTCACACATGGTGTCATACAGCAATACACCCCTCTCCATATATAATGTCACACATGGTGTCATACAGCAATACACCCCTCTCCATATATAGTGTCACATATGGTGTCATACAGCAATACACCCCTCTCCATATATAGTGTCACATATGGTGTCATACAGTGACAGACCCCTCTCCATATATAGTGTCACACATGGTGTCATACAGCAATACACCCCTCTCCATATATAGTGTCACATATGGTGTCATACAGCAATACACCCCTCTCCATATATAGTGTCACACATGGTGTCATACAGCAATACACCCCTCTCCATATATAGTGTCACATATGGTGTCATACAGCAATACACCCCTCTCCATATATAGTGTCACATATGGTGTCATACAGCAATACACCCCTCTCCATATATAGTGTCACATATGGTGTCATACAGCAATACACCCCTCTCCATATATAGTGTCACACATGGTGTCATACAGCAATACACCCCTCTCCATATATAGTGTCACATATGGTGTCATACAGCAATACACCCCTCTCCATATATAGTGTCACATATGGTGTCATACAGCAATACACCCCTCTCCATATATAGTGTCACACATGGTGTCATACAGCAATACACCCCTCTCCATATATAGTGTCACATATGGTGTCATACAGCAATACACCCCTCTCCATATATAGTGTCACATATGGTGTCATACAGGACATACCCCTCTCCATATATAGTGTCACACATGGTGTCATACAGCAATACACCCCTCTCCATATATAGTGTCACATATGGTGTCATACAGTGACAGACCCCTCTCCATATATAGTGTCACACATGGTGTCATACAGCAATACACCCCTCTCCATATATAGTGTCACATATGGTGTCATACAGCAATACACCCCTCTCCATATATAGTGTCACACATGGTGTCATACAGCAATACACCCCTCTCCATATATAGTGTCACATATGGTGTCATACAGCAATACACCCCTCTCCATATATAGTGTCACATATGGTGTCATACAGCAATACACCCCTCTCCATATATAGTGTCACATATGGTGTCATACAGCAATACACCCCTCTCCATATATAGTGTCACATATGGTGTCATACAGCAATACACCCCTCTCCATATATAGTGTCACACATGGTGTCATACAGCAATACACCCCTCTCCATATATAGTGTCACATATGGTGTCATACAGCAATACACCCCTCTCCATATATAGTGTCACATATGGTGTCATACAGTGACAGACCCCTCTCCATATATAATGTCACACATGGTGTCATACAGCAATACACCCCTCTCCATATATAGTGTCACATATGGTGTCATACAGCAATACACCCCTCTCCATATATAGTGTCACACATGGTGTCATACAGCAATACACCCCTCTCCATATATAGTGTCACATATGGTGTCATACAGCAATACACCCCTCTCCATATATAGTGTCACATATGGTGTCATACAGCAATACACCCCTCTCCATAATATAGTGTCACATATGGTGTCATACAGCAATACACCCCTCTCCATATATAGTGTCACATATGGTGTCATACAGCAATACACCCCTCTCCATATATAGTGTCACATATGGTGTCATACAGCAATACACCCCTCTCCATATATAGTGTCACACATGGTGTCATACAGCAATACACCCCTCTCCATATATAATGTCACACATGGTGTCATACAGCAATACACCCCTCTCCATATATAGTGTCACATATGGTGTCATACAGCAATACACCCCTCTCCATATATAGTGTCACATATGGTGTCATACAGCAATACACCCCTCTCCATATATAATGTCACACATGGTGTCATACAGCAATACACCCCTCTCCATATATAGTGTCACACATGGTGTCATACAGCAATACACCCCTCTCCATATATAGTGTCACATATGGTGTCATACAGCAATACACCTCTCTCCATATATAGTGTCACACATGGTGTCATACAGCAATACACCCCTCTCCATATATAGTGTCACATATGGTGTCATACAGTGACAGACCCCTCTCCATATATAGTGTCACACATGGTGTCATACAGCAATACACCCCTCTCCATATATAGTGTCACATATGGTGTCATACAGCAATACACCCTCTCCATATATAGTGTCACATATGGTGTCATACAGCAATACACCCCTCTCCATATATAGTGTCACATATGGTGTCATACAGACAGACCCCTCTCCATATATAGTGTCACATATGGTGTCATACAGCAATACACCCCTCTCCATATATAGTGTCACATATGGTGTCATACAGCAATACACCCCTCTCCATATATAATGTCACACATGGTGTCATACAGCAATACACCCCTCTCCATATATAGTGTCACACATGGTGTCATACAGCAATACACCCCTCTCCATATATAGTGTCACATATGGTGTCATACAGCAATACACCCCTCTCCATATATAGTGTCACACATGGTGTCATACAGCAATACACCCCTCTCCATATATAGTGTCACACATGGTGTCATACAGCAATACACCCCTCTCCATATATAGTGTCACATATGGTGTCATACAGTGACAGACCCCTCTCCATATATAGTGTCACACATGGTGTCATACAGCAATACACCCCTCTCCATATATAGTGTCACATATGGTGTCATACAGCAATACACCCCTCTCCATATATAATGTCACACATGGTGTCATACAGCAATACACCCCTCTCCATATATAGTGTCACACATGGTGTCATACAGCAATACACCCCTCTCCATATATAATGTCACACATGGTGTCATACAGCAATACACCCCTCTCCATATATAGTGTCACATATGGTGTCATACAGCAATACACCCCTCTCCATATATAATGTCACACATGGTGTCATACAGCAATACACCCCTCTCCATATATAATGTCACACATGGTGTCATACAGCAATACACCCCTCTCCATATATAGTGTCACATATGGTGTCATACAGCAATACACCCCTCTCCATATATAGTGTCACATATGGTGTCATACAGCAATACACCCCTCTCCATATATAGTGTCACATATGGTGTCATACAGCAATACACCCCTCTCCATATATAATGTCACACATGGTGTCATACAGCAATACACCCCTCTCCATATATAGTGTCACATATGGTGTCATACAGCAATACACCCCTCTCCATATATAGTGTCACATATGGTGTCATACAGCAATACACCCCTCTCCATATATAGTGTCACATATGGTGTCATACAGTGACAGACCCCTCTCCATATATAGTGTCACATATGGTGTCATACAGTGACAGACCCCTCTCCATATATAATGTCACATATGGTGTCATACAGCAATACACCCCTCTCCATATATAGTGTCACATATGGTGTCATACAGCAATACACCCCTCTCCATATATAGTGTCACATATGGTGTCATACAGCAATACACCCCTCTCCATATATAATGTCACACATGGTGTCATACAGCAATACACCCCTCTCCATATATAGTGTCACACATGGTGTCATACAGCAATACACCCCTCTCCATATATAGTGTCACATATGGTGTCATACAGCAATACACCCCTCTCCATATATAGTGTCACATATGGTGTCATACAGCAATACACCCCTCTCCATATATAGTGTCACATATGGTGTCATACAGCAATACACCCCTCTCCATATATAATGTCACACATGGTGTCATACAGCAATACACCCCTCTCCATATATAGTGTCACATATGGTGTCATACAGCAATACACCCCTCTCCATATATAGTGTCACATATGGTGTCATACAGCAATACACCCCTCTCCATATATAGTGTCACATATGGTGTCATACAGTGACAGACCCCTCTCCATATATAGTGTCACACATGGTGTCATACAGCAATACACCCCTCTCCATATATAGTGTCACATATGGTGTCATACAGCAATACACCCCTCTCCATATATAATGTCACACATGGTGTCATACAGCAATACACCCCTCTCCATATATAGTGTCACATATGGTGTCATACAGCAATACACCCCTCTCCATATATAATGTCACATATGATGTCATACAGCAATACACCCCTCTCCATATATAGTGTCACATATGGTGTCATACAGCAATACACCCCTCTCCATATATAGTATCACACATGGTGTCATACAGCAATACACCCCTCTCCATATATAGTGTCACATATGGTGTCATACAGTGACAGACCCCTCTCCATATATAGTGTCACATATGGTGTCATACAGTGACAGACCCCTCTCCATATATAATGTCACATATGGTGTCATACAGCAATACACCCCTCTCCATATATAGTGTCACATATGGTGTCATACAGCAATACACCCCTCTCCATATATAGTGTCACATATGGTGTCATACAGCAATACACCCCTCTCCATATATAATGTCACACATGGTGTCATACAGCAATACACCCCTCTCCATATATAGTGTCACACATGGTGTCATACAGCAATACACCCCTCTCCATATATAGTGTCACATATGGTGTCATACAGCAATACACCCCTCTCCATATATAGTGTCACATATGGTGTCATACAGCAATACACCCCTCTCCATATATAGTGTCACATATGGTGTCATACAGCAATACACCCCTCTCCATATATAATGTCACACATGGTGTCATACAGCAATACACCCCTCTCCATATATAGTGTCACATATGGTGTCATACAGCAATACACCCCTCTCCATATATAGTGTCACATATGGTGTCATACAGCAATACACCCCTCTCCATATATAATGTCACATATGGTGTCATGCAGCAATACACCCCTCTCCATATATAGTGTCACATATGGTGTCATACAGCAATACACCCCTCTCCATATATAATGTCACACATGGTGTCATACAGCAATACACCCCTCTCCATATATAGTGTCACATATGGTGTCATACAGCAATACACCCCTCTCCATATATAGTGTCACATATGGTGTCATACAGTGACAGACCCCTCTCCATATATAGTGTCACACATGGTGTCATACAGCAATACACCCCTCTCCATATATAGTGTCACATATGGTGTCATACAGCAATACACCCCTCTCCATATATAATGTCACACATGGTGTCATACAGCAATACACCCCTCTCCATATATAGTGTCACATATGGTGTCATACAGCAATACACCCTTCTCCATATATAGTGTCACATATGGTGTCATACAGCAATACACCCCTCTCCATATATAGTGTCACATATGGTGTCATACAGCAATACACCCCTCTCCATATATAGTGTCACACATGGTGTCATACAGCAATACACCCCTCTCCATATATAGTGTCACATATGGTGTCATACAGTGACAGACCCCTCTCCATATATAGTGTCACACATGGTGTCATACAGCAATACACCCCTCTCCATATATAGTGTCACATATGGTGTCATACAGCAATACACCCCTCTCCATATATAATGTCACACATGGTGTCATACAGCAATACACCCCTCTCCATATATAGTGTCACACATGGTGTCATACAGCAATACACCCCTCTCCATATATAGTGTCACATATGGTGTCATACAGTGACAGACCCCTCTCCATATATAATGTCACACATGGTGTCATACAGCAATACACCCCTCTCCATATATAGTGTCACATATGGTGTCATACAGTGACAGACCCCTCTCCATATATAGTGTCACACATGGTGTCATACAGCAATACACCCCTCTCCATATATAGTGTCACACATGGTGTCATACAGCAATACACCCCTCTCCATATATAGTGTCACACATGGTGTCATACAGCAATACAC
The DNA here is from genome assembly GCF_031893055.1 of Leptodactylus fuscus. Taxonomy (NCBI): domain Eukaryota; kingdom Metazoa; phylum Chordata; class Amphibia; order Anura; family Leptodactylidae; genus Leptodactylus; species Leptodactylus fuscus. The sequence goes on from NC_134266.1 coordinate 241,291,757, forward strand.
CCCTCTCTATATATAGTGTCACATATGGTGTCATACAGCAATACACCCCTCTCCATATATAGTGTCACACATGGTGTCATACAGCAATACACCCCTCTCCATATATAGTGTCACACATGGTGTCATACAGCAATACACCCCTCTCCATATATAGTGTCACATATGGTGTCATACAGCAATACACCCCTCTCCATATATAGTGTCACACATGGTGTCATACAGCAATACACCCCTCTCCATATATAGTGTCACATATGGTGTCATACAGCAATACACCCCTCTCCATATATAGTGTCACACATGGTGTCATACAGCAATACACCCCTCTCCATATATAATGTCACACATGGTGTCATACAGCAATACACCCCTCTCCATATATAGTGTCACATATGGTGTCATACAGCAATACACCCCTCTCCATATATAGTGTCACATATGGTGTCATACAGCAATACACCCCTCTCCATATATAATGTCACACATGGTGTCATACAGCAATACACCCCTCTCCATATATAGTGTCACACATGGTGTCATACAGCAATACACCCCTCTCCATATATAGTGTCACATATGGTGTCATACAGCAATACACCTCTCTCCATATATAGTGTCACACATGGTGTCATACAGCAATACACCCCTCTCCATATATAGTGTCACATATGGTGTCATACAGCAATACACCCCTCTCCATATATAGTGTCACACATGGTGTCATACAGCAATACACCCCTCTCCATATATAGTGTCACATATGGTGTCATACAGTGACAGACCCCTCTCCATATATAGTGTCACACATGGTGTCATACAGCAATACACCCCTCTCCATATATAGTGTCACATATGGTGTCATACAGCAATACACCCCTCTCCATATATAATGTCACACATGGTGTCATACAGCAATACACCCCTCTCCATATATAGTGTCACATATGGTGTCATACAGCAATACACCCCTCTCCATATATAGTGTCACACATGGTGTCATACAGCAATACACCCCTCTCCATATATAGTGTCACACATGGTGTCATACAGCAATACACCCCTCTCCATATATAGTGTCACATATGGTGTCATACAGTGACAGACCCCTCTCCATATATAGTGTCACACATGGTGTCATACAGCAATACACCCCTCTCCATATATAGTGTCACATATGGTGTCATACAGCAATACACCCCTCTCCATATATAATGTCACACATGGTGTCATACAGCAATACACCCCTCTCCATATATAGTGTCACACATGGTGTCATACAGCAATACACCCCTCTCCATATATAGTGTCACATATGGTGTCATACAGCAATACACCCCTCTCCATATATAATGTCACACATGGTGTCATACAGCAATACACCCCTCTCCATATATAGTGTCACACATGGTGTCATACAGCAATACACCCCTCTCCATATATAGTGTCACATATGGTGTCATACAGCAATACACCCCTCTCCATATATAGTGTCACATATGGTGTCATACAGCAATACACCCCTCTCCATATATAGTGTCACATATGGTGTCATACAGCAATACACCCCTCTCCATATATAATGTCACACATGGTGTCATACAGCAATACACCCCTCTCCATATATAGTGTCACATATGGTGTCATACAGCAATACACCCCTCTCCATATATAGTGTCACATATGGTGTCATACAGCAATACACCCCTCTCCATATATAGTGTCACATATGGTGTCATACACTGACAGACCCCTCTCCATATATAGTGTCACATATGGTGTCATACAGTGACAGACCCCTCTCCATATATAATGTCACATATGGTGTCATACAGCAATACACCCCTCTCCATATATAGTGTCACATATGGTGTCATACAGCAATACACCCCTCTCCATATATAGTGTCACACATGGTGTTATACAGCAATACACCCCTCTCCATATATAGTGTCACATATGGTGTCATACAGCAATACACCCCTCTCCATATATAGTGTCACATATGGTGTCATACAGCAATACACCCCTCTCCATATATAGTGTCACATATGGTGTCATACAGTGACAGACCCCTCTCCATATATAGTGTCACATATGGTGTCATACAGCAATACACCCCTCTCCATATATAGTGTCACATATGGTGTCATACAGCAATACACCCCTCTCCATATATAGTGTCACATATGGTGTCATACAGCAATACACCCCTCTCCATATATAATGTCACACATGGTGTCATACAGCAATACACCCCTCTCCATATATAGTGTCACATATGGTGTCATACAGCAATACACCCCTCTCCACATATAATGTCACATATGGTGTCATACAGCAATACACCCCTCTCCATATATAGTGTCACATATGGTGTCATACAGCAATACACCCCTCTCCATATATAATGTCACACATGGTGTCATACAGCAATACACCCCTCTCCATATATAGTGTCACATATGGTGTCATACAGCAATACACCCCTCTCCATATATAGTGTCACACATGGTGTCATACAGCAATACACCCCTCTCCATATATAGTGTCACACATGGTGTCATACAGCAATACACCCCTCTCCATATATAGTGTCACATATGGTGTCATACAGTGACAGACCCCTCTCCATATATAGTGTCACACATGGTGTCATACAGCAATACACCCCTCTCCATATATAGTGTCACATATGGTGTCATACAGCAATACACCCCTCTCCATATATAATGTCACACATGGTGTCATACAGCAATACACCCCTCTCCATATATAGTGTCACACATGGTGTCATACAGCAATACACCCCTCTCCATATATAGTGTCACATATGGTGTCATACAGCAATACACCCCTCTCCATATATAATGTCACACATGGTGTCATACAGCAATACACCCCTCTCCATATATAGTGTCACATATGGTGTCATACAGCAATACACCCGTCTCCATATATAGTGTCACATATGGTGTCATACAGCAATACACCCCTCTCCATATATAGTGTCACACATGGTGTCATACAGCAATACACCCCTCTCCATATATAGTGTCACATATGGTGTCATACAGCAATACACCCCTCTCCATATATAGTGTCACACATGGTGTCATACAGCAATACACCCCTCTCCATATATAGTGTCACACATGGTGTCATACAGCAATACACCCCTCTCCATATATAGTGTCACATATGGTGTCATACAGCAATACACCCCTCTCCATATATAATGTCACACATGGTGTCATACAGCAATACACCCCTCTCCATATATAGTGTCACACATGGTGTCATACAGCAATACACCCCTCTCCATATATAGTGTCACATATGGTGTCATACAGTGACAGACCCCTCTCCATATATAATGTCACACATGGTGTCATACAGCAATACACCCCTCTCCATATATAGTGTCACATATGGTGTCATACAGCAATACACCCCTCTCCATATATAATGTCACACATGGTGTCATACAGCAATACACCCCTCTCCATATATAGTGTCACACATGGTGTCATACAGCAATACACCCCTCTCCATATATAGTGTCACATATGGTGTCATACAGCAATACACCCCTCTCCATATATAGTGTCACATATGGTGTCATACAGCAATACACCCCTCTCCATATATAGTGTCACATATGGTGTCATACAGCAATACACCCCTCTCCATATATAATGTCACACATGGTGTCATACAGCAATACACCCCTCTCCATATATAGTGTCACATATGGTGTCATACAGCAATACACCCCTCTCCATATATAGTGTCACATATGGTGTCATACAGCAATACACCCCTCTCCATATATAGTGTCACATATGGTGTCATACAGCAATACACCCCTCTCCATATATAGTGTCACACATGGTGTCATACAGCAATACACCCCTCTCCATATATAGTGTCACATATGGTGTCATACAGCAATACACCCCTCTCCATATATAGTGTCACACATGGTGTCATACAGCAATACACCCCTCTCCATATATAGTGTCACACATGGTGTCATACAGCAATACACCCCTCTCCATATATAGTGTCACATATGGTGTCATACAGTGACAGACCCCTCTCCATATATAGTGTCACACATGGTGTCATACAGCAATACACCCCTCTCTATATATAGTGTCACATATGGTGTCATACAGCAATACACCCCTCTCCATATATAGTGTCACACATGGTGTCATACAGCAATACACCCCTCTCCATATATAGTGTCACACATGGTGTCATACAGCAATACACCCCTCTCCATATATAGTGTCACATATGGTGTCATACAGTGACAGACCCCTCTCCATATATAGTGTCACACATGGTGTCATACAGCAATACACCCCTCTCCATATATAGTGTCACATATGGTGTCATACAGCAATACACCCCTCTCCATATATAATGTCACATATGGTGTCATACAGCAATACACCCCTCTCCATATATAGTGTCACATATGGTGTCATACAGCAATACACCCCTCTCCATATATAGTGTCACATATGGTGTCATACAGCAATACACCCCTCTCCATATATAGTGTCACATATGGTGTCATACAGCAATACACCCCTCTCCATATATAGTGTCACATATGGTGTCATACAGCAATACACCCCTCTCCATATATAATGTCACATATGGTGTCATACAGCAATACACCCCTCTCCATATATAGTGTCACATATGGTGTCATACAGCAATACACCCCTCTCCATATATAGTGTCACATATGGTGTCATACAGCAATACACCCCTCTCCATATATAGTGTCACATATGGTGTCATACAGCAATACACCCCTCTCCATATATAGTGTCACATATGGTGTCATACAGCAATACACCCCTCTCCATATATAGTGTCACACATGGTGTCATACAGCAATACACCCCTCTCTATATATAGTGTCACATATGGTGTCATACAGTGACAGACCCCTCTCCATATATAGTGTCACATATGGTGTCATACAGCAATACACCCCTCTCCATATATAGTGTCACATATGGTGTCATACAGCAATACACCCCTCTCCATATATAGTGTCACACATGGTGTCATACAGCAATACACCCCTCTCCATATATAGTGTCACACATGGTGTCATACAGCAATACACCCCTCTCCATATATAGTGTCACATATGGTGTCATACAGTGACAGACCCCCTCTCCATATATAGTGTCACACATGGTGTCATACAGCAATACACCCCTCTCCATATATAGTGTCACATATGGTGTCATACAGCAATACACCCCTCTCCATATATAATGTCACATATGGTGTCATACAGCAATACACCCCTCTCCATATATAGTGTCACATATGGTGTCATACAGCAATACACCCCTCTCCATATATAGTGTCACATATGGTGTCATACAGCAATACACCCCTCTCCATATATAGTGTCACACATGGTGTCATACAGCAATACACCCCTCTCCATATATAGTGTCACATATGGTGTCATACAGCAATACACCCCTCTCCATATATAGTGTCACATATGGTGTCATACAGCAATACACCCCTCTTCATATATAGTGTCACATATGGTGTCATACAGCAATACACCCCTCTCCATATATAGTGTCACATATGGTGTCATACAGCAATACACCCCTCTCCATATATAGTGTCACACATGGTGTCATACAGCAATACACCCCTCTCCATATATAGTGTCACACATGGTGTCATACAGCAATACACCCCTCTCCATATATAGTGTCACATATGGTGTCATACAGTGACAGACCCCTCTCCATATATAGTGTCACATATGGTGTCATACAGCAATACACCCCTCTCCATATATAGTGTCACATATGGTGTCATACAGCAATACACCCCTCTCCATATATAGTGTCACATATGGTGTCATACAGCAATACACCCCTCTCCATATATAGTGTCACACATGGTGTCATACAGCAATACACCCCTCTCCATATATAGTGTCACATATGGTGTCATACAGCAATACACCCCTCTCCATATATAGTGTCACATATGGTGTCATACAGCAATACACCCCTCTCCATATATAGTGTCACATATGGTGTCATACAGCAATACACCCCTCTCCATATATAGTGTCACATATGGTGTCATACAGCAATACACCCCTCTCCATATATAGTGTCACACATGGTGTCATACAGCAATACACCCCTCTCTATATATAGTGTCACATATGGTGTCATACAGCAATACACCCCTCTCCATATATAGTGTCACACATGGTGTCATACAGCAATACACCCCTCTCCATATATAGTGTCACACATGGTGTCATACAGCAATACACCCCTCTCCATATATAGTGTCACATATGGTGTCATACAGCAATACACCCCTCTCCATATATAGTGTCACACATGGTGTCATACAGCAATACACCCCTCTCCATATATAGTGTCACATATGGTGTCATACAGCAATACACCCCTCTCCATATATAGTGTCACATATGGTGTCATACAGCAATACACCCCTCTCCATATATAGTGTCACATATGGTGTCATACAGCAATACACCCCTCTCCATATATAGTGTCACATATGGTGTCATACAGCAATACACCCCTCTCCATATATAGTGTCACACATGGTGTCATACAGCAATACACCCCTCTCTATATATAGTGTCACATATGGTGTCATACAGCAATACACCCCTCTCCATATATAGTGTCACACATGGTGTCATACAGCAATACACCCCTCTCCATATATAGTGTCACACATGGTGTCATACAGCAATACACCCCTCTCCATATATAGTGTCACATATGGTGTCATACAGCAATACACCCCTCTCCATATATAGTGTCACACATGGTGTCATACAGCAATACACCCCTCTCTATATATAGTGTCACATATGGTGTCATACAGCAATACACCCCTCTCCATATATAGTGTCACACATGGTGTCATACAGCAATACACCCCTCTCCATATATAGTGTCACACATGGTGTCATACAGCAATACACCCCTCTCCATATATAGTGTCACATATGGTGTCATACAGCAATACACCCCTCTCCATATATAGTGTCACACATGGTGTCATACAGCAATACACCCCTCTCCATATATAGTGTCACATATGGTGTCATACAGCAATACACCCCTCTCCATATATAGTGTCACATATGGTGTCATACAGCAATACACCCCTCTCCATATATAGTGTCACACATGGTGTCATACAGTGACAGACCCCTCATAACACCACATATAGGAGTAGTGAGAGCTCTGCTGGTCGCCATTCTGGCCGCTGTGGTGAGTGACATGTTAGGCTGCGCCATCCCACTACATACAGGACACTGCGCATCATCCTTAGCGCTGACAGCGCTGTCACCATGGAGACGTCATCTCCTGCTCCTTACCAGCACGCCGCTCTAAGTCGCTACGGTGACCAGGCCACGTGATGCCGCCAGGGAGGTCTCTGATTGGTCGGAGCAGGCAGACGCGGGTGGATTGAAAGCACCGGTTTGTGCTTAGCTGTGATCAGATGAGCGGAGCCCCCGGCCATGTCCACGGCCCGGCCGACCAGCGATATCCGGTGTCCGTGCACGGCTGCAGGCAATCATCACTGCCCATGATCCCCTAATATATAGCGGGTGTGAGGGCGGGAGGAGAGCGCTGTGCCGGCTGCTGCTGCTGCTGGAAGGAGTCAGAGGCTGTCGTGGTAATGTATCCGAGGAGTCCGCACTTCTGTCATGGTCATAGAGATTGTAGGGCTACGCTCCAGGGCATCGTGTACAGGAGAGGCCTCAGGCATGCTGGGAGTTGTAGTTCTGCAATACATTTTTCACCTACTGAGAGTCTTTGCTTGTCTGATTGGCTTTTATAGCCGAGGCTGTCAGAATTATTAGGCAAGTCCTGCCTCTTACTGCAATATACTATATAGTCTAACACTGGACATCCTATGGCTATACGTGACTGTATAGCATATATATATATAATGCCCCATGCACTGTACCAGCCTGCCTACAGGTCAAAGTGCAGAGACTTATGGAGATGGGATACTTAGGAGGTCACAAACAGCCACTACAAGATGTCTATTAGCTTGCAGGTCACTTGTCTGGCTGCCATGTAATACTATGCAACATCCACTGGCAAATCCAGCTGTATTCAGGAGGCTCTGACAGTCTTGTCACCATAGAGAGTCTTGAATTAAGGATCTAGTCTGATGGTTTGGTGTGGCTACAGTGGGACTTGTAACCTGAATGTACTCTTAAAGCATAGCTAACCTTCTAATGGCTTATTTTTTTTATTTTATTTTTTTTTTTTGTAATGGGAGTCAAAAATCTGTTATACTATAATCTGTGAAACCTTGCACTGCTTTTTAGTCTTGTTTGAGCATCACACTGCTCTTACAAGGTGTGTAATGTAAGAAAGTTGAGGCTGGGGGTCTCTTCATAAATTCTGTGACATTGTTGTATGAAAGATATTCCTGGCTTTCAATATGACCAAATTGGTATTGGGTGCAGCTGCATATAAACGTGCCAATCCTGACTTATCAATGAGTGTCAGCAGGAAACATTACAGGTAGAACTGTGATCTTCTTCTTCCCCTTATGAAAGATGAGGACTATCTCCTGGGGTGAGACCCCAATGTATATCTATATAGATCCAATGTGTATATTTATAGAGCTCCCTGTAGAAAGATAGTACAGATTGCTTTGTGTAATCAAGATCTGAAAGAATAAAGTGATGCAAGATTTCACAAAAGGAAACTCCAAGACTGACAGAATGCTGACCTGCCCATAAAACTGGCATTCCTGCTGATCAGCTCAGTAAATGTACCAGGGTAAGGCCTGTGGATGCTTGTGTGCCAGGCTCAGATGTGGAATTGCAGCTCAGTGCTAATGGGTTGCATGAGCCGGAGCTGCAGAGGGACAACTGCCAGACAATTGGACACAGCAAACCTGATGCAAAGATGCAGCAAACCTCTCCCCAATTGCCTACTAGAAGTTTCACTTATAAAGCCTGGAATACCCCTTAATGTCTTACTCTAACTTCTCAGTGTTTCAAACTTGTAATTTAGAATCTTGGATCAAAGTTTCTTCTCTATGCTTGGGGAGTTGCCTGTAAGGGTCAGTGCAAACAGAGTTTTTGACACTGAATCCACATCAATCGGCCTCCAAAAAAAGCCTCCCAATAGAACTCTACAGGGAGGCTGAGCGCTGACCCTAAATCTTGTAGATGTCCCTAGGACTATAGTTTTAGCTATGGCCCTTACCTTGCTTGGTTTTTTTTTTTTTTTTTTTTTGGCTGAAGCTGGCAGGTTTAATTGCATTGAGAAAATTCTAGTCCTTGTAATCTATGTAAACCATAATTCTAAACTTCACAGCAAATGCTTTATCCCAGGCAGTTCTTCTAGTCTGTACCTTGTGCAGATCTAGTGTTCCTGGTGCTCTGCCTTAATGCTGTACGTTTAACCATGACGCCTGAATGTCAATGTGCCAGCCATCAATCCTTGTATACCTTCAATGTCGCATGCTAGAAACCATGTGACAATATCACATCCTGACCTGTCCAGTATGTTGCTGTCACTGGCAGGTGCCGCACAAATCTTGATGACAGTTGGTTTTGTGGGTTGATGTCCATGATTATCAGATACCACTTCTGTTCACGGGTAACTGCTGACCCAATTTCATCTCTGGAACAAGAGGTTTCACCATGACCTGAAACTATCTAACCTGACTCTGGTGTAGTATAACAATGATCTCCTTATTCCCTAAAGTCTAATCTGATGACCTCATTTCCCTGGTGGCTGAAAAAACATGGCTTGAGTATAACTGTGTTGCTGTTTTGGAAGGAAATTGCCCCTTTCATCATCAAATCCTTCAGCAGATCAGTGGTCTGAGTTGTGCTAAAATACAACCCCTGACAGGTTGTACCAATGTGGTGGCCCATAAAGTTTAGCATATGTAGTAAAGAGCTGGGACATGAATGGTAAATTCACATGGAGGAATACGGCGCTAATGGTCCACACTACAGCACTTTGCTAGTAATGTAGCAGTCCTAGCAAGCCTATAATATGTATGTAAATGGAGTAGCTATGTTAATAGCCTAGTGTGCTGTGGCCATTCACTTTCTACCTACTACACCTGTAAAATTGGGAATTCTATAAAACATTCTGGAATTGCAGTAATGGCATGGACCTGGGGAAATGATCTTACTGGGAACTGTGATATGTAGATCTAGTGCATTATTGACAGGGCTTGATATTATTACTTAGACGTTGACTCTATTTGCTTGTCTTGTTCTAATACACTTTAGTCTTTCTGAGAATAGCAGAACTGGTGTATGTAATGTCTGATTTGTATGGTAACCCTCTGACTCTTAATCTACAGTCACCTTCGCTAGTTGCAATCTCACTGACTGGAAATGCGTCGCAATAGTGCATCCACTTTCAACTTTGTTGGAAATTCTGGCATTGGAGGATATGATGGATGCCAGAAAAACCTTAACTTTCCAAAAATGGAGACTTTGGTTCAGTCCAACCTGCTCCTGCCTCCACAGCAGATGCAAAGAACAGTACTCGGAGTCATCAGTGAAAATGAGCAGCACCAGAGGTCACTCGGCATGGTAAGTGATGTACCTGTGGTGAATCTGAGAAATACTAGTTTTATAGCACCACTTCTGGTATGAAGCTGGGACCTATTTAGAGGACCTTACAGCATCTCTTCTGACTCTTGCTGCGCTAATGATTCCTGCACAGTTGACTTTTTTTTTTTCTCCTCTAGCCTAAGCAACTATCCCTGTAAAATGTATAGTTGTGGTGAAACTGTCAGGTGGGTGGTCTTGAACTGGAGCAGAAGACCACCCACCTGATGGCAAAGGGATCAAATTAAGACACGATTGTTCAGAAATGATGAAAATTAGAAACTGTGCCAACTATTGAAGGATGTAAAGAGTTGAGTTAGTGAAGGGCCCTCTAAGTCACTGGTTCTCAACCTTTCTAATGCAGTGACCCCGCAATACAGTTCCTCATGTTGTGGTGACCCCATTCAGTTTGGAACACGCGTCCATAACAGCGTGCGTTCCAGCTAAATAGCGTTGCTGCAGACAGTAGCGCGGCTTCTCAGTGGCTAAAGCCATCAGAAATATGTATTTTCTGATGGCTTTAGGCATACCTCCCAACTCTTGAAGATCAGAAGAAGGGACAAAATATGCAGCGTGCTGTGGTGAATTTAGCTCCACCCACTTTTATGTTGACTCTGCCCATTCTCATTAATTTATCATGTGCTCCCACACTGTATAATCATCCTACAGTCACCCGTACATTGTATGTCCCCCCCGCCATCTCTCCCCCAGTTTCATATAACCCCTTCATCTGCCCCAGTTTCATGTCCCTCCATCTCTGCCCCAGTGTCATGCCGTACCCCTCCCCCCTTCATCTGCCCCTTCATTATGTTCCACCTTAATGTTTAAAACAAAAAAAAACCTTGCCTTCCAACACTCCCCTGCTGCCTGCTCAGTCTCGCTCGGTCATATAGTTGTAGCCGCGATGTGACATCATCACATCGCAGCTACACATACAGAAGCCGCAGCACAGCCAGCTCCTGTTATAATGCTGTGTCAGCTCCTGCTTTAATCGCCTATTTTCAACTCATCGGCGTCCTCTGGGCGCCGATCAGTTGAAACCAGGACATGCCTCGCACCAACCGGGACGGTTGGGAGGTATGTGGCTACCCCTGTGTTTTGGTCGTTCGACCATCCCCCCCCCCCCCACCACCACCACCACCGGGGTCGTGACCCACAGGTTGAGAACTGCTGCTCTAAGTGAACAGGGCTGAGTTGCCATATTGGCCGGTGGTGCAGTGTTTGTGGTTTTTTTTTTTTTTGTTTTTGTTTTTTATGGGTTTGGAGAAACACAAACCTTTATTAGTTCTTAACTTTATACCACTTAAATCTCCCACTTTTTAGGGTGCTGGAGCAGGAAAACCTGCATCTGGCACGGAGAATGTGTTTCCTCTTGCTGGAAAGCTGTTCAATGCCAATGCACTTGTGGTGGCCGCCAAGCCATGCTTTACAATCTATGTGGATGAACAGGAGGATAAAGGGGACTGCTCATTTGAAGAAGAGCTCCAAAGTCTGGAAGAATCTGAATCCCATATAGTTAAGCAGAAGTTCCAACTACTACTTGACACCAGTGCTGGTCTGTAACTTTTTGCACTTTTTGGCTGTGGTCTTTGTAATGGAGGTAGATCCTGACTTGTCTGTTTTCTACAGTGTCCCCAGTGGTGTTGATGGACACTTCACTATGTCAGCCTGAAGAGGAAGTTTCTGAAAGTGACCCAGACGTTGCTGCAGTGTCAGAATACATAGATGAGATTCATCACTATCTGCGACAAGCTGAAGTAAGGCTTTTATGATCATCAAAGTGATCCAAGACCTCCCTGAATTAGTACTAAGGGGTTACTCCCATGTCACAAAATAAATCATTGAATTGGGAATAAATCTCCTAGAGGTCAACAGAGCTCCCAAACTGAAATGTTGTGGAGCTGCACCCCTTGTTTCTCCACAACATCTGGCACTGAGACTTGTGACCAGTTATTACTGTCTTGAGCGTGACTTGCAGTGACACACATAACCCTAAGACTAAAGCTTGTCATCCTTTACTAGGTTAAACGTAGACCAAAGCCCTACTACATGAGGAAGCAACCTGACATCACCTCCACTATGAGGACCATATTGGTGGATTGGCTTTCTGAAGTCCGAGAGGAGTACAAGCTTCGTAGTGAAACCCTGTTTCTTGCCATCAACTACCTGGACAGGTTCCTGTCCTGTATGTCTGTATTGAGAGGAAAGCTACAGCTTGTTGGGACAGCCGCTATTCTTTTGGCTTCGTAAGTTCAGTTGTATCTACAACTCTTAATATTCAGGAGTATTTGCACTTGGGACTCCAGTCAGTGCTAAGGACAGCCTTGGCAAAGGGTCTATGTTCTCCTCCTTTGCTCCCACACTTCAAAGACTTGCTGATGAGGTACTTGGATTGCAATTCTGTACTTGGGATAGTGTTGACAATCTCTATACAATGATGCTGATATATGTAAGCAAAATACACGGTTCAGGGGAAACGTCAGTGACTAGAACAGCAGACCACTTGACCTAACTGGCTGGCCATACCTCTGTTTGCAGTTTGTCTCAAACTGCAAATGACACATCCTTAGACCCCTGCTGTTTGGGGGGTCCCACATTTAGTAGCCCACCTATTGGGCTATTAACCAGCTTATCATATGGATGTTAACTAGAACATGCCTCTACTTTGATACTGAAAGGACTGTTGCCAGGTCTAAAAGCCCAATGTATGTCTGAAGGGCAAAGCTGCCCTGAACACTTTGGAGTTTATCTAAATCCATTCAGTCTCTACAGAAATGTAATACTATCTAGGGGGGCAACACAGTGGCCCATTGGTCAATGCTGGAGTCCTGGGTTCACTGGAAACTGCCCTAATCTAAATCTGCAAGATAATACCAAGATGGCTTCAAATGTTAATATAGAATCATTTTATTCTAGAAAATATGAAGAGATCTACCCACCCGATGTAGATGAGTTTGTGTACATTACTGATGATACCTACACTAAGAAACAGCTTCTGCGCATGGAGCACCTACTGCTTAAAGTGCTGGCCTTTGACCTGACCGTCCCTACAATCAACCAGTTCCTTCTGCAGTATATTCACAAGCATAATGGTGGCATGAAGGCAGAACACCTAGCAATGGTAAGCTCAGCCTATCCTGACAAATGTACAAGCTACCTACATCTTAAGACTCCTTATAATGGATGGACTATACTACTTTGGTGTTTAACATCTTACAAACCTAGTGGAGTCCCATGTCTTGCTCTGGTCTGGCTGTCTTCACTCAGAAGGTGGCTAAACTTATCCCCAATTGAACATTAATGGTTTAGGTCGGATGCCCAAATTGTCACTTACAATATATTTTTCCTCTCCAGTATATGTCAGAGCTTACACTTCTCCAGGAGGAGCCTTTCTTGAAGTATCTACCGTCAGTAACTGCAGCAGCTGCTTATGGTCTTGCCAACTACACATTAAACAAAGTCTTCTGGGTAAGGCACATCACTAACTTTAAGGTGATGGTTTGGGCTTGCACTGTATGGTGTCTGGATTTCAATCAATGATAGTAACTTGAAGCCTCTGTCCAGTAGTCTAGAAGAAGTTCATGGACCACATTGATGTTTAGCTTGACAGCCATAAGGGCATTCGACAGACAACTACCAAAGAACCCTCAAAATTAGAATACATTCTCAGTTCTCAATGAAAAGAAATGACCACTCTGCCCACCCCAGCTGTTTTGGCTAAGCAGGCACTTTCTGAGTAGTCAGAAGCAGTTGCTGTAGGTTGTTCACCATTACTCAAACCTTTGTGTGTGGTGTCTTCCTCTTATAAATAAGTCGGCACACTCTTTGCTGACAAGTTGTGCTCTTTGCTGGCCTTAGTAATGTAAAATGGCCTGTAACTGGTGCTTCACTTATTGGTGTCTGTACCTATGGCTTCAGGTACACAGCATACTGTTGGCACAAAAAGCTCTTGTGCCATATATGCACCTCAATCCAAAGCTCACCCACCTTATTCTAAGTTATTAAAATATGCAAGTTAGAATCCACAACTTGTGGCATATATGCCAATTCTGGTCCTAGGACCTCCAATAGACTTGTGAAGAGGCTGCAGCCCCATAGGTCTTCAGTGGAAGATGCTTACATTAGGGCCCTATCTGTAGCATTGGTCTGTAGTATGTCAGGCTTGCATTATATGACTAACGGCAGACTTTCTCTCACCAGCCTGAAACTCTCCAAGCATTCACTGGCTACAGTCTGAGTGATCTGGCACCATGTCTAGTTGACTTGCACAGACTCTGCCTCAATGCGCCCCATCAAGCAGCACAAGCCATTACGGAAAAGTATAAGAGTCCCAGGTAAGTGAGAACCAGAGCTGGCAGAGGGGTTTTTGGTGATGGCAGCCTCTTGGTAACCTAGTCATAAATTTGCAGGTATATTATATTGCATGCACATACCTAACCTTTAAACTCTGCATAGAGCAATGGTGTACATGGGGTAACAACTTCTGGCCATTATGACTTGCATTTACCAGAATACACTTCCCTTCTGTAGTCTGCAGTTGTTCCTGAGCTGGTGGATGTAGCTGCCATACACTGCTTAGAATCTGCTCCTTATGCTGGATATGCTTAAATTCCTCATCTGAATGACATGGGATAGAAGAGTTTCTATTTAGTTGTGGCATCATGCAAAAAACCTTACATTCTCCTAGTCAGATCTCCGTAGACATGTGACTATAGCCAACATCAAGCTAGATCAGTCTGGAAACAACCTGTAGACAGAAGCCTTTTCTTGTAATCGCCTTTACTATTGATCTCTGCAGAAGTTAATAACCAAGTCCTAATGCTTTAGCACAGTCTAAACTGGATATATGTGGAGGGTCCTGCTCACCCCCATCTAGATGCTTGGTCATACAGTACATGCAAATATCTATTGAACTACACAAACCTTATTTTTGTCTTGTCTTGCAGGCACATGCAGGTCTCCCTCATGACTCTTCCTGCAACTCTTCCTTTATGATCGAAGAACCAGCAATGGCTTACATGGCACTTAAGATCAACAGCGTTGGTCTGTTTTATTTTTTTTAGATGGCACTGCTGGCCAAGTGTCAGACTTTTAACTTATGACTTTTATACTGTGACATATTAAACTTTTAGCATAAACTTAAGTTATTACATTAACAGGACAGATGTAGACATGGCAGATGTTTGGCCAGTGTCAGCAGTCTTGTAAAACTGACTAAACTTGACTTGGAGTGGGCAAGATGCAATAGATAACAAATCCTGTGAAACTTCTCTGGCCAAACGTGTCCATGGTGGCGATGAAGCTGAGCTGTCTATTGATGGTTCGTACTTTTATTAGGTTGATTCAGACAATGTCTATCCTAGCCAGTGAGCTGAAACTGATCCTAACTTGCTAATGGTATTGGCGGCTAGATATTTCATTGTCTGTCAATGTCCTTATGTGTCTAATAAACTTATTCACTCCTGCAACTGAGCTTATGATCTATGGTGAGGTTTACCAATCACTTATACAGCAGCAATGTGTTCTGTGTCTGTATCACCATGTACTACTTACACTGTCACTATAGGGTGTATGGACTGGTGTGGGACTTAACTGAGATGTGCCCTCTAAACACTGTTGGTGCTTAAAGGGTATTTCTAAACATAACCAGTATTAAACTTGATCATAAAATTAAACATTTTTGCAGAACTTTAAAGATTTTTCTCTAACAATTTTCGGTGTGACAGGCTCTTGTCTTACTGCAAAATATTTTATTTGCAAAAATTTCATTGATTTAAAAAAAAAAATAAAAAAAAAATAGCCCTATTGTGAGGACTAAAAGGGGGGGGGGTGACTAGCATATGAGCACTGGCCCACATAGCATCTCAAAGATGTATTGCAATTTTTGGGGGCAACTCAGTGGTTAGCACTGAAGTCCTGGGTTTAAATCCCACCAGGAACAGCATCTGCAAGGAGTTTGTATGTTCTCCTCATGTTTGCGTGGATTTCCTCCCATTCTACAAAGATTTAAATGAAGAAAAAAAATGTACATTGTGATCCCAATATGGGGCTCACAATCTACATTAAAAAAAGTATTGCAATTTGTCTATCACTTGTACAATCTCGGGTTTCAGTATAGGCGCTACTATGGTAGCAATTGCTCTGGAGGTTGAGGGGCCTGAAGACCTACTTTCAGTATCCAGTGTCTTGTATAGAAAATGGTAAGTGGAGCCCTCTTGCAGATTTCACATCAAGGTCCCAAAAGATCTGCATAGCTTTAGATTTGGTATGAGTTAGTCCAGCTCTGAAGTCCACATCCACTAAAGATTAAGGAAGGGCAGGTCTAACCTTCTGGCACGGCAGCGATGTCCTTGTATTACACACTCCTTATTGCTTAGTATTGTAAACGGTCAGTCTCATTGCCCTAACAGCCAGTTGTCAATTGGTGATCAGATTGTTCTGCAACCCATAACAATAGGATGCCTAAAGGCAAGATCTTGTATCTCCAACTAGATGCAGGAAACTAGTAAAAGTACATAAGTGGTTAGTTTGATGCTTAGTATTTCTGTAGGAACACATCGCTACCACATGAAACATTTACAGCTTCACTTTCCATATATTAAGTTTAAAGAGTTCTTGTCTTAAAGGTAAAACTTAATGTACAATGTAGATTACTGGGGTGTACTGTCTGACTATATAACAGGGTTCAGCCAGTGTTGCTGTGTAGCATTATTTGTGGGTTCACTTGAATTGGCCCTTAAGAAAAACTAATTTGACTACATATCTGACCGCTTCAACAAAAAATGGTGCTTGACTACTGTATATGGTCTATTACTGGGGGTTCCTCCAAAAAGAGGCAGTGCACAGCTCTAACCAAGTATCTAGACACTCTGAAATTTGAAATACAGGAATGTAGAGGTAAGATTTGTATTACTACCAGTCACTGTACAAGTAAAATCCCTATACTGATTCCTAATGTAAACTAGATGTACCGTAGTCGCCAAGTCCTGGCTGATCAGACAAGTGGAAGAAGTCTCTTTACATGACTTGAACCTTAACCCCTGGATAGAAAAATGGGATACATAGCCTGCTTAAAAAAAAGAGCAACTTGGAAAGTTTAACACCCCCCCCCCCCCCAAGGGTTTTTCATATTGCAAGAGTCATAATCACATGGGGTTTAAGAATTTGTGCCAATATTGTAATCACATAACACTTCAGTCTCATTTGATTCAACAGTGGTTGAGGAACTTGGTGGGATTTGGTAGGTCTAGTTTCTGGCAATATTCCATTTAACCTCTTCCTGACATCCTAATAGTACAGCAGATGTCAGGTATTTAAATATGACAGCTCTTGAGTGGCTGCCAGATATCTGCTTTATTTTACAATAGACACCTAGTGTTAATGTAAGGCATTACACTAGTGATCAGACATCCTTGGGTTCAAGACCCTTAGGGGGTCTAATAAATGCTATATATATAAAAAAAAAAAAAAAACACCTGGTTTACAAACATATTAAATTTTTCCTGTATGGTGAATGCTGTAGCAGTAAAGTACCCAGCTACTGTGTGTTTGAATTTTCACATTTGATAAAATATTGATTAATCAATAGATATTTACACCTGGTCCTGCAAGAGACACTTTATGCATCCATGTTCATGGAAAAATAACTTTACATGTGTATAGAATTTCTCCCCCCCCCCCCCCCCCCAGCTTCCTAGTATTGAACACGTACCAAATAGAACCAGACGATTAAAATATATAAATTGTGTAATAACGACACACTGATAAGAGTGAAAATTTGCAACTTACAAAATGGGGGGAGACTTAGGAAAGTCCCACATGGTACCAGAAATAACCTTATGGTCATGGGGGAATAGTAGCTACAAAATAATGAAACACGAACGTGTATATTGTTCCTAGTATACTGTACAGAATTATTAATGGTATCATTATGAAGAACAAATTGTCGTGCAAAAATTAAGCCCTCATCTGGCTCTGAACAAAAAAAAGTTCTAGGGTTTGGAAGTCATAACCTAAAATCACTATTCAAAAAAAGTCATGGGTGGGAAGGAGTTAAAGTCACTTTGTTACTGATTTTTAGAAAGTATGTACTTTACTGTGTCAAATCCTTAGGAGGCAGGGGTCTTCTAGGTGAGTGGGTTGTGTTCAGGACTGATCAAAGCTTTAGAGGTCAATGGTGGGGAAACACCCTAACTTTGCCTTTTATATCCACCAGAGAAAGCTGTAAAGGTTTTGGTAGATGTGCAGCATCCTAGAGTGTGCCGGCTTTTTGTCTCTGTGCTTTTGGGTATGTTTGTAGGTCCTGACTATTTGTTCTATGTTCAGTTTATTGTATTGTTTGCAGCTCCCCCTTTTTTTTTTAATTTCCCTCGTTGTGTTTTCCCCAAACTTAGTACAGCCCTATCACAGGCCATTGGGTGGAGACTTTGCTCTCCAAGTTAAGGAGCCTTCACACGGAGTAATGCCGGGCTTGTAAAAATACAGGCGTAAAATCACTGTCCATAGACTGCAATGGATTTCTTTGGTATTTTTACGGCCGTAAAGTTAATTGCAATGTATTTCAATGGGTTGAGTATACACAGCGTAACTCGGTCCGTATACGTGGTGTTATGCGCTGCGTATATGCCACATAAACACACTCAACCCATTGAAATACATTGCAATTAACTTTATGGGTGTAAAAATACAAAACCAAAGAAATCCATTGCAGTCTATGGACAGTGATTTTACGCCTGTATTTTTACAAGCCCGACGTTACTCCGTGTGAAGGCAGCCTAACATTTGAAGCCTAGGATTAGTAAAGTGGTGTTGGAGGCAGAGCAATCCAGCCCCTGAGGGAAGAGAATTGTCAGAGAATGTGTTCACATGGAGGATTTTGCCCCAGGATCAACTACCCATTGTTTTCAATGGGAGGCAGAGCTCACAGCAGGACACGGAACAAAGTGTCCTGCTCGATCTTGCTATGGATTCCGTGGCTAATTCGGCCGTGGGGTTTGCAGCTTGAGTCTACCTCCTTATTTGGCCATTCATCTGGGCCTAATCAGGAGTGGGATGCCGTGACTGGATGCTGATGCTGCATCGGCATCCCTGTGTGTTTCTTATACCATCACCAGGGGTTATGATGCATGGCTGCGGCAGAATCATGTACAGTATAGATATTGTATTTTGCTACATTTTAATGGTTCTTAGTGGGAGCTCATCAATCTCTAGCCAGTTTTCTGCTGAAGAGGGAGAATATTGTGGCCCTTATTTGGTGCAAGGTCCTTCCTTGAGCCATAAGCTTGGTTCTGCACCTGGCTCATCACATTGTATGAATATGAGCAGGGAGGGGGTGCCTCAGCCCTATGTATTTATTATAACACATCAATTTTCTGCCATGGCTTATAATGGGGAGCTATACCAGTTCATAGCTGACAGAGTTCCATTCTGGCGCAGAGTCATCGGACTGACTTATGAAGAGGCCGCAGTCTCTTTGTAAATCTCACTTTGTCTGTGCCAGTCAGACCATTCCTTAAGCCTGGCATACGATACGCCGTTCTTAATAAATCTGCTGCAATGTTTCTATCTAATTACCTTGAAGAATTCACTTTTCAGAAGACGCTGCTAGAAAACATTGCTATGTGATGACACTACCTCCCTGGGTAGCGGTGTCAAGCCTTCCATTAAATGATACATACTTCAACCGCTGTGTAATTTTCTTTCGTTTTTCTCCTTCTCTTTGACTCAAATGTAACATGAATAATTGAAACAAGATCTGAGAGAGCTGGAAGAACAGTCAGCTTTGAGGAATAATGTAACTGAGTAAGAGATTATCATGAAATGTCAATTACAGAATATGAGCGCTGACAAGATATTGGCGCACAGTCAAGTGTCGCCTGCGTCGCTCGGATATAAGATGCTTGATGTTTGGATAGAGAAGTTAAAAATAAACAATGTATTCTCCCCATTTTGTCTTCAGGGTATTCTAGAAAAAACTTCTCTAAAAAATGTTAAGTATCACCCTTTATTAGTCATGTTCTGTACTGCCACTTCTCCAGTATGTAATGTCTTAGACCATTTCTGTCAACTGACCCTGTTTCTTCAAAGCGCTATAGATACTTAGATTTCAAAAATTACTTGGATCAGTTGAATGTTAAGGATTTGTCCATACAAAAACTCAAATGGCGCCATTTGTGATACTTATTATATAGTGCAATTGCTACAGATTATACCCTACTAGCCTGTGCCCGTGACTTTGTCTGAGTATTGTTGGTGTCGATGATCCGCCTATATTCAGCAAATTGCTGCAGTCTATGGTTTGCCTGCTCCGGTGTTTCGGCAGCTATCCTGCTGCTGAACTTGTTCCTCACGCTGTGCCTGCGATTGTTCCAGCATCTCAGCAGCTCGCTGGGACGCCATATAATGAGCATGTTGTTGGCATTGATGATCTGCCTGCCCCGGCATTTTGGCAGCTGTCAAGCTGGCCTGCCGTGAACCTTATTGTTGCGGTATTTTAGCAGCTCACGAGGCGCCATATAATGAGCGTGTTATTGGCGCCGATGATCCCCCTCAGCTCCGCTTGAGGAGAACTCTGTGACTTCTGGCTACCTTCATAGCTGACGTCGTTTTAGAATTTTGCAACAAATTAGATTTTCTTTTTCCCGGCATGTTTAAAAGTTGCAAACTGCCAATTTGGATTAAAGGTGTTGTCCCATCCAGTGTGTCAGCACTACCTGGAGCTGATCAGATAATATGCAAATGCATGTACACAATCCACTGAGGGTTAGCTGAGTGTTTACACTGAGATATAACAGACCTGGCTTTCTCAGAAGCTGATATAAGCTGCAGCTAGAGCACTGTGATATAGTATATGAACATAAATTTATAGCAGTCGTGAACCCATGTCATTTACCGGGATAAAAAGAAGCATATGTTTTAATCGAGGTTACAAACTATGTGCTAAATTTCATTCAAATCCGTTCAGTGGTTTTTGCGTGATTGAGTAACAAACACGCAAAGATCCAAACACACAAACTTTCAGATTTATAATATTAGTTGGATAGGATGTATTACAAAGCATGAAATCCACAAGGAAAACCTGCAACATAATTTAATGTGCAGCTATCTTAAAATCAAGGTTTATTTGTGTGCAGATTTTTCTGCATGTTTGAATAGGATTCTTTATACTACATACACACAGCTGTATTGGTTTTTACGATTTGCAAAAACGGATTAGTATTCCTTAGAAAATGTCCGAATTGATCAGAATGCCATCCACAAAAAGTCTGATATGATCCCATACACTTACATAGAACCTTTTCCGTATTTTGCAGATATTTTCTACATAAACACTATGAATGTATGTATGGAGCTGTTTACCATCTGCAGCTGTGGACAATATACTAAAAACTACAGTTGTGTGCATATGGCGTTAAAATCCCATCCTCCTACTACTATTGAAAATGGTGCGGATGTTCTATCTGCAGGAAAGTCTGTAGCATATACATCACTCGTGGACATACCCTAAAGCCGAGGCCACACATTATGGAGAAAATGTATTTTTGTTTGCAGCAAAATGCAGCTTTTTCCACAACGCCTAACCCTGACACATAGCATTAGCTCGTTTCCGATAAGGTGCCACATACACAAGCGTATTCCAGCGTCACACAATCTATGGTGCTTAAAGGGGTATTCCCATGTACATAATCATATCTATATTTGTAGATATTTAAAAGTTAAATTTTTTTGCAAATATAAGTAACTAGCTGGTACCCGCGACTTCGTCTGCGGTGATTGTAGAAGTGTGTATATACAGGCGCGGGTAAGGTTTTCGTAGTGTGTATAAGGTATGGGATATGAAATGTAACTTTGTATCTTGTTTGTGCTGTAATTCTGAGAATACGTGAGACTTTAGTGTTGAAGTTACTTTGTATTTGAGCTGCTATATATACGGTGTTGTGAGAAACTTTACATAGTGACTTTGGGACAGAAGTATTTGAAGTTAACCCTTTCCCGCCGATGGCATTTTTTGATTTTCGTTTTTGACTCCCCTCCTTCTAAACCCCATAACTTTTTTATTTCTCCGCTCCCAGAGTCATATGAGGTCGTAATTTTTCCTGGGACAAATTTTTCTTCCTGATGCCGCCATTAATTATTCTATATAATGTACTGGGAAGCAGGGAAAAAATTTCAGAATGGGGTGGATTTGAAGAAAAAATGCAGTTCTGCGACTTTCTTACGGGCTTTGGTTTTACGGCGTTCACTGTGCAACCAAAATGACATGTCCCCTGTATTCTGTGTTTCGTTACGATTCCGGGGATACCAAATGTATATGGTTTTATTTACATTTTGACCCCTTAAAAAAAGGCAAAACTGTGTTAAATTTTTTTTTTTGAAAAGTCGCCATATTCCGACAGCCGTAACTTTTTTATACGTGCGTGTACGGGGATGTATAGGGCGTCTTTTTTTGCGTGACCGGGTGTACTTTGTAGTTCTACCATTTTCGGGAAATGTTATTGCTTTGATCACTTTTTATTCAAATTTTTATCAGAATCAAAACAGTGAAAAAATGGCGATTTGGCACTTTTGACCATTTTTCCCGCTACGGCGTTTACCGAACAGGAAAAATATTTGTATAACTTTGTAGAGCGGGCGATTTCGGATGTGGGGATACCTAACATGTATGTGTTTCACAGTTTTTAACTACTTTTATATGTGTTCTAGGGAAAGGGGGGTGATTTGAATTTTTAATCCTTTTTATTTGTTTCTATATTTTTTTTCCTTTTTTTTTTTTAATTTTTTTTTTTTGCATTTATTAGACCTCCTAGGGGTAATGACATGGGTGGGCGGTGTTGCGGATTGTCAGAGCGGTGGGGATCGGCAAACATGGCTGCTCCGGAGCGTTAAAGAGCGCCTCCTGGAGTATCCTTAAGGTGAGGGGCAAAGTGGTAAAGTATATGTATATGAGATTGTGTGGGGTTAGGGGCGAGGCTGAAGAGGGCAATATGAATTTTGTGGCTTGCTATGGTCCAAAGTGTGTGAGATTGCAGAGATGATGTGAGTTTGGGTTTTGTGGGGGTCCTGGCACAAACGTATGTGCGCTATTGTGACGAAAAGTAGCCTATTGCGCAATCAGGTGTATTAACTATGTTTGTGGAAACTTTCAGCCAAATCGGTGGAGCGGGTTTTGCGTGATTGAGGAACAAACATCCAAACACACAAACCCACAAACATCCAAACTCACAAACTTTCACATTTATAATATTAATAGGATTAAAAATTCTGCAAAGTTTTAAAGATTTTCTCTAACTTTCTTAGTGGTGACAGGCTGTTGTCTCGATCGGTTACCAATGGTTACCACCACTAATGCAGAAACTTTCTATGGTCTGAGACTTGTCAGGAACCAGCTATAACTTTCTTATTGTAGCTGGGTTATCAGGCAGGGACACTACATGTATCAGAAGGTATCCCGGCCACAATAAGGAAATCATGGCTGATTTTCTGACCTTAGAAAGTTCCTGCATTCATGGTCGCATCCACTGGCAACCAATTAAGACAACAGACTGTGACCACAAGATATTTAGAGGAAATCTTTAAAACTCTGCAAAATGTTTAATTACTTATATTTGCAAAAATATTTAACTTTTAATTAGCTACAAATTAAAAAAAAAAAAAACTATGTACATGGGAATACCCCTTTAAATATGACACCATATTATGAAACTGGCGGCATAAGGGTGCATTCAGACTACGTAACGCCGGGCGTGTATGAGAGCCGTACACGCCGGCATTACGGCAGACTGCCGAACACTTCCCATTCACTTCAATGGGAGCGCTCGTAAACGCCGCTGTTACGAGCGCTCCCATTGAAGTGAATGGGAAGTGTTCGGCAGTCTGCCGTAATGCCGGCGTGTACGGCTCTCATACACGCCCGGCGTTACGTAGTCTGAATGCACCCTAAGGGTGCATTCATACTGAGTAAACGCTAGCTTATTCTGAACGTAAAACACGTTCAGAATAAGCGGCGTCTAAAGCAGCTCCATTCATTTCTATGGGAGCGGGGATACGAGCGCTCCCCATAGAAATGAATGGTCTGCTTCTTTCACTCCGTGCAGTCCCATTGAAGTGAATGGGGAGAGCCGGCGTGTACGCTCCGGCATGAGCAGAGCTTGCCGTATACGCCGGCACTCCCCATTCACTTCAATGGGACTGCACGGAGTGAAAGAAGCAGCCCATTCATTTCTATGGGGAGCGCTCGTATCTCCGCTCCCATAGAAATGAATGGAGCTGCTTTAGACGCCGCTTATTCTGAACGTGTTTTACGTTCAGAATAAGCTAGCGTTTACTCAGTGTGAATTCACCCTAAGGATGCTTTTTCTGTCCGTCCCATATGGAACGCATTAGATGTCAGGTTAGGCAAACCATAACCATTCAACAACAAATAATTGTCAACCTATTTGCAAAGTCACATTTTTGGCGAGATCAGGCCACTATGTGCGACACCAGAGCTCTTTCCAGTGTTTGCAGTAAATTTTGATAGGAGTTTCAAGTTAAACCTCTGTATAATGCCAAGGAGGCAAGGCATCAAAAGTAGTCTGAGAAAAACTATTGTTACTGTCATCATTAAACACGCCCATCCTGCATTCAGCTCCTCCCCCTGGCCAGTGTTGGGATCACCCCATACTGGGAGGATTAAATCACACTGCCTGGGGAGGGAGCTGAATGCAGGTTGGGTGTGTTTAGTCATGATGCAGCACTGCTCAATAATAGAAGAAAACTCCCCCTGTGCTCTAAAATCCTCATTTGAATAAAGAATAAAAGTCATTTTTCTATGCATCCCTGGGGCCCTGAAACATAAGAAAGGTATGGTTTTTATGCCATAGCAATATGGGAGCGGTTTAAAGTAGCTGGGGACAGTGATAAAGCTAAATTGTCATGTGTTCTTGTTCATCTTATTGCATTTACCTGATTTTAAGATCTTATAAGATTTTTTGGTACTATTCCGTTATCGGGCCAGCAGCAGCGCAGTTCAGCAGCAGCTTTCGGGACAGCAGTTCAGCAGCGGGAATTACAATGACATCCGAGGACTGCTGGCCCGATGCTTGTGCCCAGTAACCAGTACATCGATGACCCCCCTCCCCCATCCTTCTCCTCCTGCCAGTGCTGCCCCCCAGCTCTCCTTACATCTTCCCCGTACCCTCTCCCCGCCACACGACTAGGCCTCACCTCAGCGCTAGTACCGAGACCGAAAGGAAAGACACCGGGGCTCAATCCAGGCCCTGACAAGAAACACGCCGACTATAGGAACGGTGAGCTACAGCGAGCCGGAGGGACAAACTTTCTGCAGCGTCCGGCGGCTATCTAGTAGCATTCATTGCTCAAGATTTACGGTGAGGCCTATTACAGGGAGAGGGTACGGGGCAGATGTAAGAAGAGCTGGGGGGCAGCACTGGAAGGAAGAGGAGGATGAGGGCATCGATCGATGTACTGCCTACTACACACAAGCACGGCCTCTATCATCGGGCCAGCATCGGCTTAGTCATGTGGCGGGGAGAGGGTACGGGGTAGATGTAAGGAGAGCTGGGGGGCAGCACTGGAAGGAGGAGGAGATGGAGGGGGGGTCATTGATGTACTGGCTACTGGGCACAAGCATCGGGCCAGCAGTCCTCGGATGTCATTGTAATTCCCGCTGCTGAACTGAACTGCTGTCCCGAAAGCTGGTGCTGAAATGCGCTGCTGCTGGCCCGATAACGGAATAGTACCGATTTTTTTTATGTTTTATTATGTAAAACCATAAAATCATAAACCATAGAACTTTGTTTTTGACATGACTGTATCTACTATCATTTATAAGAGAAACAGACATAACCTATAGCCAGTGGCGTAACTAGGAATGGCGGGGCCCCGTGGCGAACTTTTGACATGGGGCCCCCCCGACACCGAAGATCTCGACCGAGTCCCTCCTACGCATTCCTGCGCGCTCTATTATGTCCCATAGTGGCCCCTGCACACAGTATTATGTCCCTTAGTGGCCCCTGCACACAGTATTATGTCCCTTAGTGGCCCCTGCACACAGTATTATGTCCCTTAGTGGCCCCTGCACACAGTATTATACCCAATAGTGGCCCCTGCACACAGTATTATGTCCCATAGTGGCCCCTGCACACAGTATTATGTCCCTTAGTGGCCCCTGCACACAGTATTATGTCCCTTAGTGGCCCCTGCACACAGTATTATGTCCCTTAGAGGCCCCTGCACACAGTATTATACCCAATAGTTGCCCCTGCACACAGTATTATGTCCCTTAGTGGCCCCTACAGGACTAAATACTGTCACCGCTGACCGCTATACCAGGACAAATTGTGGATAAAAAAAATCTGGTCCTGTGCATTACAATTTAGTAACTCCATGTGCTTCATATTAATAGCAGTTAACCCCATCATCTCCCTCACATTAACCCCTGTGTGCCTCACCATAAGAGTTACTGATATGTGAGAGACATGGAGGTAATAATAAAGTATCTTCATTACTATTACCCCCAAATGTCTCACATATCAGTAACTCTTATGGTGAGACAAACAGGGGTTAATGTGAGGGAGATGATGGGGTTAACTGCTATTACTATGAGGCACATGGAGTTACTAAAACACAAGTAATCCCCCCAAATGCCTGATAGTAATAAGTAACCCCAGTACGTACCTGTGTAGCTTCAGTTTCATTTTCCTGGAGCAGCTTCTTCCTCTTCTCTTCTGTGCAGGACGGCAGGGATAAGCCCCGCCTCCTCCTCTCATTGGTGGGCAGAGGAAGCAGAGAAAGGGAGGGGGGAGAGAGGGGGGGGGGGAGCGTCCTGCAGCGCTGACAGGAGCCAGAGCTGCAGCTCCTGTGTCTCAGCCGTTGCTGCAGCTTCGGGGCCCCCTGTTGGTGGAAAGTATTCCACCAACAGGGGGCCCCGATCATTATACTCGGGGGTCCGAAAAGACCTCCGAGCATAATGATAGCAGCAGTAGCAGCTGTCACCGGGCCCCTAATGTCCCGGGCCCTGTGGCAGCTGCTACCGCTGCTATGGTGGTAGTTACGCCACTGCCTATAGCCCAAATGTACCCCATGCACTACTGAAAAGGTCTTATGCATCCTGCTTGACTGCTTTCATGAGCCCATAGGCTCAAGTACCTGCAGTCTCTTTCCACCTTTGCTGCCTTTCTCATTCATAGCACTGTGTAAACTGTGATCGGTGTCTTTGGGCATACTAAGCTTTGCTTATGAGTCTCATGCGATGATGATTTGGCCACCATCACCATCAACCTGACCTGCTTTGAAGTCCTGAATCAACAGGTGTCTGGCACCGGAGACCTCACTAGTTCCAGTCCCCATTTACTATGTATTAGCAGTACGGCTTGTGCGCTCTTTCTCCATTGAATTAAATGGGAGCTACTAAAATCTCCATATAAATAATATTTTCTCTGTTGGAGTTTCCAGGTAGCAATTACCACATTTTTACTTTTTCATCCTCAAAGCATTGACTAGAAGTAACTCTACCGGTGCTGTCTTATTGTTGATATGAGACTTGTCTAAATGATCCTTTTTCCGTCCGCCCACTGACTTTAAACATATCCCACACACAGGTTGCATGTAAAACATCCGCAACTTTATCTTTTAATGTCTGTTTAGCATTTCAAGGTTCAAAGACAATCTTACTAAAACAAAACCTAAGCAGTCTCGCCTGCGCCACAATGAGGAGACGGAGATGAAAGCAGGAGATTGCATGAATACTTTATAAGCCGTGTGAGGAGTTATGTTAGAGCAGAAAATATCTTATTCATCGGCCGAAATTTAGAAATCTGTAGCACAACGGATTTCTCTTATACAAAGATCTGTAATTCATTAGGCGGATAAGTAGATGAGATATTGACAATATTACCTAATATTATTTATGTATCTCATATGATGACATTTATTAAGATGATAAGAATGCTATAACCATTTGTTATCCTAACATTCTGGTGGTCCCCATTGACGTGCCGAACTACCCATATACCCATCCGGCAGCCACTCGCTGGGCTCGCTGGTCTGGTGCCATATGACACTGAGGCCAGTGGTTGACTGAATGAGAAGACGTGGATGTTATTACTGGCAAGGACCCTTATAGTAACTGCGCTGGAGCATTGAAGGATTTAACAGGTCTAAAAGGGCTCCTGAGGATAAGTCATCCATATAAGTTCTTAGAACATAAGAGCCAGTACTGTGTAATAATACATTTTAAGCGTATGTGCTCCCAAAGCATGACAAATTGTTAGTAAATACAAGTTATTGGGGAAAATTTATTGACCCCGCTTGTCACTTTTTAAGGGTGCATTCACACGGAGTAAAATGGAGTGTAATTTGGAGCGTTTACGGAGCGTTAACGTAAACGCTCCGTAAACGCTCCAAATTACACTCCATTTTACTCCGTGTGAATGCACCCTAAGAAAGTGGGAAGAGTGGCCTAGAGACAACGATATGCCGGGGTGGGAATCTCTCAGCCTGATATATTTACTATAACTAAAGCCAAAAAATGATGTGTCTTTTCTGTGCCTCCTTGGTTACAGACTGCAAACTCTGTGTGTAGTCTGATGCCACAGTCACGCATTGCTTTACTTCCTCTACCTTTATCTTGCTGACTAAAGAAAGACAGTAGCCCACAGCTACATGCACCGAGTGCCGAATGGGCTCTCAGATGACATCTTAGTTAGTCTGTTCTGCTCCATTGCAATGTCTTATATAATCATCAGATTGGAAGAGCCTCAGCCTGCACAGTTGGTTGTTTGCATTTGCCGCAGCTATGCGGGTGGAATCCGCATCCCACTGTTTTTAATGGGAAGCAGAGATCGCAGCAGGATGCTGAAAAAAGAAGCGTCCTGCTTGATCTTGCAGCGAATTCTGCGGCTGATCCAGCCACAGGCTCCACAGCTCGAGACTCCCTCCTGATTAGGTTAGAGATGAGCGAACACTCTTCGAAACAGCTGTTTCGAATAGCACGCTCCCATAGAAATGAATGGACGTAGCCGGCACGCGGGGGGCCGCTTCCATTCATTTCTATGGGAACGTGCTTTTTGAAACGGCTGTTTCGAATAGTGTTCGCTCATCTCTAATTAGGATCATCCAAACAGGCCTACTCAGGCCCAATTCCTCTTCATTTTCTGCCTTGTGTACATACCCTAACAAGGAGAGGAGAATCATAACTTTCAGGAGACCAACATTTGCCTGTGAGGTTAATTTCTGATGATGACTTCCCTGCCCCCATACTTTGCACTGACGCGTGTCTTCTTCAGACATTCAGTTTCTTCGAACATCAGTGTTTTTAATTCTTTCATTTATCATAATGCATAAAATGAAATAAACTGCAAGAAGGAAACCACAAGAAAAAGCTTTATCAGGTAGTTGCAGCTCACATACAGCACATTGGAGAGTCAGCCTCAGTGAGGATAACATCAGAGTCTGTAGCAGTTTCCTGCAAATTCAACCCTTAAAAACCCTAATTCATAGAGTCCGCCTAGTGGCAAAATTCATTCAAAGCGTAAATCCAGTATTGGCGTACACCAGCTTATCTCCTTGGCGCACTCCACTATACATATAGGTGTGTCTGAGCTCTAGCAACTTTGGGTGGACTCATTGGGGCACATCTGTTATGCTACTGGTGCCTTTTTTGGTGTAAATTGCCCCCTTATGAGGTCATTTTCTGTGCTACCTTATTATTATTGCTATTATTTATTTATTTATTTATTTATTTATATAGCACCATTAATTCCATGGTGCTTTACATTTGGGGGTTACATACAATACACAGAATATACAGGTAGATATAATACTGACAGTGACCGACTGGCACAGTGGGGTAGAGGGCCCTGCCCGCGAGGGCTTACAATCTATGGATTCATTTATGCAGCATTTACACATTTTTTTTTCATGCTTTAACGCTGCTCCCGCCATTTTTGCTTTTTGGCAAGAAAAGGGGGCATGGCCTAAATGAAGATCTTCTTTACGCTGTATTTATGAAGTGCAACTTTTTTAAAAGGTGCAAAAAAGGCATAAATGCACTCCGGTCCACAGGCAGCGTAAAAGAGTCCGTCGGGTTATAGTGCATTAGAACTCGGCAATTGCGCTTTTTTTGTGCCTTTTTGATCAAGCGCATCTAAACTAACATGTGCACAGCATTCAGCAAGGTGGTGCACCAACATCATAAATAAGCACAATATGCCACATTCAATAGTGACTGGGTCCATGGAGCAGACACTGGTATCCACAGCATCCCATAAATACTCTATGGGGTTGAGGTCGGGTGAGCAGGCAGACCAACCGAGAGTCGTGAGGTCACTGGTGTGTTCATTAAGCCAGTCCTGTGCCACCAACGGGCGATCGCATGTTGCATTGTCCTGTTGGTACACAGCATCCCCATCAGGGAACTCCAACACCAGAAAGGGGTGCACATGGTCTGCCATAAGTTGCACGTATTGAGCACTGGTGATTGATCCCTGCACCCAGACAATGGGGCCCAATTGCGACAATGTGAACATGGCCCAGACCATGACGGAGCCACCTCCTGCCTGGTCACATCCCAGTTGGCATGCAGGATCCATGGCTTCATGGGGCATATGCCACACTCTCACACGCCCATTGGCTCTGTACAACTGCAACCGTGATTCATCAGTCCATGCCACATGCCGACCACTGGCATGGTCCAATGACGATGATCGCAGGCCCATGCCAGTCTTCGAGCTCTGTGATGCGGCGTTAGCAAAGGGACACAGGTTAGGCATCGACTGTTAAAGCCTATGCGGTACAGTTCTTGGCTACAGTCCTGGTGGAAATGGGGTCCTGGCGCCCCACATTCAAATCGGCAGCGATTTGACCCACAGTAGACTGTCAAGAGCCCCGTACGACTCTGTGGAGGTGATGTGACAGCCGTTCTTCGAACACTTGTGGTCGACCGGTGTATCGGTTTACGCATCTGCCAACGTTGTCTCTGCAAACAAAAAAAAATGTCACAATGCTTGAATTGGTACTTACAAAGGTCAGTTGTTTTCTTACAAGAAGGAAACCCATGCAAAAAAGGGGACATTTAGATGTTGCCCTTGGTCGCATTCAAACCGAGGACTCAGCACTGCAGGGAAAAAGTGCTAACCACTGAGCCGTGAATAAGTGGTGATCAAAAAGTTATATGATACCTCACAATGATACCTCTAAAATCTATAGCTTGTCCTGCAAAAAAGAGCCCATACATATCTCTGTCGACAGAAATAAAATATAATGATGCAAAGCAATTTTTTTTTGTAAATATACTGCACTGTGAAAAACACATAAAAGAAACAAAAAAATTGCGTTTCCCATTCCACCCCAGAATATTTTTTTTTTACAATTTCACTATATATTACATGTAAAATTATGCGGTACATTTAGAATACACCTGGTTCTGCAAAACACAAGCCCTCATATGTAAAAAAAAACGCATGTAAGGCATGATGGAAAGATTTCTATGGTAAGCTTGGACCATATATATGTGAAGCATTGGCATTTACCCATTGTCTTAGCGATGGCCACATCCTGCCGTACTATCTGATTTAAACCGTGTACCTGATATTTGCCTGTATAAGCTACTGACATAGATTTCCACTTCATGATAGGACTCTGTTCTCATCTGCAGATGATAGATACATTGTATTCCTTGACTAA
Source organism: Leptodactylus fuscus (assembly GCF_031893055.1). Lineage (NCBI taxonomy): Eukaryota > Metazoa > Chordata > Amphibia > Anura > Leptodactylidae > Leptodactylus > Leptodactylus fuscus. Next base: position 241,324,107 of record NC_134266.1, read on the forward strand.
TGATCTTGTCAAAATGAAGCAACAAAAACCAAAGTATTTTCTGTAAAGTAAGCAAAATTTAGTGTTATTAATAAAAATATTCATAGCATGTTAATATGAACTCTAGAAGAACCCTTAAAGGCAACCATTAAGTGATAAAAAGTAATAAAAATGCTCTGCGTGAGCACCAAGTCATGCAGGGTAGTTTTATTACTTTATATAATTCGATATCTGCTCCATGTGCCAGGTCTTTCAGGTTCGGTAATTAGAGTTGTCAGTGTAATAAACAAGTGGAGCTCTAGAGTTTACATGATTCAGATTGAGCTTAAAGGGGTACTCTCATTGTAGACATTTAAGGCATATCCACAGATCCTGCGTGGCCACTGTCAACATGCACATGCGCCGATCTCTCCATTCACTGTGGCCGTGGCCTCTTCATTTAGATACGCACAGTTGAAATGCTGCAATTTCCAAAACCGTCACGCTTTTGGGAATCGTAATATGTCATATACCTACGGAAACGTCGGCGGTTTCCCTATAGGTGTAATTGAAGCAGAAAGTCTGCAAAGGAAAACCCTGCTGATTTTTTGTGAAAAGACCTATGGGAAAAAAACGTGACGTGTTGCTTCCACAGTTTATTATTTACATCCAGGGTCAGACTGGGGTGTCTAGGGCCCATCAGTGGAAATGTTTCTAGGGGCCTACTGCCAGGACCCTGCAGATCAGCGGTACCGAGACACGGCAGCTAAAGGTAATAACATAACGGGAGCCATGCTGCTCACCCACTCTACCATGTGCACCACTGCACTACGTAAACCCACTGCTACACCCTGTATGGCAAGTGAACAGCATGGCTCCTAGAAATGTTACCATTACCTGTAGCCACACTGTCCTGGAAACTGATCTGCAGAGGTCCTGGCTGTTGTATCATTGCAGATGTAATATTGATGGCCTATCCTAAGGCCCGGCCATCAATATTAGAAAGATGGATAAATCCTTTAAAGTGGTTGTCCAGGAATTGGAGCAACTCATGTGCCAGGCGGGAGGTGTAAAATAAAAAAAAAAAAATAAAATAAAAAAGCATACTCACCTGTTCCTGGTGCTCCATTGTCCATCACCAGTGTCCATTCAGTTTTGTGCCGGTGCCTCCTTGCTGGGAATCCTGCAACTCCTGTGACTGCTAAGGGTCAGTGCACACAGAGTTTTTTGGTGCTGATCTTGATGCCTAAAAATCAGCCTCCAAAAAAAGCCTCCCAATAGAACTAATGCATCTGCATTGACAAAATGAGTAGAGATGAGCGAGTAGTATTTGATCGAGCAGGTATTCGATCGAATACTACGGTATTCGAAATACTCGTACTCGATCGAATACCACTCGCTATTCGAATGGAAAAGTTCGATGCAGAACCAGCATTGATTGGCCGAATGCTATACAGTTGGCCAATCAATGCTGGTTCTTCTCCTACCTTTAGAAGTCTTCTCCGTGCAGCTTCCCCGCGGCGTCTTCCGGCTCTGAATTCACTCTGCCAGGCATCGGGCCTGAGCAGAGCCGACTGCACATGCCCGCTTGTAGTGCGGGCATGCGCAGTCGGCTCTGCCCAGGCCTGATGCCTGGTAGAGTGAATTCAGAACCGGAAGATGCCGCGGGGACGCTGCAAGGAGAAGACTTCTCGGAGGATCCAGCCCGACCCTCACTCGTGGACTTGGTAAGTATAATTTGATCGAATGTTGCCTACCCCTGAAACGTGCATTTTCCCCCAATAGACTATAATAGGGTTCGATATTCGATTCGAGTAGTCGAATATTGAGGGGCTACTTGAAACGAATATCGAATCTCGAACATTTTACTGTTTGCTCATCTTTAAAATTGAGAACTAACGGTCAGGGCTTGGGCCGACCCTGTTTACATCTAAAATGATTCTGCATAAAACATTTGGTATGTCCTAATATTTCACTCGTACCCAACACGTGACCACTGAGGACAATGACTGGCCGCACCAGTTACCTGAGCCACTTCATGTCCATGCGACCATTGACAACAAAAGTACTATAACACCCATCCCTTCTTTTACCCAACATCTACCATTGGGGGAGAATTGGGACACCAATATCAGTAGGTTTCGCCAACATTTATCTCATGTGTATGGCCAATTTACTTGATACCCAAAATGGGCTGTAATACAGGCTGTCAGTAAATGTCAGTAAGTGTCATTATATGATAAGTCATAGTTGTCCTGATCTGGACAGATGTCAGGATAAAAACAACTGAGACAAAATCCAAAAATAGTAGAAGTCAAATCGTATAAAAAGAATGACAAATGAAGTGAGGTGTGTGAAAACACCAGGCGTAATCCCAGCATGTGAGGAGATGGTGGGAAGGAAATGTTAGAGGATAGATATGAGAGATTTAATGAATGATGAGTAATAAATTATACATGATGGATAATGAGCAAGCCTGGAGAGACTGTGGACGCTCGGCACCAGCTGAATACCTACTTAGAATACGGTTGTTGCAGCGCCCTCCCTCCAGCTGGAACACCAGAGCCAGGAGTGGATCCACATGGAATAGGAGATATAAAGTAAGGACTTATAGTTCTCCTTTCTGCTGAATCCATCAAATAATGCATGTGTGAGTCTATGGGTATGTTCACATGGCTGAATATTCCCTAATTGAAAAATTCACCTTCAGGAATTTAAAGCTGAATTTTTCCGCTTAACCAAATTCTGTTTTTTCTGCCTCCCATTCACTTCAATTCAGGTGTAGTCTGTCTGAAGATTGGACATGAAAAAATCAGTGCCTGACTCTCAGTAATATCAATGTCGGGTGGTGTCAGGTGGAATTTGGAACTAGATAGGTGAATCCCCTGAGTATGGGTGGACCTCCGACCTCGTACCAACTTCACTGCACAACATACACAGGTCAACGTACAGCATGTCAACCAGCTTATGCACCATTATAAAATGAGGTCAATTATTTAAAGGGGTTTACCACTAATAAAACTTATCTCATTACACTTGTCATTCTCAATCTAGAAACTAAAAGAGCAGCGCACCTTTTTTATGTTTTAGGAATCTACAAAAGGAAGTCAGCACCATGCAGTACCACTGCTGCACACCACTCTCACATTTATAGTGGATTTGTATTACAGATTTTTTTCCAGCTTTGTACCCTTCTCTTTATGTCCTACAGGTGGGAATAGGGTCTTAGAAATTGATTACTTATGCTAGGTTCTCAATAGCCTTTGGGTTCTTAAGGTCCATTTGGGGACCCAAAAAATGGAAACCTAATCCTCTTAAAAAAGCAGTTACCTCCAGAAACTCAGCCCATAGACTATAATGGGGACCACTAAGTTTCCAACCAATATCAGTGGAGAGAAAAGTCCTGCTTTTCTCTAGACATATTTTAAGCAGAATGAGGGACGGAGTCCCTAAACAACCACCAAACGCTAGTGTCACCACAGCCTTAGGCCCTGTTCACACGGGGCAAGAGGGGGTGGATTTTGGTGCGGAATCCACGACATAATCCGCCCCCTCACCAGAGCGGCCTATGTAGACTGCTAGCGCTCTTTTTTCCATGAGAGCTTCAGGCAGATTCCGTTTCAGCTGCGGTGTCCACCTCGCGGCAGCATGCTCCGGACTAGGCCCATTCATTTCGGCCTTTGCCGGACCAGAGTGACACGACTGTCGGAAGTCGCGGCAGGTGGATTTTGGCCATATTCTGACGTGGCTTCCCGCGTCAGAATCAGGACCAAAATCCACCACCTACGCTCCGTGTGTACGGGGCCTTAAAGAAACACCAGATCTAGAAATAAAAGTACATAAGAAATACAGTAGCCTATTCTACTGTCACTAAATAAATAACATATGTCAGCTCACCCACAGATCTTCTGATTTAAAAAGAAAAAAATGTCCATTACCTTATGGAGAAAGGAAGGTGCTCGGAAAATTCGGCCTCTCAGCCCAAGGTGTAAGTACATGCGTCCATGAATTGAAAAAATCCAACATCTATTCCTTTATATAAAACGTAACTTTTATTATGAAAAAGTTTTCCGGAGCATAAGCCGCTCCATAAAATCAAATACAAGTATGCATGATGGCAGAGATGAAATGACGTCTGACTGACGCGTTTCGGGGCGTTATTGTAGCCCCCTTAATCATAGGCTATGATTAAGGGGCTACAATAACGCCCCGAAACGCGTCAGTCAGACGTCATTTCATCTCTGCCATCATGCATACTTGTATTTGATTTTATGGAGCGGCTTATGCTCCGGAAAACTTTTTCATAATAAAAGTTACGTTTTATATAAAGGAATAGATGCTGGATTTTTTCAATTCATGGACGCTTATTCTACTGTCAGTCTGAAGTTTCTCCATAATTCTAACAAACTTTCTTATTGAAATCCTGCATAGGGGTGGTTCTTAGCCAAGGGGGTGGGGACTACTGCACACAGATCACTGCATGGAGCCACTTGTATTACAGACAGTCACATGACTACGAGGAGTAGGGGGGACATGGCTGATTTTTACTCTATCTATTTATCTATCTATAAGATCAGTGGAAGGAGATTTTAGAAACTTTATTATTTTCTAGTGTTTCCATAAGATCACCTGGATCTCCAATGAAAGAGTTGGCATGTAGGACCACAAATTCCTTAAAGGGATTCTACCACTAAATTGCTTTTTTTTTTTTTGCTTTAGACGTCGGAATAGCCTCTTTAGAAAGGCTATTCGTCTCTTACCTTTAGACGTGGTCTCCGCAGTGCTGTTGTTTAGAAATACCGTTTTTTACCGGTATACAAATAAGTTCTCTGCAGCAATGGGGGCGGGCCCCAGCACTCAAACGACGCCTCCATCTTCAGCTGCAACCCCGCCTCTTTTGTCTTCCGTGTCGGTCCAACCTCCGACACCTGCACAGTACGCTCCTGTATTGAACTGCAAGAGCGGCCTCCCAAAAATGGAGGCGTTGCTGGAGAGAGCTCTCTGGCAGAAGTGGGGATGCCACCATCGCCGTTTGAGTGCTGGGGCCTGCCCCCATTGCTGTGGAGAACTCATTTGCATACCGGTTAAAACCGGTATTTCTAAGGAACTGCGCCGCAGAGACCACGTCTAAAAGTAACAGACGAATAGCCTTTGTAAAGGCTATTCTGACGTCTAAAGCAAAAAAAAAAAAAAAAAAGCGATTTAATGGTAGAATCCCTTTAAGACATACTGGTGTATGTCATTGTAGGCATTCCTTGAACATCGGTGAAAGGTATTGTTCCTGAGAAAGCTGAGTGACAACCAATACGCCCACTATTACAGCTCCCACAGGGGGTGTCACCCAGCTTTCTCCCGCGTACAATACAGTATACAATACTCTGTGACAACCACCGCGGCCGCTACATACACCCGTTTCAGGTGGAATTGTGCTGTCAATACGTTTTATCCTGCAGGTATAATATTGACAGCAAATTTTTAATATTTTTCAGAAATTGTGTTTTTACCGAGGAGCGATATGTAAATCACTGCGGCTCTGTCCAAATGTAATAATCACATTGTCTCTGCTGTTATTTTAATAACTTGTGAATATTCGGATCTGGAGATAGGAGAGCGGGGAGTGAAAGTGCATTTCCTGGAGACAAAAAAAAAAAATCCTGTGAATTTTAAGTAAGATATAATGTGCCTAGATGAAAGTTGTGCATGATATAGTGCCACAGACAAATCTTTATGCTGCTGAAGCTGGTAGAAGGTTATGATGGTTTCGAGCTAGGATTAATGAAGTACTTTGACATATAAATGTTGATATAAGCTATTCTGGGAGAGGATTTGGTGACTGCCTAGAAGAAAGGATGAGACGTCGAAATTATAGAGAATGTCAAAGTTAAGTTTATGATTGTCACATTGGATATGCAAAATTACTGACAGCAGAGGGTCAAAAATATCAATGAGAGACTCGGGCCTGGTTTACTGCGGAATCCCTAATTGGAAATGTAAATTCTGTACCGACCTAGCGCATTCATCTCGTCTATCGGCAGCGCAAAGAATTATCATATTTATCATGGGTTAATAAGGTACTGTAAAATAGAGGTAAGGAAATAATCCCATAAGACATTTGCCGTTTGGGAATTTGCACATATTGACATAAATTACTGTGTTGAAAGTGAATCATTTCCCTTGCAAAATCATCTGTACGGATAGGACATGGAGGGATTAAAAAACGCTTCCTACGCAATACCTTGCTGTGATTAGATTGTTATACACCGGCTATAGGCTTATTGCTGCCTTGCCAAGTATAGGCAGTAGAGTAGGAATTAAAGGGGTTGACCACTTATAGACCACTACTGAGAGACCAATATTATTGTTTGTAGAATAAAAAGTTGTACAAGTTTCCAATATACTTTCTGTATCAATTCCGCACGGTTTTCTAGATCTCTGCTTGCTGTCCTTCATTCTGCTTACTCCTGGTGGATAAAAATCAGTCCATGACAGGTGATGTACAGTCCATGGTCAGGTGATTTATAGTCCATGGTCAGGTGATTTACAGTCCATGGCCAAGTGATGTACAGTCCATGGTCAGGTGATGTACAGTCCATGGTCAGGTGATGTACAGTCTATGATCAGGTGATGTATAATGTTGAGCGAGTAGTATTCAATCGAATACCTCGCCAGCATAGGAATGCGTGTAACCGGCCGAATACCAAGGGGTTAAACGCATCGAATATGTGTTCGGAGGATTACGCGCATTCCTATGCCGGCGAGGCACTAGTGATGTGCAGTCCATGGCCACGTCAGGTTCTGGACCAAAAACCGGGTAGCCATGACTGAAAGCCGGTGCACTGCACTGGCATCCAGTCACGCACTTCGCTCCGGACTAGGCCCAATGAATGGGCCTAGTCGGGAGGAGGGAGTGTCTTCAGGCTGAATCGCGAGGCGAAACAGCCTGAAGAATGAGCACCTCACTTCTTTTTGCGGGAGCCCAGTAAAAAGACCTGAGCAGCTCAAATTGATTTCAATGGAAGCCACCGTTTTGGTCAGGATTTTGAGGTGAAAACCTGACCAAAAATCCCCGTGTGAACTTACCCTAAGGGTATGTTCACACACTGACAAGCCAATAAGCATCTGGGGCTTATGCCCCCCTATTGCTTACCTCTCACCCTCCATCTAAGCTAGATCCATTCTGGTTTTGACTGAAAAAACTGCATCAGAAACCTCAAGTGTGATTCCAGCCTAAAAAGTTGCAGAAACATAGCTTTTTTTTTATGCTGATTTTGCTGCATTTTTAAAAAAAAATCAAATCCAAGAATGGCTACAAAAGGAATGAGGAATATCTAGGAAGTTCTTATACTTCTCACTTCTGCTCAATCCACTCCTGGCTTTGGCTCTAAAAACTGTATCAAAATCTGCAACAAAAAAATCTGTGTTTCCGCAATGTGGGGTCTCCGCGTAATAAATGGCCAATAGATTGGGTGCATATCACTGATAAAATAAAAACAGACCTATCCAATTTATAGTATTTTTCCCCCCTAAAGGTTTATAACAGTCTTTAAGGATATTAGATTGTCGGGAGATGCTACTAAAATGGCTTCAGGATACGAATAAGAGAGAGAAGAGGAGAAAACAATCGGCAGACAATATACTTTTTTTGCGTGAAAGTATCAATTTTCCTTTTCTATCCATTTTCCCATTACTATTCCAGTGCAGTTAGTTTGTAGGGCTGCATTATACACATAACCCTCTCAAGGACATCAAATTTGCGGTATAATAATTCTGTCCCATAGCCATTGTAGTCAAAACCATTTTCAGCGCTCTGTGCTATCTGAGAGATATAAAATGCCCCTGAAACATCCAGCTTTCTTAGTTAACTCTGAGCTATGAATTTCAATATGTGATATCAGCTTTGCAGTTTTATAATGGAATGAGCCTCCGCGTTCTTGACCCTCACTCTGACCTCCCCACATACCCAGTTATTGTGCCGCTTTCTATACCTTTTACGTGAATACATTGTAAATGGAAAACATTTCAGAAATGTTTTCTTTGGCTTGTGGATAGGGTCGCCCAGTTTTGGATTTTTGTTACTTTTCTATTTACTTGTATAAATGTGTTTTATGTTTGTAGATTTTATCAGATTTATTAGTATTTTATTTTGCTTTACTTTATTTATCGCACTGGCTGTTGTTTTTTTCTATTTTCTTTGTTCTTTTCGATGTTCTTTTTGTTTTTTAAGACCCCAGAGCATAATGATAGGAAGGCCAGGGGAGGTGAGGGAACATAAAAAACACTGTTACTTTTCCTCTCCTGCACTCTGGCAGTCTTCAAGCCTGTGATGTTCCAGATGTCACGTGGGATAGGCCAGCGTCATTATGCATCACAACACCAGCTTGGCTCACGTGAAATCTGTACCAAAATTGAAGTAAGCCGAAAGTAGTGGGGAGCGCGCCGGAGCCATGGTGAGGTAAGTAATATATATATTTTTTTAATGTTTGTATCCTCTCCTGTGGTCTGAAAAGACCCCAGAGTTTAATACTTGTTCATGGGTGTCCACAATGAGGCATAATATTGTGTGCAGGGGCCACTATGGGGCATAATACTGTTTCTGGGGACACTATGGGGCATCATACTGTGTGCAGGCGTCTCTATGGGACATAATACTGTGTGTTCAGGGGCTACTATGGGGCATAATAGTGTGTGCGCAGGGGCCATGGTGGGACATTATATTGTGCCAGGGGCCATGGTACGGCAATATATTGTGCTAGGGGCCACGGTAGGACATTATACTGTGTGCAGGAGCCTAGGTGGGACATTTTACTGTCTGGAGACCACTTTTGGGCATTATAGTGAGTGTAAATGGGGTGTTATACTGTGTAGGGGCCAGGAAATGGGGCACTTTGGCCCAAGGCAAGTGCCAGAAGATGACGTTGGATCGTTCACGACCGCCCAGCGTGCTTGATAGGTATGATTTACATATATGTTTTTATAGTTTTATTTTAAAACAGGAGGGGGGTTTAAAATAAGATTAGCGGTGCCTGAATAGCCTTTTTAAATGCTATTGACGCATATGTGGGGCTCATACAGCATGATTTTGCTGATAGAGCCCCTTTAAACTACAATGGAGTCTAAAAACAGAGACTCCAATACAAATGTAAACTTAGTCTTTGGTGTACTCTGCTATAGGGATGGACTGACCATTTAGGAAGAACTGGCAGTTTAATGTCAGCCTAGGTAGCTGAATAGGGAGTATCACTTATCACTACTGAAGGCTACCGCTGGGGCTGAGGACCAGTGGCGTAACTAGAATCCTATCGGCCTTAGCGTAAACTTAGAACAAGGCCACCTATCCTATTTCTAGTATTTGTAGTACCCAGTTATCAAGAATATGGTGAGTAAGGGTATGTTCACAATGCATCCAACTCTCCCATTCATTTCAGTAGGAATCGGGAGCAGATTTTTTCCTCTATCTTCAGATTCTGCCTTGCAAACCCCATTGAAATGAATGGAGACAGGAAGAAATGCTAGTGTTTTTTGCCATGGTTTTTTTTAACCATTTTTTCTTCCTCTCATTTCAATGAACTTTGTAAGACGACATCTACATGAAGATAGGTTATGACACTTCTTTTTGACCTGGCTGAAAAAGTAAGCCACAGAAAAAAATCTGCTCCTGACTACCATTGAAATGAATGGAAGAACTGGTGTGTTTTATTTTTATTTATTTTTTTGGTGGATTCTGCCTCAAAAATATGCCTGCAAAAACCTGTATGCGAACTTACAGAGTCTGGCATATGGAGTTGTATGCTCTGAGAAATAGACGATCTGCAGGGATCCCAACAGTCGTCCAGCTCTCCAATGATCTAATATTAATATCCTATCTTTAAAGAGACATTCCAGTTCCTTGTTACTGCTTATATATGTTCTCCAAATAGGTTGTAAATAACAAATAAGTAGGGATCTAATACCCCTCACCCCTGTTGATCAACTGTTTGATGGGCCTGCGGTGCTCACACTGTTCAAATATGCTATGACATACAGTACGTTTGCAAGTACGTATACTGACCTCTACAGGCAGCAGAGATGAGAGCGCGGTTGGGTTATCAGTCTTTACCAAACACTATGATGATAATTCTGGCTGCAGACCCCAGTCATCTCCTGCTGCAGGCCGCTATCCACTAGTGGTCTCAAGGGTCATGATGACTATGTTGGTGCTGGGGGCCTAAATGAAGGCCAGGACTCAGACCCCAGAGTATAATATGTGGAGACCCAAGGGAGGTGTAAAATATAAAAAAAGAGCTTTCATACTCTTCCATTACCTTTTCTTGGCCCCCTTCAGGTGTCCGGTACAATTCTAGCTTAGCATGAATCGGTTTGTCTGGGTGAATTGGTAGGAATCGGTTTGAAGGGTGCAGTATACGTCTTTTATAACCTGTACATTTGATATATTTCTTTTTCCCCTAGTAATGCTTACAAGAATGTTTTCACACTATTACCAGGATGTGGATCATTGTGTAAATGCACTGAACGTCATTTGCTGCTATGTCTAATAATAACCGTAATTTTAACCCTATTTTTCGGTAGATTTGTCATGAAATGTAGTGTTGTGCGCAAAGTAAGCAAAGGACTGAGATGCATAAATCATCGTGTGTGACAGACATTGCTGATGTGTTTATTAGGAAGGCGCCTCGTAAATCATTTTCGAGATTTATGTGCGAGTATCTAAAAGGAAAGGCCTCAGCAAGATTGGAGAGGAGAGGAACGGCTGTGTTACCCTTCTTACTGTGTGTATATAGACATAAACAAACTTTGTACATGTACAAGGCAGCCGATAGAGAATTGTAGCAGTCACCTCTGCGTATCGGTCCAATGTACTTTTCTGCTCAGTACACACTGACTGGCATTGAGGTTTGTTTTCCTATTGTTGTGCAGCACTGAAACATTTCAATGCCAGAAAATAATTGTTTTACACCTCCAGATGACAAGAATCTGTGCAATGGAAATGAAAGGTACTAGACCTTGGGTTTCTCAGCATCTGACTTGTCACAATTTTAGAAAAGATTTTCTTTTTAACTAGAATACTTCCATTGTCAGACTGTATGTAAGCATACAGAAAGCGTGTTGTATTGTTTTGTATTGAGCTTCTATATTATTGTTACATACTCTATATACACCTTTTCATGTTTAGCATTTGGAAAACTATATAAATCGTGTTTAGTTGAATATTGCGTTCATACCTTAGGCATGTTGCTAGAAGGTCATGGCAGAGGCAGTCACAGTCAGGGCAGGTTCACACCTGCGCCCGGTCTCCACTTTCAGGTTTCTGTCTTCTGCCGAGAGAAACTAGACAGGAGACGGAAACCCGGTGGTCAGTTTTCAAACCCATTCACTTGAATGGGTTTGCAAAGTGACTGCCCATGAGCGTATTCTGCCTCTCTGCGGCGAAACCGTTTTTTTTAACTGGACACAAAGTTGAAAGCAGAGACCGGGCGCAGGTGTGAACCCGCCCTCAGCCAGACAGCATACAGCAAATTTCATATAATGTACCGGATAAGGAGCTGTAGGCGCAGATTATCTGGTGACCACAGGTGTAGCTAGGAAAGCCTTTCGCCCATCTCTAATTCTGGATTCTGGATCGTGTCCTGTTATCCCAGTCTGAACACAATCTTGAAGCAATGAGCCTTCCACTTCCTGCTTCACCTTTCGGCCCTAGTGTCTGCTCCCTGGGTCTTTGGAGTAGTAGGTGCAACGTGAGCTCATCCCCCTCCTTACAGAAAACTTTATTATGGGATAAAACTTATTCATGCCTTATCCAACAGTTATGTGTTAAAACGTATGTGACAATATACCCAATCATATTATGTTAATTATACTAATCGCACCTTCTCTGTCTCTATGCAATGTATAATCACACCTACAATGTATAAAAACCTAACCATCCACCATTAAAGAGCAGAATCCTTTGGTCATATAATCTTGTCAACAGTGGCGTAACTAGGAATGGCGGGGCCCCGTGGCGAACTTTTGACATGCCCCCCCCCCTGACCGACACCGAAGACCTCAACCAACCCCCTCCTACGCATTCCTGCGCACTCTATTATGCCCCATAGTGGCCCCTGCACACCGTATTATGTCCCTCAGTGGCCCCTTCACACAGTATTATCCCCCATAGTGGCCCCTGCACACAGTATTATCCCACATAGTGGCCCCTGCACACAGTATTATATCCCTCAGTGGCCCCTTCACACAGTATTATCCCCCATAGTGGCCTCTGCACACAGTATTATCCCCAATAGTGGCCCCTGCACACAGTATTATGACCCATTTCGATCATAATTCCGATCTTTTTAGGCGGGATTGAGGTTGGAGGTTATTTCCCACAATGATTTGCTACTGGTCAAGCATTGTGGGAAAAGCTAACAATGTTAGCTACTAGAGATGAGCGAGTGCTATTCGAAACTGCCGTTTCAAATAGCACGCTCCCATAGGAATGAATGGATGCAGCCGGCACACAGTCTGTGCCGGCGTCCGGCCGCTTAACCCCCTGCGCGCCGGCTGCATCCATTCATTCCTACAGCATAGCAGGGACAAAGCAGAAGAGTAGATAGACAAGTCAATGTACAGTAATGCAGATGTAGTAGAGTCCAGTATATGGCACAGCAGAGAGGAAACAGAATAGTATAGTCCACTAGAAACAGAATAGTCCACTTACCTGTATATATCTGCTGCTGCTGTCGTTCCCCGTTCTTCTCGGTCCGTGCGCGCCCCTAGCTCCCAGGTTAGTGTTACAGACCTAGGAAGAAGGCGGGGCTTGTGGCTTAGGAGAGTGTGGGCGGGTACAGGGAGGGGAGACGTGAGTGATGCCCTGTACCCGCCCACACTCTCCTAAGCCTCAACAAGCCCCGCCTACTCCCAACATCAGTAACACTAGCCTCGGAGGCGGGGGCACATACAGTGCTCTGCAGACATGAGAAGTAGAAAGAAGAGGAGTGATAGCAGTGTGGAGCAGCAGGGGCAGCGCTTCTGTGCAGGTAAGTGGGCAGCAGGGGGGACTTAAGTAGCCGGGGGATTTTTTAATCACTACACAGCGTGGAGTCTAAAAATTAAAGCGTTCAATTTTTAGACTCCATGCTGTGTAGAGAATAGGATCGTTTTTAAAATCCGATCTTCGATTATTAAAAAAAAATCCCATTGACTTGCATTAGGATTTGGGATCGGGTTTGAATGGAAAATGATCGGAAATCTAAATATAAAATTAATATCTTCATTTATTTTGCTTGCAATGAAAAAACACAAAAGAGAATGAAAAAAAAGTCAAATCATTGATCATTTTACACAAAACTCCAAAAATGGGCCGGACAAAAGTATTGGCCCCCTCAGCCTAATACTTGGTAGCACAACCTTTAGACAAAATAACTGCGAACAACCGCTTCCGGTAACCATCAATGAGTTTTTTACAATGCTCTGCTGGAATTTTAGACCGTTCTTCTTTGGCAAACTGCTCCAGGTCCCCCCTGAGATGTGAAGGGGGCCTTCTCCAAACTGCCATCAAGAGATCTCTCCACAGGTGTTCTATGGGATTCAGGTCTGGACTCATTGCTGCCACTTTACAAGTCTCCAGTGCTTTCTCTCAAACCATTTTCTAGTGCTTTTTGAAGTGTGTTTTGGGTCATTGTCCTGCTGGAAGACCCATGACCTCTGAGGGAGACCCAGCTTTCTCACACTGGGCCCTACATTATGCTGCAGAATTTGTTGGTAGTCTTCAGACTTCATAATGCCATGCACACGGTCAAGCAGTCCAGTGCCAGAGGCAGCAAAGCAACCACAAAACATCAGGGAACCTCCGCCATGTTTGACTGTAGGGACCGTGTTCTTTTCTTTGAAGGCCTCTTTTTTTTTTTTTTTTTTTTTCCTGTAAACTCTATGTTGATGCCTTTTCCCAAAAGGCTCTACTTTTGTCTCATCTGACCAGAGAACATTCTTCCAAAACGGTTTTGGCTTTCTCAGGTAAGTTTTGGCAAACTCCAGCCTGGCTTTTTTATATCTCTGGGTAAGACGTGGGGTCTTCCTGGGTCTCCTACCATACAGTCTCTTTTCAGTCAAACGCCGACGGATAGTATGGGTTGACACTGTTGTACCCTCGGACTGCAGGGCAGCTTGGACTTGTTTGGATGTTAGTCGAGGTTCTTTATCCACCATCCGCACAATCTTGCATTGAAATCTCTCGTCAATTTTTCTTTTCTGTCCACATCTAGGGAGGTTAGTCACAGTGCCATGGGCTTTAAACTTCTTGATGACACTGCACACGGTAGACACAGTAACATTCAGGTCTTTGGAGATGGACTTGTAGCCTTGAGATTGCTCATGCTTCCTCACAATTTTGCTTCTCAAGTCCTCAGACAGTTCTTTGTTCTTTCTTTTCTCCATGCTCAATGTGGTACACACAAGGACACAGGACAGAGGTTGAGTCAACTTTAATCCATTTCAACTGGCTGCAAGTGTGATTTAGTTATTGCCACCACCTGTTAGGTGCCTCAGGTAAGTAACAGGTGCTGTTAATTACACAAATTAGAGAAGCATCACATGATTTTTCAAACAGTGCCAATACTTTTGTCCACACCCTTTTTTATGTTTGGTGTTGAATTATATCCAATTTGGCTTTTTGACAATTCTTTTTGTGGTTTTCCATTGAAGACAAATTAAATGAAGATAATAATACCAAAGAATTTGTGATTGCAATCATTTTCTGGAAGAAAATGAGTATTAACTGACAGAATTGCAGGGGTGCCAATACTTTTGGCCAACACTGTAGTTCCCTCTGTACACTGGCCGACCCATGGTCAAAGCAGCCAGGGCATGGCTTACTCTGGTGCTGGCTATGGGCAGGTGAAGAAAGCGCACACAATCACTTACAGCTATGGCTATTGTCAGTACTTGCGGTAGAGACTCTGCACAGTAGTGGTTAGCAGCAGTTTTTCAGACACAGCAATAGTTAAAGGGAAAGAAGGAATAAGTCAGAATTTTTTTGCCCAAAAATCCAATTTAGACATTAAAAAAAAAAAATCTTTATATGCTTTGTACACCAGAAAATTTCTCCATTGAGAAGCAGCCTCATGGCAACTCCCAGAAATCTCCCTGTTCACATAGGTGTCGTGCTCAGCTCACACATATTCCAGTTCTCTAGATGCAAACCAAGGATGTACAAGATTTTAGTGTTGATGTAAAATATGGACTGACAAGAACCCTCCACACTGACGGTTGATTACAATTAGAGATGAGCGAACAGTGTTCTATCGAACACATGTTCGATCGGATATCAGGGTGTTCGCCATGTTCGAATCGAATCGAACACCACGTGGTAAAGTGCGCCAAAATTCGATTCCCCTCCCACCTTCCCTGGCGCCTTTTTTGCACCAATAACAGCGCAGGGGAGGTGGGACAGGAACTACGACACTGGGGGCATTGAAAAAAATTGGAAAAAGTCATTGGCTGCCGAAATCAGGTGACCTCCATTTTAGACGAATAGTGGATTTCAAATCCGGGTCATATGAGAATGTGAACTTTGTGACTATGAGACAGGGATAGCTGTACAGGCAGGGATAGCTAGGGATAACCTTTATTTAGGGGGGAATGTTATTAAAAATAACTTTTTGGGGCTCTATCGGGTGTGTAATTGTGATTTTTGTGAGATAAACTTTTTCCCATAGGGATGCATTGGCCAGCGCTGATTGGCCGAATTCCGTACTCTGGCCAATCAGTGCTGGCCAATGCATTCTATTAGCTTGATGAAGCAGAGTGTGCACAAGGGTTCAAGCGCACCCTCGGCTCTGATGTAGCAGAGCCGAGGCTGCACAAGGGTTCAAGCGCACCCTCGGCTCTGATGTAGGAGAGCCGAGGGTGCACTTGAACCCTTGTGCACCCTCAGCTCTGCTACATCAGAGCCGAGGGTGCGCTTGAACCCTTGTGCACACTCTGCTTCATCAAGCTAATAGAATGCATTGGCCAGCGCTGATTGGCCAATGTATTCTATTAGCCTGATGAAGTAGAGCTGAATGTGTGTGCTAAGCACACACATTCAGCTCTACTTCATCGGGCTAATAGAATGCATTGGCCAGCGCTGATTGGCCAGAGTACGGAACTCGACCAATCAGCGCTGGCTCTGCTGGAGGAGGCGGAGTCTAAGATCGCTCCACACCAGTCTCCATTCAGGTCCGACCTTAGACTCCGCCTCCTCCGGCAGAGCCAGCGCTGATTGGCCGAAGGCTGGCCAATGCATTCCTATGCGAATGCAGAGACTTAGCAGTGCTGAGTCAGTTTTGCTCAACTACACATCTGATGCACACTCGGCACTGCTACATCAGATGTAGCAATCTGATGTAGCAGAGCCGAGGGTGCACTAGAACCCCTGTGCAAACTCAGTTCACGCTAATAGAATGCATTGGCCAGCGCTGATTGGCCAATGCATTCTATTAGCCCGATGAAGTAGAGCTGAATGTGTGTGCTAAGCACACACATTCAGCACTGCTTCATCACGCCAATACAATGCATTAGCCAGTGCTGATTGGCCAGAGTACGGAATTCGGCCAATCAGCGCTGGCTCTGCTGGAGGAGGCGGAGTCTAAGATCGCTCCACACCAGTCTCCATTCAGGTCCGACCTTAGACTCCGCCTCCTCCAGCAGAGCCAGCGCTGATTGGCCGAATTCCGTACTCTGGCCAATCAGCACTGGCTAATGCATTGTATTGGCTTGATGAAGCAGTGCTGAATGTGTGTGCTTAGCACACACATTCAGCTCTACTTCATCGGGCTAATAGAATGCATTGGCCAATCAGCGCTGGCCAATGCATTCTATTAGCGTGAACTGAGTTTGCACAGGGGTTCTAGTGCACCCTCGGCTCTGCTACATCAGATTGCTACATCTGATGTAGCAGTGCCGAGTGTGCATCAGATGTGTAGTTGAGCAAAACTGACTCAGCACTGCTAAGTCTGCATTCGCATAGGAATGCATTGGCCAGCCTTCGGCCAATCAGCGCTGGCTCTGCCGGAGGAGGCGGAGTCTAAGGTCGGACCTGAATGGAGACTGGTGTGGAGCTATCTTAGACTCCGCCTCCTCCAGCAGAGCCAGCGCTGATTGGTCGAGTTCCGTACTCTGGCCAATCAGCACTGGCCAATGCATTTCTATGGGGAAAAGTTAGCTTGCGAAAATCGCAAACTGACAGGGATTTCCATGAAATAAAGTGACTTTTATGCCCCCAGACATGCTTCCCCTGCTGTCCCAGTGTCATTCCAGGGTGTTGGTATCATTTCCTGGGGTGTCATAGTGGACTTGGTGACCCTCCAGACACGAATTTGGGTTTCCCCCTTAACGAGTTTATGTTCCCCATAGACTATAATGGGGTTCGAAACCCATTCGAACACTCGAACAGTGAGCGGCTGTTCGAATCGAATTTCGAACCTCGAACATTTTAGTGTTCGCTCATCTCTAATTACAATGATTGGAGACGCGGATGGAAGATGTAAAAGGTTTAGGAAAGCCTCCTTTTATTGGAAGCTTTTCTACCCAGCATGACTACAAGGTGTCAGACTAGAATTTACAAAAACTGTACACTGAGCGCCATGAAAACCACACTGCCTACTGCAAAGCCAATGGAGGCAATTGTATTCCATCCAGAAAATTCTAGATTGACAAAGGTGAGAAAATGTGCAGCAGAGTCATCACAGTTAAAGAGGGCACATCAATACACAATGTCCACAGTGGGCATAACACAGTACCACACAGTTACACACCCATGTATAATAACAAAGTAACATAGTAGATAAGGCTTGATAAAGACACAAGTCCATTGGATAGTCCATTAAATCGAATCTATAAAATATACAAACAAAACTTATACATATTACAACATACAAAGCCCCTAGTCAGAGTCTACCACGCTAGTTTCCACCACCTTACAAGGACCCTCATCACCTAATGTGGAAAGTGGCTACAAAGAGGATCTCTTCCTCTAAAAAACCCAGCATATGCATGTATTACACAGACAGGCCTTTGATCTTAGTGTGTTTTGCGACCTAGAAAAAACAGCGTGAACTGTGTAAAATTTAATTTATCCTGTGGTGGCACCATTGGGAAACTGAACAAAGTTCAAAGACAAGTTAAAACTAGTGAAGTGAACTTCGTAACGTTGACTAAAAAGAACACTTTTGGGTCCCAAATGACTCCTTATAAATTACTGCTGTCTACGAAGTAGGCAGTCAGACACCCCCATTTACTCCTCCTTTTAAGCTAATGTTATGACCCCCTGGTGGTTGTTAGCCATAAGATGTCATAAAGTTAGGTTAAAAGAGCCAGCACATACAGCCAGATCGTTGTTGATCAAACCATCACTAGTTACATATGAGGATGAGAAATCTACTACTTAAAGGGGTATTCCCACCTCACATACGCCTCAGTCTTTACTGCTGTAAAATCTTCTTTTTTCCTGGTTTCTTGCATCATTTGGTGGGCGGGGTTTCACACGCAACCTGCTGTTTAGCCCCGCCCCCAAATTTGTGTGTAGCTCCGCCCACCCATATTGGACTATGAAGTACAGGCAGCAGCAACTCCATTCTGTGTTACATACAGAGACTGCCTGTCTCTGCCATAATGAATTAGCTAGCCTGATAACTGGGAGAACAGAAGAAATGAAAGCAGCTCCTCTCCTCTATCTGCTAACAGGAAGCTAGGTCATGTGGTGTAGACACAGGAATAGCTAGAAACACAGGCTCACTCCTGTGCACTTAGCCCCTCCTCCTTCCCCCCTGAGAGCAGCAGATACATCACTTGACTCATGAGCAGCTAAGTCAGGGCTGTGGCAACAAATAAAGGAAAAAAGTAAGATAGTGGACAAACAAAGCAGTTTTGCTGAAGCAATGTATTTAGGAAAAGTCTTACATCCACATTAACAAACAGTATAGCTAGGATCCTTGTGATGGGACAACCCCTTTAAGGCCTCATGGTAGATGTGGCCCTTGGACTGTCCTACTGTCCCACGAGGAACCCCCTTCCCACAATAGGGCCAGGTAAAAGTGCACCATTTGCTGTATGGTTAAGTGATCCTGGGATTTGTACAGTCAGCAATTCAGGTTAGATGGCTTGGAATATAGATGGTTGGTGTGGTCCAGGCTTCTGCCTGAAATTAAATTTTACACCAGAACAAGCACCCAACATTGTAGTCATGTCATGTACAAATATATATATATATATATATATATATATATATATATATATATATATATATATATTATTATTATTATTTTTTTTTTTCCATAAAATGAAGTATTTCTCCCGGAAAATTATTGCAATTACTATGTTTTGTTATACACCTGTTTATTCCATTTGTGTGTATTGGAACAACACAAAAAAACTGAGAAAAAAGGCAAATTGGTCATCATTTCGAACAAAATCCCAAAAATGTGGCAAACAAAATTGTTGCCACCTTCTAAAAAATTATGGGTAAATAACTTTGTTTCAAGCTTGTGATGCTCATTAAAAAAGGAGAGAAGTTGACTAATCTTTGCACTGTGCGTCTGTGTGTGCCAAACTAAGCATGAAGAACAGAGAGAGAAGAGAACTGCCTGAGACTTGAGAACCTAAATTGTGGAAAAATATCAACAATCTCAAGGTTAAAAGTCCAACTCCAAAGATCTTTATGTTCCTTTGCCCATGGTGCGCAACATAATCAAGAAGTTTACAACACATGGTGCTGCAGCTCCCTGGAAGTGGAGGAGGAGAAAAATTGATGAAAGGTTGCAAAACAGGATAGTCCGGATGGTGGATAAGCAGCAACAATTAAGTTTCAAAGAAATTCATGCTGTCCAGGCTCAGGAGACGTCAGTGTCAGCACCAACTATCCGTCCACATTTGAATGAAATGACACACTATGGCAGGAGACCCAGTAGGACCCCACTGCTGACACAGGGACATAAAGCTAGACTGCAGTTTCACAAAATGTACCTGAGTAATCCAGAATCCATGTGGGAAAACGTCTTGTAGACACATGAGACCAAGAGCTTTTTGGTAAAGCACATCATTCTACTTTTTACCGAAAACAGAATGAGGCCTACAAGGAAAAGAACACAGTACCAACAGTCAAATATGGTGGAGGTTCAAAGATGTTTTGGGTTTGTTTTGTTGCCTCTGGCACTGGGTGCCATGTCTGTGTGCAAGGCATCATGAAATCTGAAGATTTCCAATGGGTCTCAATGTAGGGCCCAGTGTCAGAAAGCTGGGTTTTGTGTCCTAGGTCAAGGGTCTCCAGCAGGACAATGACCACCAGAAATGGATGGAAAAAAAAGTGCTGGCAAGTTCTGAAATATCCATCAATGACTCTGGATCTAAATCCCATTGAACACCTGTGGAGAGATCCTAAAATTACTTTTAGAGGGATAGAAGGCGCCCTTCAAATAGGAGAGACCTGGAGCAGTTTGCAAAAGAAGACGGGTCAAAATTCCAGTTGAGTTGTAAGAAGCTCGTTGATGGTTATAGGAAGCCATTGATTTCAGTTATTTTGTCCAAAGGGTGTGCAACCAAATATTAAGTTGAGGTTGCCAGTAATTTTGTCCAGCCTATTTTTGGAGGGTTTTTCTGTGTGACATTATATAATCTTTGGCTATTTTTCTCTGTTTTCTTGTGTTGTTCCAATACACACAAAAGAAATAAACATGTGTATAAAAAAAACGTGTAATTGCAACAATTTTCTGGGAGAAATACTTCATTTTCTTGAAATATTTCATGGGTTCCAACACTTATGGCCATGACTTTATGGTCTGACATTGTGGCGCAACATGGCGCTGTAATGCCTCAGGCACAGAATCAATATAGTCAAGGTCTGGGACCAGCTGCTGGAGTCAGAAAATACTTCAATGCCGTTGGATTAACCCCCTGGATGCCGTGATCAATAGTGATCACGGCATCCAGGAGTCCGCCTCAAAATCCACCTGCAAAAAACTTAGTGTGAACAGAACCTTAGGTATCCCCACATGTGTATAAATCCCCACTATACAAAAATAGCATTAATTATCCTGTACTGTGAATGCAGTAAAAAAAAAAACAAAAAAAACTGCAATGCGCAAATTAATGTATTTTTGTCACTTTGCTTTCCCACAATATAACAATAAAAAGTGATCAAAAAGTCATACATACCAAACATTGTTATCAATAAAAAGTATAGCTTGTCCTGCAAATAAAGAGCCCTAACATATCTCCATTAACAATACAGTAAAAAACTTATAGGTGTCAGAATACGGTGACCCCAAGAAAATTAATTTTCAAAAAGTGACATTTTATTTGTATAAGCGGTAAAACATACCAAAAACCAATATAAACATGGTGTCGCCGTAATCGTAGTGACCCACCGGACAAAGCTGCCATGTTCTTTATAATGCAGAGTGAATGCAAAATTATAATAGAATTGTGTGTTATTTCACATGGACCCCCAAAAACAAAATAAAAACTCATCTAAATGGTGCCAAAAGAAAGTACAACTGGTCATGCAAAGAATAAGCTCTCACATAACTATGTAGACAGAAACATAAAAAGTTATGAAATTTGAAAGACGGGGAGGGAAAATATGAAAAAAATCGCATTGATGTACAAACTACTTTGCGTCCTTTGGGGGTTAAACATAACAGACGCTTAGGAATTACAAAGGGGAGACCCATCAGCAATGCCCAAGGCATCTATTTACCTGTGCCGCCATTTTGACTGAGATCCTTGGAGCAGTGATCCATTGAATAGACAGGAACCTATTGATTGTACATCTGTCCGCAATATAGTTTTATTACACGCTGTGCTAGGCAGTTGTAAAAGAACTGTATAGATTTCTCAATATACTGTAATCCAATTAGCATTGCAGTAAATTGTAATAGTGATTAGACGCCCTGTGTGTAAATACCCCTCGTGGGTCTAAAAATAACTGAGAGGAAAATGTTTTAAAGGGATTCTATCATTAAAAAGCTATTTTTTTCCCTAACACGTAGGAATAGACTTAAGAAAGGTTATTCTTCTCCTAACTTTAGATGTCTTCTCCATGCCGCCGTTCGATAGAAACCACAGTTATCTCCTGTATGCAAATGAGTTCTCTTGCAGCACTGGGGGTGGTCCCCAGCCCTCAAACAGCACTGGGGGTGTCCCCAATGCTGGGAGAGAATTCTCCAGTGCCGCCTCCAGGAACGGCCTCTCTCCGCAACTTCTTCCAGAGCTGGCTTCAAACTTCTAGGCATGTGCGCCTCTAGCAGAACCGACTGTGCATGCCCGCGGCCATTTTCTTGTGTCACAGAATATTTCAGGAATAGTGGCATAAATTGGCAAGATCTTTAGGATATTTGCTAAATATAGATAATAATTAGAAAAATTCAAATCATCAAAAATTCTTTAAAAATATGTTTAATATAAAAACATGATTGAAACAATAGGTCATTCCTACTTGGTGTAACGATAATTAACCCCTTGTTGCCAATTGGCAGGAAGAGGTTAATCATTACAGAATTGTGATGATATTTAGCTCCTTCTATATTTTGCATATTTGCTATCTTCTTTGACCTCTTCACTAGTGGACTATAATCTCAAAGCTGTTTTTTAATCTTACGTCTTCCGCCCTGATCTTTCCACCTCCATTAATTTCCTCGGCTTTTTCCTATCGCTCCTTATTAACCCCTGTCACACCACTTACTTCTCATTTTCATTCTGGCGATGATGTATTGCATGGTAGACTATATTACCACTTTCTATGTCACTGTGTGTCAGAACATAAATTCTGTATTTTGAGCGAGATTGTTTATTGTATAGTTATTTCTGAATACAAAGCAGGAGACCTGTTGGCCCTTTGATCTCATTGAACGTGCCAGTGGGTAAAACGCACGTAGATAACTTTCCGTCCTGACTACAAAAGCAATCGATACCTTCTTGAGATGACTGTCAGAGGCCGTCCACCCTTCGCCTGGAAAATCATTACTTTCCAGTGCATCGGGATTGCTTAATAAATCTAGAAGTGCTCTAAATTATCCTATTAAACATGTCGCAGATGAACTGGTTCCTTTGTCCTTTGATGTTCCATCGGGTTATTTATTTTTCTGCAGCCGTACATTAATGGTAGAAAAAGGTATCCTGAGTATGATAGATGGTGCTTTATCGGTAGACTTCTGGAAAGATTGATCTCTAATGGAAGGTCAGTCCTGCATTGACCAGATAATTGTGATTAAAGAGACAGTGTTGGAAGTTCTGAGTCTCCATTAGGCAGTAAAAACAGCAGGAAACCTCATTATACTAGAAATATAATGCTGCCACCATCCCAGAAATGGACAGAAATACTGGAGCCTATAAATAATACAGATGCTATATAAAATATAGTAAAGATCTGAGCAGCCCACCAGGTGTTTAGTTATAAATAGTGTCTAATCCAAAGATTTACAGCCTAGATTCTGTGACTGTCCAGGGTTCTGTGGGGGCTTCAGGGTTCCACAGACTGGTTTCCATCATACATCTCACTAAATGGGCTGTTTACAATTATAAAGCCACTTTTCCAACATGGTTCTAACTCTATTTGACTCAGTTTGGTTTTGGTACCAAGTACTATGTTTTCCACTGTAGACAATACACTCTTTATGTCATAGCTGTTACTTGCTGCCTATAGATGGTTTACTTTTGGATTTTTCAGCACCATCAGATCGACATAGGATAGTGAGGATTCAGTCTAACAAATCACTATTCTTCAGTGTCTGGAAAAGTAACCTGCTTATCAGTGGTGTAACTAAAGTCTTGTGGGCCCCGGTGCAATCTTTTGTCCTTGGCCCCTACCTCATCTCTACAGTGAATTCTTGATAGTGATGGTTACGAGTGCTAAGGAGTATAATCCACCTTAGTGTGGTTAGGGGAATCTGTGGGTCTCCTTGGCTTATGGGCCAGATGGAAGCTGCAATCTCAGTACTGATGCCAGTGCTTATAGGCCACTTAAGGCTCCTTGGCCCTGGTGCGACTGCACCCTCTGCACCCCCTCAAGTTATGCTGCTGCTCATTATAGTACCACTTTGGTTTGTTTGGTACCTTGTCTGAGAAGGTACCAAAAAAATATTGGGCACCAGGTAGTATCTGGGATTTTTTTGATGTGAAAATAACAAAACAAGTAAAGGCAAGCCATTCCAAAAAGAGAAGTAGCTGTCACCATTTCCACCAAGTCAAGCTTTTTGCATCATTTAATAGGCCCTGCTCTAATGATTCCAGCACAGTTGGAATTTTTTCTGTAGTCCCCAACATTCATGAGCAGAAAGTGCAGTTAGTTTTGGTGCCACAGGGGTCTGTCCTGTCAGGTGGACAATGTCAAGCAGGAGTAGGCAAAGGATGTGATGCTGAGGTCTGACACTGGCGGCATCTGATTGGAATAACACCGCCCTTGTCTGATACTGCCTGACACTGCACACCTGACAGTAGAGCATATCAGGCACCAAAATTAACTGCAACGAGTACTCAGTGGGAGGCAGGGGAAAAAAATCCATCTGTGCTGGACTTGGTGAAAATGATGAAATGCCCTTTTTAAGATGGTTGCATGAGACCATGACAGTGTAAAATAATAATAATAATAATAATAATAATAATAATTTCTTACCCAGTGAATGCCCTGCTGCTCCAGTAATCCCTGCCATGGTTTTGCTCATCCTGCAGCATTGACATCATTCACATAAATGATCACTGCAGCCAATCTTTGGCCTTAACAGTCATGATCTGTACATGCAAATATTACCGCAGCGGTCACATGAATAATATACAATATGAATATTAATATGTCACATCCGTGAAATGAGAAATGCAGGTGCATCAGGTGCAAATCTTTGACAAAGCATGTGTATGTGATCCATGTCTAGATTTCGCTTTGTGCAGTATAGGCAGACAGGAAGTAGCAGCTGGTGCCATAAATGTAATCTCACTGCCATTCCATAGTGATGTACCAGTTGGCAGTACGCCACTATTATTATTCTTATTATTTTTATGGATGGCACACGCCAAAGACATACAGTCCTATGAAAAAGTTTGGGCACCCCTATTAATCTTAATCATTTTTAGTTCTAAATATTTTGGTATTTGCAACAGCCATTTCAGTTTGATATATCTAATAACTGATGGACACAGTAATATTTCAGGATTGAAATGAGGTTTATTGTACTAACAGAAAATGTGCAATATGCATTAAACCAAAATTTGACCGGTGCAAAAGTATGGGCACCTCAACAGAAAAGTGACATTAATATTTAGTAGATCCTCCTTTTGCAAAGATAACAGCCTCTAGTCGCTTTCTGTAGCTTTTAATCAGTTCCTGGATCCTGGATAAAGGTATTTTGGACAAACAATTCAAGTTCAGTTAAGTTAGATGGTCGCCGAGCATGGACAGCCCGCTTCAAATCATCCCACAGATGTTCAATGATATTCAGGTCTGGGGACTGGGATGGCCATTCCAGAACATTGTAATTGTTCCTCTGCATGAATGCCTGAGGATTTGGAGCGGTGTTTTGGATCATTGTCTTGCTGAAATATCCATCCCCGGCGTAACTTTAACTTCGTCACTGATTCTTGAACATTATTCTCAAGAATCTGCTGATACTGAGTGGAATCCATGCGACTCTCAACTTTAACAAGATTCCCGATGCCGGCATTGGCCACACAGCCCCAAAGCATGATGGAACCTCCACCAAATTTTACAGTGGGTAGCATGTGTTTTTCTTGGAATGCTGTTTCTTTTTGGACGCCATGCATAACGCCTTTTTTTTTTATAACCAAACAACTCAATTTTTGTTTCCAAAATGAAGCTGCCTTGTCCAAATGTGCTTTTTCATACCTCAGGCAACTCTATTTGTGGCGTACGTGCAGAAACGGCTTCTTTCTCATCACTCTCCCATACAGCTTCTATTTGTGCAAAGTGCGCTGTATAGTTGACCGATGCACAGTGACACCATCTGCAGCAAGATGATGCTGCAGCTCTTTGGAGGTGGTCTGTGGATTGTCCTTGACTGTTCTCACCATTCTTCTTTTCTGCCTTTCTGATATTTTTCTTGGCCTGCCACTTCTGGGCTTAACAAGAACTGTCCCTGTGGTCTTCCATTTCCTTACTATGTTCCTCACAGTGGAAACTGACAGGTTAAATCTCTGAGACAACTTTTTGTATCCTTCCCCTGAACAACTATGTTGAACAATCTTTGTTTTCAGATCATTTGAGAGTTGTTTTGAGTAGCCCATGATGCCACTCTTCAGAGGAGATTCAAATAGGAGATCAACTTGCAATTGGCCACCTTAAATACCTTTTCTTATGATTGGATACATCTGGCTATGAAGTTCAAAGCTCACTGAGGTTACAAAACCAATTTTGTGCTTCAGTAAGTCAGTAAAAAGTAGTTAGGGGAATTCAAATCAATAAAATGATAAGGGTGCCCATACTTTTGCACCGGTCAAATTTTGGTTTAATGCATATTGCACATTTTCTGTACAATAAACCTCATTTCAATCCTGAAATATTACTGTGTCCATCAGTTATTAGATATATCAAACTGAAATGGCTGTTGCAAACACCAAAATATTTAGAACAAAAAATGATTAAGATTACCGTATTTTTCGGACTATAAGGCGCACCGGACTATAAGGCGCACCTGCAAAAAATGCCTGCTAAGGCATCTAGGTTCATATATAAGGCGCACCGGACTATAAGGCGCACCATATAGGGTGCGATTATAGGATGCACCAGATTATAAGATGTGCTGAATTATAAGACGCTGTACATTGGATATTGATTGAAGCACAGTTATGTCACTGGGCTGCTGCACACAGAGCTGTACATATCACAGCTTCTGTATACGGTGACCGTAGTGCTCAAACCATTTACAGCAGGGGTGCTCACACTTGTATAGGGGTTGAGCTACTTATAAATTGACCATTTTAAAATTATCTACTGTGTGGGCAGAGGCTTGGGCTGCTGTGTGAGCGGGGCCCACAAGTTTACCAAAACTGGGCGGGGCTTAACACGTCTTAGGGGCGGGGCCTGCTCTGATGCAGACGTTCTGATTGGCTCATAGCACTGCCCGGGCACCCAGCACAGAGCCAACACCACTGCCAGTAATGCCGGTGCCCTCAGCACAGACCCCCACAGACCTCCTGCCCGCGGCTGCCTGGAGAGTGGGGAAGGCAACATCCCCCAGAGCTGCTACTGCTTCTGTTCTGTGTGAGACACAGGGGACAGAAGCAGCAGCAGCTCCGGGGGATGATGCGCTCCCAGCTCTCCAGTGTGACACAAACTAGGTGGGGCTGCGGCCCAGGCCCTGCCCACACAACAGACTGCTGTGAAGAACACGTAAGGCAGCGAGGGGGCGTGGCCAGCAGCCAACATGGCCGGACGCTGTCCTAACATCGTGCCATAGAGTGCAGCAGTCACACAGCGGTCACTTCGGCGTGGTGGAGAGACCAGCGACAGCATGACCAAGACCCAACCAGTTGTATTGGGGAAGAGACAGCTTCAAATTGAGTTTCTGCAACTCTCATTAGAGGTAGGACAGATCCATATATAAGGCGCACTGGACTATAAGGCGCACTTGCAATTTCTGAGAAAATTCTAGTATTTTATGTGCGCCTTATAGTCCGGAAAATACGGTAATAGGGGTGCCCAAACTTTTTCATAGGACTGTACTGATAGGGAATGTCTTGTGAGCCCTATATGGGACAGTGATTGACAATGTCTGTAAAGTGCTGCGGAATATGATGACGCTATATAAGTGTGTGCTGATCTGAAGAAGATTAGGAACCATCGCTGTAACCTGTCACAGAATATGGTGCTATGCTATAATTGGTGTTTAGCTACATGTTGCAATATTGTGCAATATAAACTCATTGCTATCATGTATAAATCATAACTTTGCAGTTCATTTCTTTAAGAATATGTTTTCTGTACCTTTACGTGTGTATGAAATATATATTACAATTTTGTATACTTACAATGGCTGTATACTAAAATGAGGGTCCATTTTGACTGGTGCTACCGTGGCGTAGACAAGTAGTGGGTTTCTATTGAGGCCGACTTGATCTCAGTTTGCTTTCCTTCTCTACCGTGGATCCTGCATCATTTTCGACCAGGATCTTCCAGACATTCGTTCCTCTCCTCACACTTCCTCAAGACCTGAGATGTGGTGTGTTCCGACGAGAGGGTGGCTAAAGTTCCTGAACCTCTTAGTCCTCTTTTTCATAATCCCATGTTCCCCCCCCGGTTGCTCTGCGGATAGACTCCTTTGATGGTGAAGTAGTGGCAACGTTAGACTTAGACAGGTTGCTGGAGTATATCCCCTATCCCCCCGTTGGCCCAACTGTGTGCCTCTCACCCGGATGTTCACTTATCCTGACTGGAATACGGCCAGCTAACGGCCTTCCTTCGGAAATTCTCCTTGCCTTCTCTCTTCCGATATGACTGACCTGGAATCCTTCCTCTCACACACTGACTCTCCCCCGTGTTCGTTATCGGTCCACCACAGTATTCTACTCCGGGACGGTACTTTCGGGTCTCCCTCTTATACTGGCCCCTGGGTGTCGAAACTTCATGCTAGCCTCCTCCTTGCCGACTGGGATATATCATTCTTATTTGCACATAAGTTTCCATTGCCTTGCAGTGCGCAAGAAAATAACTTAAAAATTCTGTCTTGGTGGAATCAATGCCCTGATTTCCTCCATAGAATATAACCTGCTGTGACTGACCAGTGTTGCGCTGTGGTACTGAAAAAGTCACTCTATATCACATCTGGTGGGAGTGCAATGTTCTTAGGCCCTTCTGAAACGCTGTGTTTGCTCTGTATGCTAACATGTGTGGTCGTTCCATTGTAGCAACTCCCCAACTGGCCCTTCTTTCAGTCATCCCAGGTAGGATTTCTGCTGTGAAGAGAGACCTCCTGAGACACTTCCTCACGGCCACCAGAACTGTCATCCCCAGGCATTGACGGAGCACTGTTTCAGCCTCCCTGGTCGAATCCCTGCAGGAGCTTCTCTTAATTAGGAGAATGGAGGCCCTGATGGCGGAGGATTCCCCTGACCCCTCCAAATTTGAAGCTCTCTGGCGGCCCTGGGTGGTGTTCCAGGAATTGACCGAATTCTCATCTTTCTTCTCCTGAATTAACATGCGAATATAATTCACCATACCATCCCTCTTCCCCCTCTCCTTGGAGGAGGTTGCTTGCCATTCTACGCTCCCTCTATCGCCCCTCTCCCTTCTTTTCCTGCATGTATTTCCCCGACTGTAGATCCCGCTGTTTGTTTTCCCTGTCCATTTGTTTGTCCCCTACTCCTCTTTTGGCATTGTTTTTTATTTAGACTCATACTTCTGGACCCCTGTTTCCCTTATTACTATGTTATGTTTCATTATGCTAGACGAGGTTGTACCGTTACCCTTTGGTTTACAGGCGACGTTGTGCATTGTTCTTGTTCTCCCCCTTTTGTTATCTTCTGTTCTATTTGAAAAACTTGAATAAAATCTGATTATACATAAAATGAGGGTCCATAGGGCACTGCCCAATTACCCAAGTATCCAATCCACGCATACCATTATCAAAGCAACGTAGGACTGACGCGGTTATGCATGACACAAGTTTTGTTTAGCGTGCGCCTCTCTTACTATTTACTATGGCACCCTCTACTACACCCATGAATGAATGTGATAATATCGCTATAAATAATAAATACATCCATTTCTCTGCAGTAAGACTGTAAAGCCGGGAATGATAACTAAATCTAAAAATGTGAATAGAAGATATAAAGTCAGCTCACGGATATATCTTGACATTTCAGTGTTTAATTTCTGGAAATGTGTGAATTTAGCTTGTCATTTTATAAAAATGTGATCAGTTTAGTGAGAAGTATTCCAAATGTATCAGGCTGGTGACATTCTAGAACTAATCTGATAGCTGACATCTACATGCAAAGGCGAGGGTAGAATTTCAACTAGAACTGAGCAACTTGGGGCAGAAATGGGGGTAGAGACAAATCAATTCAGAAAAGACATTGGGAAGTATTGTTTGTTGAGACAATACCTTGTTATGTGCTGAATTATGGCATGCTAAGACTATACACTGACCTTTTTTATTGTTCATTAGCTTCTTAAATGCAAAATTATACAAAAGTGTGAATAGTTTTTGGAAATATTTCATATCCATTTGGTGTTATTGTCTGTTTAACTTCTGTACATAGCTGGCTGTGCTGCTGCTTCTGACACACTGTACATTCAGTTACTCATTGATTCAGTAGCTGCCAGCCAAGGGCAAATGTCTTGTGTACCCCTCACTTTTCTCAGTATGAGAGATAGCAGCAGAAAAGGCGCCCTATTTTACATCATATAAACCACTTGGTAAATTTCCAACCTGGTTCTAAAGACTGAAGCACTGAAATTGGTGACATATATTAGTGACCATTTAGTATTAGTTGACATAAGACATGTATTGTGGTCCATCTTTTTATTTTACAATTGTTATGCAATATTTCAGTTTTAGTTAGCATTTTTCAATGAACAGCAGAAGAACCTCTGAGGCCATGTTATCCTATCCTATCCTATCCTATCCTATCCTACTAATATTATAAATGTGAAAGTTTGGATGTTTGTTACTCAATTACACAAAAACGGCTGAACAGATTTGGATGAAATTTGTAACATAGATAGTTTGTAATCTGCAGCCTATCTCACTAATTGCACTTTGCTAATAACAGATCAAGCTTTATCTCTTTATGTAAACACACAGATAACATTGAGTCAATTGTGAACAAGCCTCTGCATATTATTTGATCTGCTCTAGGCAGTGTTCTCATAAACCTCTTTAATCCAAATTGCAGGGAAAGGGGGGGGGAGTTGGGGGGAATGAAAATCTAATTTGTCGTAAAATTTTAAAAGAATGAGAGCTATGAAAGTAGTCAGAAATCAAACGACTTCTCATCACTTGGAGCTCAGGGGGATCATTGATGCCAACAACACACTCATTATATGGCTTCCCAGTGAACTGCTGAGATGCCGGAACAATCACAGGCATGGTGCAAGGAACAAGTTCAGCGGCAGTGGACATGCATCTGGCAGTGTGCTAGCAGTGAATGCCTACGAGACTAACGTAGACAGATGAGTACTCTTCTTGGCTGTTTACATCACGTGCATAGACATTAATTGGAGTGATAGGGCACATTTTTGATGCCCCCTTGCTGCATTTGCGTAGGGAAGAGTAAAAGTGGGTTTAAGACAGGTTTTATAATGATCAATGGGGTTCTAGTGGTGGAGCCCATAGCAACCGGATGGAGGTGATAAATGTCAATAGTGGGAAAATCCCTTTAATATATATATATTGCATTGTCTATGATACAAGCCATATAGATTGTCAAAGTTAAACTAGCTCCAATTTACAGATTGTATATTGTGGACTGATGAACAGGCTTTGTGCGACTTCTATAGATTTGGCTGATGTGCTTATTTCTTAGTCTTAACTGTGAGAATTGTGAGACGGCAGAGACTTTCTAATGAAATCAATTCATTTCAGAACAGATATTTGTGAGCCCCCTCAAGCAGGAGGAATGGGAATTTACATCAAAATCATTCTCAATCACTGAGTAAATCTCCAGGATCAGATGGTCCCTGAGCAGACTCTCAATCCATCATTCCATTACGAATATCAACAATTTGCTTGTTTCCTTTACAGTTCAGAAAGTGTATGCAGTAATAACCCGCCGCTACTGGAGCATAAAAAATACATTTAAATGATCGTTTGAGCAAAAAACACTGAAATTCTCCTAAAATACCATTTACAACGATACAGTATATCCATTCCGTGATGAATAATTTATTTGTAATAGAATTATATAGTACATTGCCAGAAGAAAGTAGCTTTTCTAAATATCACATCCATATGTTCTCAAAATCTACCTCATTGTAAAACCATAGGCGTTAATATGGATTGGCCCTTATATTGGTGCTACTGTAAGGAGGTAAAGGGTTAATCCAATTGGTGGGGATTAGAGATGAGCGAATAGTATTCGACAGTAGAGTTTCGAATACCTCGCTCCCATAGGAATGCATGGGAGCGGCTGCTTAGCCCCTTGCTGTACGTCCGCTCCCATGCATTCCTATGGGAGCGAGGTATTCGAAACTCTACTGTCGAATACTATTCGCTCATCTCTAGTGGGAATCTGTAAATGGTTTTACACAGAGTCTGTTACATGTTGGCATCCCTATAGAAATAGTCTGGCCCAAGTTGGTGTAATCTGGAAGGAAGGTGCTATCTCGGCCCGTGGGGTTGAGAAATCTATGAACAAATTGTAGTAGAATTTGTGTGGAGGCCGAAGCAGTGGAAAGCCAATGAGACTACAACTTTGTCCTTACCAGGATGAACATTGGGTGAAGCAGACCTACTTTGATAGTCACCTAAGAGGGTACAGGAGAAGCGCCCCTAAGGTGCCAAAATATTATGCAGCTTGCTTGTTTGACTCGGGTCTCACCAGTGGAAAAAATGCTACCATAAATCGCCAAACAAATGCCACTGTGCAGCAAACAGGACAAGACTATGATCAGGGGTTTGACATAGTTGTTAATTGTCCTGAATTTGCCAGAATAGTTGGAATATTTTGGTGTCAAAGTATGAGAGGCTTACAAAGTAGGTGGTCCCACGTATTTTAGCCATGAGTCTAAGGGGTTGGCACAGGGGCACTCAGGAGGGTGCAACCTAAACAGCCCTATTTTAACAACTTCAAAGTATGGGTTGATTGTTTGATTGCTGGGGTGTAGCAGTATTTCAGTCCTCCAGCTCCAATGCTGATTCAGGGTGGATGAGACACCCCTGTTCAGGCTATGTCAGCTGCCCCTAATTAAGATAAAGAGGACTTTTCACGTCCTCAGAGATGTGTGGTATTATATACTGCTAGAAAACCAACAGTACGCTGGATACAGAGCACTGTCGGCTTTCCTGGTATGAGTCCTGGTGCAGGAAATATTGATGCCGTTAATTTCGGGATGGATATATCCCCACTGTCAGAAGGGGGGCCTTATAGTTGCGTGTCATCGGTGAGCTGTAAGGAACACACCCCTAAGTCTATGGAAGAGTACAGTTGGGAAGAGGATTCCTCACAGCTCAGCGATGATACTTAGTTGTAAGGCCCACCCTTCTGACAGTGGAGAGATATCTCCAGCACCAAGGCTCATACTAGGGAAGCCAACAGTGTGCTGAATTTAGGTTCCTAGTAGTATATAATACCTCACATCTCTTTAAAGAGGACCTTTCATACCCTCATCCATATGCGATTTTAGAAAGTTGACTGAATTCAGCACCCTGTCCACTTTCCTGTTATGTCCTCCGAGGCTGGAGATATTGGTGGCGTTGATTTCGGCACCAATATCTCCCTACAGTCAGGGGGGGGGTGTTCCTTACAGCTTAGCGTCATCACTCAGTGGTAAGGAACACCCCCTCTGACAGTACAGAGGTATGGAGTATGGAGTACTGCCAAGGAAGGGGGGCGGGTGTTCCTCACAGCCCAGCGATGACGCTAGGCTGTGAGGAACCCCGTTCTGACAGTGGGGAGATAGCTGTGCCAAAATTATCTTGGCCTCCAGGGCACATAATGGGAAATCTGACAGTACACTGAATTTTACGCACTGTTAGCTTGCTAGTGGTATATAATACGTGGACGTGAAAGAGCCTCTTTAAATGACACATTCCTACAGTTACCCAGCATAGAAGGAGTCTGGGACATCCATATGCAGAAAAAGACCGCAAAGGGGCTCCACTAATCATAAAGCAATAGCATATCTTATAGGGTATATCTAGAACAGAGTACCTATAGACTAGCCCTTTTACATATCCTTACTTTCATGTGTGAATTATTCATGGATTCTTATCTAACTTACCTATAGCCTTGCTTTTTATCAGTCACGTAACCCCTCCTCATCTAAAGAAATTGCGGTACTATTCCGTTATCGGGCCAGCAGCAGCGCAGTTCAGCAGCAGCTTTCGGGACAGCAGTTCAGCAGCGGGAATTACAATGACATCCGAGGACTGCTGGCCCGATGCTTGTGCCCAGTAACCAGTACATCGATGACCCCCCTCCCCCATCCTTCTCCTCCTGCCAGTGCTGCCCCCCAGCTCTCCTTACATCTTCCCCGTACCCTCTCCCCGCCACACGACTAGGCCTCACCTCAGCGCTAGTACCGAGACCGAAAGGAAAGACACCGGGGCTCAATCCAGGCCCTGACAAGAAACACGCCGACTATAGGAACGGTGAGCTACAGCGAGCCGGAGGGACAAACTTTCTGCAGCGTCCGGCGGCTATCTAGTAGCATTCATTGCTCAAGATTTACGGTGAGGCCTATTACAGGGAGAGGGTACGGGGCAGATGTAAGAAGAGCTGGGGGGCAGCACTGGAAGGAAGAGGAGGATGAGGGCATCGATCGATGTACTGCCTACTACACACAAGCACGGCCTCTATCATCGGGCCAGCATCGGCTTAGTCATGTGGCGGGGAGAGGGTACGGGGTAGATGTAAGGAGAGCTGGGGGGCAGCACTGGAAGGAGGAGGAGATGGAGGGGGGGTCATTGATGTACTGGCTACTGGGCACAAGCATCGGGCCAGCAGTCCTCGGATGTCATTGTAATTCCCGCTGCTGAACTGAACTGCTGTCCCGAAAGCTGGTGCTGAAATGCGCTGCTGCTGGCCCGATAACGGAATAGTACCGAAATTGCTTTGCCTTCTTCCTCATATGTTTCACCATCTTGATGTCTGAGAGCCGAGACCATGAACTTTTATGGCCGTCATTTGTGAAGACATCAGATATGCACACAACATTGCGCTAACTAAATTACCATAATTATTTCCAAACCTTTCAAGAGCGAAATAAATGAGATCCTTTTATGGAGACTGGGTATATATATATATATCCATAAAGCACTCTCATTTGCTTTTCTACCATAAATTTCCTTCTACAAGTATTTAATGATGGCTCTCGGCAGACGTCTCCTAAGGAAGGCTGGACATTAAATAGAATTAAGCGCTGGTCCTGCAATGCACGTTGTGTCATATACATGGCAGCTTGGGTTAGTATGGGAGATAAGTGATACAACCTGTTATCTGGGAGAGCAATATCATATGTGCAACATAAAATGGATTCACTTGAGCTGAGGAGAAAGCAATTCATCCATCTCTCTTTGTTATTTATGAAGGTGATTGATGAGAATACAGCTCAGGAGGCAAAATGCCGC
The DNA here is from genome assembly GCF_031893055.1 of Leptodactylus fuscus. Taxonomy (NCBI): domain Eukaryota; kingdom Metazoa; phylum Chordata; class Amphibia; order Anura; family Leptodactylidae; genus Leptodactylus; species Leptodactylus fuscus. Next base: position 241,359,311 of record NC_134266.1, read on the forward strand.
GGCCTGTGCTCCATCTCATATTAATGCATTCATCGTGGTGATGACCTTGAAGTGTAAATTGCAGAGGACTGGATTCTAATCAATGTTTTACCTTCTTTAATGACTAGATGCCACCAAAAGATACGTATACTTTTCATAGCGCATGATTTATTTTGCTGTGACAAAGCGCTTGTTTGCTCTGCATGAAAGGCGGCAAGGTGTAGATTTCCAGGACCTGTAGCTTATGTAAAAAGTAGTGATTTTTTTCTCTTAAAATCTAGTGATCATATTATATATAGTGAAAATTATCTATTATTATATGAAACAAATAGATTAGTGATTACTTCCCATATATACTGCAGCAGGGGCTGAAGGGGGTTGTCCAGGACAACCCATTTAATGTAATATATCATCCAGGGGCAGTGAAAAAAATTTAAAAACGCTCGTGCTCACCCTTGGTGCTCCGCTGCCTCCCAACATGGTCCAGTCTTCTCAGTCCAGGAAGTCCCAGCCACACGTGACCACTGAGGCCAATCAGCAGCCTCAGCGAAGGGCAGGTGATGTCACCAATGTTCCCTCTAAGCCCTGGAAGCTGCTGAGCGGAACAGCTAGTGAGCTGGGCAAGGCTCCGTCAATGATGGGCGACCTGATGGCCAAACAGTACCACCAGTAGTAAAGAAGAAAACGCTAATCTAGTATATAGATAATATAATGATCCTTCCTTAGTCACCCCCTCCCCCACACACAGATTGGTGCTGAGGAAAGTGACGGGCCGAGCCGGCACTCAGGGCTCAGAAGGACAGACAGCAATATGGCGGGTGCCATATTAAACAACCGTTGGTTGCTGCCTGTCCTCCTGAGTGCATAACTCCCAACTTTTGAAAAGTCGAAAGAGGGACAAAATGCGCACGCCGTGGCAAATGTAACTCCTCCTACTTTTATGTTGACTCTCCATCTCTGCCCCCAGATTCATGTCCCTCCATCTCTGCCCCCAGTGTCATGCCGTCCCCTCCTTCATCTGCCCCCAGTTTCACGTTCCACCTCAGTGTACACATTAAACTTACCTTCTCCTCGCTCCCCCGCTGCTCTCTCCGCGCCTCTCTCTCTCTCTCTCTCGCACATAGTTGTAGGCGCGATGTGAGGTCATCACATCACGTCTACACAGCGACGAGCCCGAATGCAGCGGCAAAGCTCCTTGCTTTAGTCGCGTCCTCCAGATGCAGATCTGAGTTGAGTGTGTGGGCATTAATTCTGGCTAAGCGGGGCGGCTGCAATAGGTGAGCAGCCACCCACGCGCACACGCTATTGGGAACAGTGGATGTCACTACCTGTGACATCATGGCACTCTCCCAGAGACCTGCTGAGGCCGCTGATTGGCCTCGTCGGCCACGTGATAGCTGAGGCCAGCAGCTTCAGCAGAACTCAAGAAGAGACCATTAGAAGAAGCCGGAACCAAGAAGGATCAGATTACGCTGGGAGGCACTGCAGCACTGGGGACGTTTGAGTATGAACTTTTTATATTTTTTTTCACTGGCTTTTAACCCTGGCTGACATAAAACTTAAATGGGCAACCCCTTTAAATCATTATAATTTCAAGCCCCCTCGATCACATAGTCAACACATAAAAATCCAGAAACATTCATATGAGACTATTCATGAGTGGTATCATTAACCCCATAAGGATGCAGACAATATTTGCATTTAGAACACATAGGCCTATCCTACTTTGTGAGTTTTGTGCTCTTCTGTAGCCCAGAACCTTTTTATTATCTTGTCGGTGTAACTTTTTAAAGACTTCTTTTTTCAACAGAGAAAAATCATTTGTTTTTGCATTACTATCTACTACAAGCCATAGTTCAGTGCTTACTTTTTGCAAGATGAGCTGTACTTTCTAATGGCTCTACTTAGTATTCCATGTGACGTATTGGGAAGCTGACAAAAAATATTATAGCGTAGGAAAAAAAAACAATTGAGCCTTTCATTTACAGTTGTGTTTCTACAAAACTCTAGACAAAAATTATTGTGTGATGAAAATATTACCGTTATTCTGCTGATCAGTGCAAAAATGGTGATACCAAATTTACATTGCTTTTAGGTTCTATTACTGTAAAATATATAAAAGGTAAAACAAATATTTGCTATATACACCTATGACTGTGTACATGTGGAGCTATGTAAGGCAGCATTTTTTCTTAGTTTTTTTTTTTTACTTTTTAGGGAAATTTAGTTGTTTTTTTTTCCAAGATTGCAGCATTCACCACATGAGATAAATACTTTAATGTTATTTTTTTAAAATTTTATTTGAAAAATGGTAAAAGGGGTCCTTCAAATTTTTATTTACTCTGTGTTTTATATTTTTCTAAAGTCTTTATTTTTTACTTTATTTTTAGTCCCCTTAAGAGGTATAATTTGGGGGCTATAACTTGATGAGGTGCAGAGGGTGCAGTCGCATCAGGACCCAGGAAACTTAGGTGACCCATAAGCACTAGCATCAGTGAGATTGTAGCTTCCATCTGGCCCATAAGCCAAGAAGACCTACAGATTATCCTAACCACACTAAGGTGGATTAAACTCCTTAGCACCCGTAACCATCACTATCAAGAATTTGCTGTAGGGATGAGGTAGGGGGCCCCGGACAAAATATTGCACCAGGGCCCAAAAGACTTTAGTTACGCCACTGCAGAATAGTTAAGCCTCTAAGCCACAATTAGTTTGGCATGAGTTAGACTAGGCAGTGAAGTCTAAGGAATCTTCCTGCTCTTTAGCCTTCAAGGTGCTATGGTCCATCCTAATTATATTTCCAGCTTCAAGGCCAAGAACAGTCATTGTGATGGGTTGCTACAGATAAGAACTTGATGTGTAGTCAAGAATGTAGACAAGAGTTGTCTACTAAATAGCAGTCAGGATGCAATGAGTCGGAAAATGAGATGAAACCATCGCCAGAAGACAAGCTGGGAATATTATATTATGCTGGGACAATATGGGTACTTGGTTAAATCTGTAGTGGGTTTATAAAGCGACTTCCTGATATTGAAAATATATATTTCAATATGTGTTTAGAATATTACATAAAGAATTACCCCAGATCCTATATTGGCATTGCTGAATCTAGTTATGAATGAGATGAGCGAACAGTGAAATATTCGAGATTCATTTCGAGTAGAGCCTCAATATTCGACTACTCGATCGAATATTGAATCCCATTATAGTCTATGGGAAAAAAAATGTCCACGAATAGCAGGAGGAGAGTGCTTAGGAGGAGCGCTGTGCAGTTAAAGTGCACAGACCCCATTATAGTCTATGGGGTCTGCGCGCTTTACCTTCACTGTGCTTGCAGTTGCGCTGATAAAAAGTAAGCTCCCTCATAACAGCAAGCTGCCAGCTCTCCTGACTAGCAAAGACGAGCCTGTGGCAAATCAATGCTGATTCTGCAGCAGGCTCGTCCTTGCTAGTCAGGAGAGCTGGCAGCTTGCTGTTACGAGAGAGCTTACTTTTTCTCATAGGAATGAATTGGCCAGCGTTGATTGGCTGATGTACAGCATTCAGCCAATCAACGCTGGTTCTGCTGGAGGCTCGTCTGTGAGGAGGCGGAGTCTAAGATTGGACCACAATAGAGACTGCTGTGGTCCGATCATAGACTCCGCTTCCTCACAGACGAGCCTCCGGCAGAAACAGCGTTGATTGGCCGAATGCTGTACACTGGCCAGTCAACGCTGGTCAATTCATTCCTATGAGAAAAAGTCAGCTCCCTCATAATAGCAAGCTGTCTGCTCCTAGCAAGGATGAGCCTGCTGCAGAACCAGCGTTGATTTGCCGAATGCTATACTGTATAGCATTCGGCCAATCAGCGCTGGTTCTGAATCGAATATTTACTGCGAATAGCAAGTAGTATTCGATAGAGTATGAATATTTTGAATACCGTAGTATTCAATCGAATACCTACTCGATCGAATACTACTCGCTCATCTCTAGTTATAAACAGTGCTGTAAAGTTGGAGTCGGGGCCAATTTTTGGTGGAATCAGAGTTTGTAAAAAATTACAGACCCTGGCAATTATTTTAAATGATATAATACAATTATGGATATTATATAATTAATTTGATACATCGTTTGCTCCATAAATACCTTAATAGGAATTAGCCTTTTCATGAATTTGAGCTGTACTGCTTCTGACTGACCATGGCTGTCAGCCAATGTCAGAGTTGGGGCAGGAGTCAGAGTTACAATGTGGAAAAATAGAATTGGAAATGGTGGTTTGGCCACAATCTGGGTTATGGACACAATCCCCAACATGTACAGGACTCCAGTATCACAAATATTTATAACAGGAAGACAACTACAGTTATAATACATTTCTAGTATGAAATGGAACTTGCTACATATTTCCAGCTCTTATCTTATCCTACTAATATTATAAATGTGAAAGTTTGGATGTTTGGATGTTTGTGTGTTTGTTAGTCCATCACGCAAAAACGGCTGAACCCATTGGGATGAAATTCAGCACATAGATAGATTGTAACCTCGATTAAAACATAGGCTACTTTTTATCCTGGTAAATGACATTGCTTCACGACTGTTATGAATTTATGTTCACATACTATATTAAGCAGCTCTAGGCAGCACCTTATCTCAGCTTCTGATAAAGCCAGGGCTGTTACAGTTAGGGCCAGAAATATTTGGACAGTGGCACAAGTTTTGTTATTTTAGCTGTTTACTAAAACATGTTCAGAAATACAATTATATATATAATATGGGCTGAAAGTGCACACTCCCAGCTGCAATATGAGAATTTCCACATCCAAATCGGAGAAAGGGTTTAGGAATCATAGCTCTGTAATGCATAGCCTCCTCTTTTTCAAGGGACCAAAAGTAATTGGACAATGGACTCTAAGGGCTGCAATTAACTCTGAAGGCGTCTCCCTCGTAAACATGTAATCAATGAAGTAGTTAAAAGGTCTGGGGTTGATTCCAGGTGTGTGGTTTTGCATTTGGAAGCTGTTGCTGTGACCAGACAACATGCGGTCAAAGGAACTCTCAATTGAGGTGAAGCAGAACATCCTGAGGCTGAAAAAAAGAAAAAATCCATCAGAGAGATAGCAGACATGCTTGGAGTAGCAAAATCAACAGTCGGCTACATTCTAAGAAAAACAGAATTGACTGGTGAGCTTGGGAACTCAAAAAGGCCTGGGCGTCCACGGATGACAACAGTGGTGGATGATCGCCGCATACTTTCTTTGGTCAAGAAGAACCCGTTCACAGCATCAACTGAAGTCCAGAACACTCTCAGTGAAGTAGGTGTATCTGTCTCTAAGTCAACAGTAAAGAGAAGACTCCATGAAAGTAAATACAAAGGGTTCACATCTAAATGCAAACCATTCATCAATTCCAAAAATAGACAGGCCAGAGTTAAATTTGCCTGAAAAACACCTCAAGAAGCCAGCTCAGTTCTGGAACAGTATTCTATGGACAGATGAGACAAAGATCAACCTGTACCAGAATGATGGGAAGAAAAAAGTTTGGAGAAGAAAGGGAACGGCACATGATCCAAGGCACACCACATCCTCTGTAAAACATGGTGGAGGCAACGTGATGGCATGGGCATGCATGGCTTTCAATGGCACTGGGTCACTTGTGTTTATTGATGACATAACAGCAGACAAGAGTAGCCGGATGAATTCTGAAGTGTACCGGGATATACTTTCAGCCCAGATTCAGCCAAATGCTGCCAAGTTGATTGGACGGATGGACAATGACCCCAAGCATACAGCCAAAGCTACCCAGGAGTTCATGAGTGCAAAAAAGTGGAACATTCTGCAATGGCCAAGTCAATCACCAGATCTTAACCCAATTGAGCATGCATTTCACTTGCTCAAATCCAGACTTAAGACAGAAAGACCCACAAACAAGCAAGACCTGAAGGCTGCGGCTGTAAAGGCCTGGCAAAGCATTAAGAAGGAGGAAACCCAGCGTTTGGTGATGTCCATGGGTTCCAGACTTAAGGCAGTGATTGCCTCCAAAGGATTCGCAACAAAATATTGAAAATAAAAATATTTTGTTTGGGTTATGTTTATTTGTCCAATTACTTTTGAGCTCCTAAAATGTGGAGTGTTTGTAAAGAAATGTGTACAATTCCTACATTTTCTATCAGATATTTTTGTTCAACCCTTCAAATTAAACGTTACAATCTGCACTTGAATTCTGTTGTAGAGGTTTCATTTCAAAACCAATGTGGTGGCATGCAGAGCCCAACTCGCGAAAATTGTGTCACTGTCCAAATATTTCTGGCCCTAACTGTATCTGTCTGTGTAAACACGTGCTAACCCTCAGTGAATTCTGTATAAACATTTGCATATTATCTGATCAGCTCCAGGTAGTGCTGACATAGTGGATGGGAAAATACCTTTAATCCAAATTGTCAGTTTGCTACTTTTAAACATGCTGGGAAAAAGAGAATCTAATTTGTTGCAAAATTCTAAAACAATTAGAGCTATGAAGGTAGCCAGAAGTCACAGAGTTCTCCTCAAGCAGAGCTGATGGGGATCATCGGCACCAACAATACGCTCATTATATGGTGTCCCAGCGAGCTGCTTAGATGCCGGAACAATCACGGGCACAGCGTGAGGAATTAGTTCAGTGGGAGGCCAGCTTAAGAGCTGCCGAAACGCCGATGCAGGCGGATCATTGATGCCAACAACACACTCATTATATGGAGTCCCAGCAAGTTGCTGAGATGCCAGTATAGTTACAGGCATGGTATAAGGAACAAGTTCATCAGCAGGACAGCTTAAGAGCTGCCGAAACGCTGGAGCAGGCAAACCATTGATGGCAGCAATTTTCTGAATATAGGCGGATCATCGATGCCAACAACATGCAAACGAAGTCACGGGCAGAGAAACACACACAAATGACATACAAAATACACAAGTGCAAAACTGGGCAATTCTTATAGGGCCACTACACAAACAAAAATGAAATATACCCGTGAAAAGCCGGTCCTCCTGCTAGTCTCCCTATATTATAAAAATGAATTTCTGTCTGTCTGTCTGTCTGTGCTCTAATGCGAACCAAACGACTGGACCGATCTTCACCAAATTTGGTACAGAGATACTTCAGATATCCGGGAAGGTTTAAGACGAGACTCCAACTCGCTCGGACGTACCGTTGCTGAGATACAGCATTCCAAACACAGTGCCCCCCCCCCCCTTAGCCAATACAAACCTGCAAGACTTTCACTCATATTACAACTGCAATACACACGGTCACTCCACATGCACAATACAACACTGATATCCAAACTGAGATACATGCATCAGAGGATTAGATACACAGATCAGCACACAGTATCACACGCCAGAGGATTAGATACACGGGTCTGCACACAGTCCCACAAACCAGAGAATTAAATAAGCATTTCTGCACACAGTTCCACACACTGAAGGATTTGATACGTGCATCTGCACACGGTTCCACATGCCGAAGGATTAGATACAGGCGTCTACACACAGTTCCACACTCCAGAGGATTAGATACGCGCGTCTGCACACATCTGTACACGCCATAGGATTAGATACACACATCTGCACAGAGTACCACATGCCTTAGGACTAGATACACGCGTCTACACACAGTTCCACACTCCAGAGGATTAGATACGCACGTCTGCACACAGTTGTACACGCCATAGGATTAGATACACGCGTCTTCACACAGTACCACATGCAGTAGGATTAGATACGTGCGTCTACACACAGTTCCACACGCCGAAGGATTAGATACGCGCCTCTTCACACAATACCACACAGGGAAAGATTAGATATGCGTGTCTGCACACAGTACCACATGCTGTAGGATTAGATACGCACCTCTTCACACAATACCACACAGGGGATGATTAGATACACGTGTCTTCACACAGTTGTACACGCCATAGGATTAGATACACGCGTCTTCACACAGTACCACATGCAGTAGGATTAGATACGCGCGTCTACACACAGTTTCACACGCCGAAGGATTAGATACGCGCCTCTTCACACAATACCACACAGGGGAGGATTAGATATGTGTGTGTGCACACAGTACCACAATTTGGAGGATTAGATACATGCCTCTGCACACAGTACCACAAGCCAGAGAATTAGATACGCGTCTCAGCACACAGTACCACATGGGGAGGATTAGATACGCGCGTCTACACACAGTACCACATGCCATAGGATTATATACGCATGTCTGCACACAGTACCACATGCCGGGGGATTGGATACATGCTTCTACACACAGTTTCACACGCCATAGGATTAGATACGCGCCTCTTCACACAATACCACACAGGGGAGGATTAGATACGTGCATCTGCACACATTTGTACACGCCATAGGATTAGATACACACGTCTGCACAGAGTACCACATGCCATAGGATTAGATACACGCGTCTACACACAGTTCTACACACCAGAGGATTGGATACGCGCGTCTGCACACAGTTGTACACGCCATAGGATTAGATACACGCGTCTGCACACAGTACCACATGCAGTAGGATTAGATACGCGCGCCTACACATAGTTCCACACGCCGAAGGATTAGATACACACCTCTTACCACAATACCACACAGGGGAGGATTAGATACACGTGTCTTCACCCAGTTGTACACGCCATAGGATTAGATACACGCGTCTCACACAATACCATACAGGGGAGGATTAGATACGTGTGTGTGCACACAGTATTACACTTTGGAGGATTAGATACATGCCTCTGCACACAGTACGACAAGCCAGAGAATTAGATACGCGTCTCAGCACACAGTATCACACGGGGGAGGATTAGATATGCGCGTCTGCACACAGTACCAAACGGGGAGGATTAGATACGGACGTCTACACACAGTACCACATGCCGTAGGATTAGATACACATGCGTCTGCACACAGTACCACATGCCGGGGGATTGGATACACGCGTCTACACACAGTTCCACACGCCGTAGGATTAGATACGCGCCTCTTCACACAATACCACACAGGGGAGGATTAGATACACGTGTCTTCACACAGTTGTACACACCATAGGATTAGATACACGCGTCTTCACACAGTTGTACACGCCATAGGATTAGATACACCCGTCTGCACACAGTACCACATGCCGTAGGATTAGATACGCGTGTCTGCACACAGTACCACATGCCGTAGGATTAGATACGTGCGTCTACACACAGTTCCACACGCCGTAGGATTAGATACGCGCCTCTTCACACAATACCACACAGGGGAGGATTAAATACGCGCGTCTGCACACTGTACCACACGCCAGAGGATTAGATAAGCGCGTCTGCACACAGTACCAAATTCCGTAGGATTAGATACGCGTGTCTGCACACAGTACCACATGCCGTAGGATTAGATACCCACGTCTACACACAGTTCCACATGCCATAGGATTAGATACATGTGTCTTCACACAATACCACACAGGGGAGGATTAGATACGCACATCTGCACACAGTTCAACACGCTGGAGGATTAGATACGCATGTCTTCACATAGTACCACCGCCAGAGGATTAGATACGCGTTTCTACACACAGTATCTCACGGGGAAGGATTAGATATGCGCATCTGCACACAGTATCACACGCCAGAGGATTGGATATGCACATCTGCACACAGTTCCATACGCTGGAGGATTAGAAACGCACGTCTGCACACTGTACCACATCCTGTAGTATTAGATACGTGCGTCGGCACACAGTTTCACACGTTGGAGGATTAGATACGTGCATCTGCACATAGTACCATACGCCGGGGGATTGGATACATGCGTCTGCACACAATACCACATGCCAGAGGATTGGATATGTGCATCTGCACAAAGTACCACACCAACAAGGATTGGATACTTGCATCCAAACACAGTACTACACGGGGAAGGATTAGATACAGCTTTACTCCAGGTATCCATAACAACTGATCACAGGTTTTTCACTGACATTCAAAATGAGATACACATAATCACATGACGCTTATGGACATACACAGAAACAACATACAAAATACACCAGTGCAAAATTGGACAATTCTTATGGGGCCACTACACAAGCATAAAATGTAATATACCCGTGCGAAGCCGGGTCCTCCCTCTAGTATATATATATATATATATATATATATATATATATATATATATATATATATCTCCCTATATTATAAAAATGAATTTCTGTCTGTCTGTCTGTCTGTCTGTGCTCTAATGCGAACCAAACGACTGGACCGATCTTCACCAAATTTGGTACAGAGACATTTCAGGTATCCGGGAAGGTTTAAGACGAGACTCCAACTCGCTCGGACGTACCGTTGCTGAGATACAGCATTCCAAACACAGTGCCCCCCTTTAGCCAATACAAACCTGCAAGACTTTCACTCATATTCCAACTGCAATACACAGGATTAGATACACGGGTCTGCACACAGTCCCACACACCAGAGGATTAAATACGCACTTCTGCACACAGTTCCACAAACTGAAGGATTAGATAAGTGCGTCTGCACACGGTTCCACATGCTGAAGGATTAGATACAGGCGTCTACACACAGTTCCACACTCCAGAGGATTAGATACGCGCGTCTACACACAGTACCACATGCCATAGGATTACATACGCGCGTCTGCACACAGTACCACATGCCGGGGGATTGGATACACGTGTCTACACACAATACCACACAGGGGAGGATTAGATACACATGTCTTCACACAGTTGTACACGCCATAGGATTAGATACACGCGTCTGCACACAGTACCATATGCCGTAGGATTAGATACGCACCTCTTCACACAATACCACACAGGGGAGGATTAGATACACGTGTCTTCACACAGTTGTACATGCCATAGGATTAGATACACGCGTCTGCACACAGTACCATATGCCGTAGGATTAGATACGCGCCTCTTCACACTACCACACAGGGGAGGATTAGATACACGTGTCTTCACACAGTTGTACACGCCATAGGATTAGATACACAGATCAGCACACAGTATCACACGCCAGAGGATTAGATACACGGGTCTGCACACAGTCCCACACACCAGAGGATTAAATACACACTTCTGCACACAGTTCCACACACTGAAGGATTTGATAAGTGCGTCTGCACACGGTTCCACATGCCGAAGGATTAGATACGCGCGTCTACACACAGTTCCACACTCCAGAGGATTAGATACGCGCATCTGCACATATTTGTACACGCCATAGGATTAGATACATGCGTCTGCACAGAGTACCACAGGCCTTAGGATTAGATACAGGCGTCTACACACAGTTCCACACTCCAGAGGATTAGATACGCGCGTCTGCACACAGTTGTACACGCCATAGGATTAGATACACGCGTCTGCACACAGTACCACATGCAGTAGGATTAGATACGCGTGTCTACACATAGTTCCACACGCCGAAGGATTAGATACGTGCCTCTTCACACAATACCACACAGGGGAGGATTAGATATGTGTGTGTGCACACAGTACCACATGCCATAGGATTAGATACGCGCGTCTGCACACAGTACCACATGCCGGGGGATTGGATACGCGCGTCTACACACAGTTCCACACGCCGTAGGATTAGATACGCGCCTCTTCACACAATACCACACAGGGGAGGATTAGATACATGCCTCTGAACACAGTACCACACAGGGGAGGATTAGATACAGGCCTCTGCACACAGTACCACATGCCAGAGAATTAGATACGCGTCTCAGCACATGGGGGAGGATTAGATATGCGCATCTGCACACAGTACCACATGCCAGAGTCATTAGATACGCGCGTCTGCACACAGTTTCACTTACTGGAGGATTAGATACGCGCCTCTTCACACAATATCACATGGGGAGGATTAGATATGTGCATCTGCACAAAGTACCACACCAACAAGGATTAGACACTTGCATCTAAACACAGTACTACACGGGGAAGGATTAGATACAGCTTTACTCCAGGTATCCATAACAACTGATCACAGGTTTTTCACTGACATCCAAAATGAGATACACATAATCACATGACGCTTATGGACATACACACAAACCACATACAAAATACACCAGTGCAAAATTGGACAATTCTTATGGGGCCACTACCCAAACATAAATTGTAATATACCCGTGCGAAGCCGGGTCCTCCCTCTAGTAGTTAATATAACAGGGGCTCTCTGTTTCAGTATCAGTCTGAATATTGTATCAATATGGCAATATTTGTATCTTCAGGTCAATATGATTGTTTAATTGTTAACTGTGAATATTAATTAAAAATAATTTTCTGTTAAAGATTCATAATTAAGATATTTAATAATATTGTAATGAAGCATCCAATTAAATGTACTGGGCTTTAACGTACTTCCAGTTGCATACTGAGACATAAGGAGGTTTCCGCCATGGCATACTCTATCAAATGCTATACTACTTAATTATTTATCGCTGTAGACAAGCACCATATGACGGCACATGAAGTACAGGGTCAGAGCTGTAGGGATCCTGTGTGCCACTGTACAGGCTTTGCGTACACAGCTCTGCAGACGTCTTGTACATTATTGTGGAATACAGTATTAGGCCGGGGCCCCACGTTGCAAACACTGCATTTTATATTGCCTGTAACGTAAATAGGATTCTGGCTAATCCCATTCACACATTACATAACAATATCTGCAGCAGAAAAACTGTAGTTTCAAAAATGTGTTTCCACCACGGTCTTTTCTGCAGCATTATTTACTGGGTGTATTGTCAGGTTTGGTTCACATCTGCATTCAGTAATCCATTTGGGGGAGTACGCATGGGAATCCCCCGAACGGACTACCGAAAGCATTGGCAAGCAGTGAGCAGTGAAAGCACATGGATCCCATAGACCAGAATGGGGTCCGTGTGCTTTCCGCACGATGTCCGCACGGAACATGCAGACAGAAAAGTACTTCACAATCTACTTTCCTCTCCACATGACTCGTGTGGACACCGAGCGGAAAGCACACGGACCCCATTTTAGTCTATGGGGTCTGTGTGCTTTCATTGCTCACCACTTACCAATGTGTTTGGAAGTCCGTTCGGGGAGGTCCCCATGCAGACTCCCCGAACAGATTACCAAACACAGATGTGAACCAGGCCTCAGTGTGCTAGCCATGTTTCTCACAGTAGCACACTGCCCCATTAATTTCTATGGCCCCATATACTGTATTATTATGTGCCTGTGTGTGAACCCAGAGCAAAACTCTGGAAAGGAACTATTCCTGTCTGTTTCATGGCCTGGGCTCACTGACAACAGTAAATGGGGCTGTAGATGCAGGAGCAGCACATAGATAAGATGATCCATGTTTCATCCACGCTCCTTCAATCACGTTCATTCATAAGTTCCATAAAAGTGAATGGACTGCTGGCTCCGCTTGTCATGAGTGCTTTATTCACACACTGTCCTTTTGTTTGCTGGGGGGGGGGGTCTATGTATTCAGACCCCCAGCGATCAAACATTTATCAGCTATCCTAAAGGGAAATATTTTTTGTAGAAAAACCCATTTAAGTTCTCATTAATTCTCAAATGAAAACAATGAGAGGAACAGATCATTTGAGGAAAATATACATTAGGATTTACATTAACAACTTTTTTACACTGTGTCATAAATACAAAAAATTTGAGAAATTGGCATGTATTGTTTAATATAATATGCACAATCTATTCCCGTGTAAATGGCTCATTTGTTTGGCTACTCTATATTATTCATTACTGATTGAGTAGAGTAAGTCTGTGCAAAAATTTTGTACAATTTTCTAAAAGATGCATGCCATGAATTGCATGTACTTAAAGGGGTTGTCCCATCACAAGGATCCTATCTATACTGCTAGTTTATGTGGATTTAAGACTTTTCCTAAATGCATTGCTTTATCAAAACTGCTTTGTTTATTCACTTCATTGTTTACACTCCGTTTCTATGGCCTTGGGATTATCTGCTCAATTGTCAAGTGATGTAGCTGCCTGCTCTCAGGGGGGGAGGGAGGGGCTGGGAGCAGCTCTGAGCTGTTTGTGTCTTTTAAGTAGCTGCGGGATTTCTGAGCTCTTATCAGTCGGTTTAATTGAATTTGACTAATAAGGGCCAAACTGACTCAAATCCAGCTCTGCTACATAAGCTTCACACTGTGGTAATTCATTTACAACCAATTCCAAGTTGTGAGTGAAACCCCGCCCACCTATGTGCTGAGAAATGCAGGAAGTGAAGAGAGCACAACAGCCTGCAGGATAGTGAAAAAGCGTCATGGGAATACCCCTTTAAACTCCATTAAGGCCACGCTCCTTTTTACTTGGCACACACTAGCATTTGGGTTTCCTTCCTTCATGTCCACTTGAGGACCTGTAAGATGGAAACCCTATTCTATAATGTGGTCTGCCTGGTCTTTCCTCTGAAGACGGCAGAGAGAAAAGATCTCCTTGCAGGACTTTTTCTCTCTGATGATTTTAAGCAGAATCTGGGAAGGAGAAGCTCGAACACTAGTGTGAACCTAAGGTGACTCTGATTTTAGCTGCAGACACTACATAAATAAGACATTAAGGCCGGGTTCAGACGGGGAATTTTGGACCAAAATTTGATGAGGAGGCTGCCTCAGGTTCCGGTCCAAAATACTGCACAGTGCAATGCATCCAGTCGTGGCACTCTGATCCTGATTAGGCCCAAATGTATGGAACTAGTCAGGAGGAGGGCGCTCTTGCAGTTAACATACAGATGTAGCAAATTTTGACTTGACACTTTTTCAGTGGGTTTCAATGGCCTTTTTGTTTACTGTGATAAGAAGTCATGGCAGTTAGAAAGTTATTATTCTGAATGGAAGTCAAGTTAAATGTTGTTACATCTGTATATTGTGTTTTGCATCGTGCAAAAGTTTGAGGCAAGCATAGAAAAATACGAACGCTTTCAAAAATTGCAGTGGTAATGGTTTATTTTTGTCAATTAACAAAATGAAGTAAATGAACAAAAGAGAGCTCCAAATCCCATCAATATCTGGTGTGATCGCGCATTGCCCCTTCTACCGATTCTTCCAGGTACACCTGTAGAGTTTTGAAGGAAATTGGCAGGGAGGTTGTTCCATATATCTTGGAGAACTAAGTGCAGATCTTCTCCAATCTTTCTATCCATTCATGTAACCCCATATAATCTATAGTTATGAGATTTACAATAGCAGATTTACATGACCTGTCACCCATAAGTACAAAATACCAGGTCTGTCAAACCCCTCAGACAGTGACAGAACTCACAACAATGTGCCATCATAATATAGTAGCCAATATTACCACCTAATGGTTCCATAATACTCTTACATATATGTTCCTCAATCCATAATGGCATTGGAATATCTAAATACCATCCAAATAATAGTTAGATAATCTCAGAACATCACTAATAATACAGCTGTACAGTGCACGTACAACCATATAAATGGCCATAATCCCAATAATCCTGGTGTATTCACCACAAGGACTACTGAAAATGTGAATTCTTTAAGTTGTAATCTGTTTGATGCTGCCTTTAACCCCGGCAAGAAGGCTGTGGTTCTATAATAGTCACAGATTTGACTATTTAAGGTTAGGAGTGAAAAACAAAATAACAGGTACCAGACAGACAATGTGAAGGTCAAGGCAAGATTGAGATCAGAATCACAGGTGAGATAAAGATTGAAAAAGGAATCATCCTCAATAACCAGGCAATGTATGGCAGGATAAGAACCTTGGCAATTGGACACTGCAATGCCACCAAGGAGATAAGTGAGGTGAGTAACACCCATCCATGGTCCTGCACATAATTGTGCTAGCCAATTTACTATACTTAGGCTCCATTCACACGACGGAAAGTAAAGATATTCACTTTCCGCTGCTAGCTTTTTTATATGGCTAGCCATGATGGGATGCTGATGCAGAGCGTGAGCATTCCGTAGCGGCATCCCGCTTCTGATTAGGTCCGGATGAATCGGCCTAATCAGGAGGGAGTCTCGCGCCGTGGACGCTGTGGCTGACTCAGCCGTGGAATCTGCATGAAAATAGGGCATGTCGTTTTTTTCCCCGCTAGCGGAAAAAAACTGCGAATGACTCCCATTCAAATGAATGGGAGGCATTTTTTCAGGCAGATTTTAAGATGGATTCTGCATCAAAATCTGTCTGCAAAAAACTCTGTGTGAACATACCCTTACTTCTCTAACATTCTACTGACATAAAGGATGCTCTTTTTATCTTTTACGACTTATTATTGCACAGTCTACAAGGGATCATTCATACACATTTTATGCCAGGGCCTTTGTGTCCTAATCAGTCTCGGCTATTGTTTGACTACCCATTAGGATATGTAATGACATATATACAGTCCTATGAAAAAGTTTGGGCACCCCTATTAATCTTAATCATTTTTAGTTCTAAATATTTTGGTATTTGCAACAGCCATTTCAGTTTGATATATCTAATAACTGATGGACACAGTAATATTTCAGGATTGAAATGAGGTTTATTGTACTAACAGAAAATGCGCAATATGCATTAAACCAAAATTTGACCGGTGCAAAAGTATGGGCACCTCAACAGAAAAGTGACATTAATATTTAGTAGATCCTCCTTTTGCAAAGATAACAGCCTCTAGTCGCTTCCTGTAGCTTTTAATCAGTTCCTGGATCCTGGATAAAGGTATTTTGGACAAACAATTCAAGTTCAGTTAAGTTAGATGGTCGCCGAGCATGGACAGCCCGCTTCAAATCATCCCACAGATGTTCAATGATATTCAGGTCTGGGGACTGGGATGGCCATTCCAGAACATTGTAATTGTTCCTCTGCATGAATGCCTGAGGATTTGGAGCGGTGTTTTGGATCATTGTCTTGCTGAAATATCCATCCCCGGCGTAACTTCAACTTCGTCACTGATTCTTGAACATTATTCTCAAGAATCTGCTGATACTGAGTGGAATCCATGCGACTCTCAACTTTAACAAGATTCCCGATGCCGGCATTGGCCACACAGCCCCAAAGCATGATGGAACCTCCACCAAATTTTACAGTGGGTAGCATGTGTTTTTCTTGGAATGCTGTTTCTTTTTGGACGCCATGCATAACGCCTTTTTTTTATAACCAAACAACTCAATTTTTGTTTCCAAAATGAAGCTGCCTTGTCCAAATGTGCTTTTTCATACCTCAGGCAACTCTATTTGTGGCGTACGTGCAGAAACGGCTTCTTTCTCATCACTCTCCCATACAGCTTCTATTTGTGCAAAGTGCGCTGTATAGTTGACCGCTGCACAGTGACACCATCTGCAGCAAGATGATGCTGCAGCTCTTTGGAGGTGTCTGTGGATTGTCCTTGACTGTTCTCACCATTCTTCTTCTCTGCCTTTCTGATATTTTTCTTGGCCTGCCACTTCTGGGCTTAACAAGAACTGTCCCTGTGGTCTTCCATTTCCTTACTATGTTCCTCACAGTGGAAACTGACAGGTTAAATCTCTGAGACAGCTTTTTGTATCCTTCCGCTGAACAACTATGTTGAACAATCTTTGTTTTCAGATCATTTGAGAGTTGTTTTGAGTAGCCCATGATGCCACTCTTCAGAGGAGATTCAAATAGTAGAACAACTTGCAATTGGCCACCTTAAATACCTTTTCTCATGATTGGATACACCTGGCTATGAAGTTCAAAGCTCACTGAGGTTACAAAACCAATTTTGTGCTTCAGTAAGTCAGTAAAAAGTAGTTAGGAGTATTCAAATCAATAAAATGATAAGGGTGCCCATACTATTGCACCGGTCAAATTTTGGTTTAATGCATATTGCGCATTTTCTGTTAGTACAATAAACCTCATTTCAATCCTGAAATATTACTGTGTCCATCAGTTATTAGATATATCAAACTGAAATGGCTGTTGCAAACACCAAAATATTTAGAACTAAAAATGATTAAGATTAATAGGGGTGCCCAAACTTTTTCATAGGACTGTACATTTGTAATGAAGAAATATACAAGCTATAGTATAAGAAATAACTAAAGGATACAAATCACTTCACTTGGGTTAGGGAGAAGGGAGATTTGTATTACGAAGAACTCTTATATGATGTATCCCATTGTATCCTGTTGTAATAAAGCTCGGCTCCGGATAATTAATGAGATTTTTATGTTGCCAGTCACCTCCTCCGCTGCTCGGCATACAAAGTGTCTTAATGTACTTTAATTGCCTGAATACATTTGTCAACAGCTAATAATTTTCACAATATTGGCTAATTTATACCATAAAATGTCTTCTATAAGCCTGACAGGCGGGCACCATTAAAGCAAAGTGCAGAGATGAAGCACAATGGAGCTTCTGCCACTCTCAGATTAAATACACATTACTTTTTTTTCTGTTGTGCACAATAATTTTTTTTACGTTATAAATACTATGCTATAAAACCTTTGGCAGCGAATCCACATAAAGTAAACACCTAGAAATCACTCCGTCCATCTATCTTGGTTCCACCACCAAGATCGTAAAGTAACTTGCACCACCGAGAGAGATTTGGAGATGCCACTGGTGAACATAGTGGCACTGGTGAACAAATTCCCTATAGTGGATAGTTTGTTTAATAGGTCTGTGCTATAGTGGATAGTTTGTTTAATAGGTCTATTAAACAAACAGACCTATTAAACAAACTATCCACTATAGGTCCCCTTCCAGATGGAACCATCTTGGCCACCATGGATGTAGAATCTTTATGCTCCAACATCCCACACCAGGACGGTGCAAACGCCTGCCAGTTTTTCATAGAAAAGCGAGGTATCAGTGGTGAAACTCACAAAATTCATCCTCACCCACAATTACTTTTCTTTTGGTGATTGCATCTATCTACAGCACACTGGCACCGCAATGGGGAGCAAAATGGCGCCACAGTACGCTAATCTCTTCATGGCCAAGCTGGAGAGTGACTTCCTCTCCACCTGCACCACCAGGCCTCTGGCCTACTACCGTTTCATTGACGATATCCTAATCATTTGGACTGGGTCTGAACAACAGCTGAAAACCTTCCATGAACAATTCAACCAGTTTCATCCCACCATCAACCTGACGCTCAATCACTCCTTCTGTGAAATAAACTTCCTGGACGCAGTCATCAAGATACAGGACAACAAAATTGAGACATCACTGTATCGGAAGCCGATTGACCGACCAACCTACCTAGGATGGGATAGCTTTCATCCGAAACACATAAAGAACTCTATTGTATACAGCCAGGCCATCAGATACCATCGCATATGCTCTAACCCTGCAGATAGAGACGAACACCTTGGAGGCCTCAGAAACACATTCTTGAGGCAGGGTTACCATCCAAGAACAATTGACAACCAAATCACCAGAGCCACCAGAATACCAAGATCAGATTTATTAAGATACAATACCAAAAAGGAAAACAATCGGGTGCCCCTGGTTGTCACATATAACCCACACCTGGAGACGCTGAGAGGTATCACACGCAAACTACATCCACTACTACAAAAAGACAACCGTCTAACATCCATATTTCCAGACCCCCCTCTCCTGTGCTATAGACTGCCACCAAACCTCAGGAATATGATTGTCAGTAGCTCACTATCACCCCCAACTAACACAGGAACATTCCCATGTGGTCAGCAACGTTGCAAAACCTGCCCGCACATACTAACGACTGACAGGATAAAGATACCGAACTCGGGGCCACATGGTGGCTCAGTGGTTTGCACTGCAGCCTTGCAGCGCTGGAGTCCTGGTGTTCAAATCCCTCCAAGGGCAAAAAAAAACATCTGCAAGGAGTTTGTATGTTCTCCCCATGTTTGCATGGATTTCCATCCCACATTCCAAAGACATACAGATAGGTAAAAAAATGTACATTGCGAGCTCTATGTGGGGCTCACAGTCTACATTTAAAAAAAATAAATAAATAAAAAGATACCGAACTCGAACAAGGATTATAGAATCCCAGATAGGTTCACCTGCAGCACATCCAATGTAGTGTATTTAATAATGTGCACCAAATGCTCCACTAATAACCTGTATGTTGGAAAGACCGGACAGCAACTTAGAATGCGGATGAATTCACATCGTCATGCAATTAAAGAACGAAGAATGGACCTTCCCGAATCAAAACATTTCTGCAATGAAGATCATAATATCACTGATCACATGAAAATTTTAGTTCTGAGAGGGAATTTCAGATCAAAGAGACAACGACGCAATCATGAGTGTAAATTCATGACCCTGCTTCAGACATTGGAGTGTGGATTGAATGTGTCACAGGGTTTCCTGTCTCTTTACAGAAACGTGTGAACTGATAAGGACCTGGAAGTGTTTACATTGTCTCTAACAATTACTAACAACCCCCCCCCTCCCCCCTGGAATTCTAACACCCGTTGTGCCTTCTCTGTATATATATATATGCATCCTTCAGAAATGTTTTAAATTTACTTTGATAAAGGAGCCGAAGCGTTCCGAAATGTCAGTAATTTGTCATCATTATGAGTTAGCCATTAAAAAGGTATCAACTACTGAAGACGATCAAGTTTTTTTGTTTTTTATATTTCCATCTTTTATGGAAAATCATTGTGTATTGTATTTTTTGTATAGAAGAAAGGGATTTATGTATTCCTGTAATTTAGTCATGACGCAACATACAGAATAAAAGGGGATTCATTGCTTTATATCTAATCTTTAAAGGGGTTATTCTGTGAATTATTTTTGTGTTTGTAGTGTTACAAAACTAGCCATTTTATCATTTTAAGTTTCATGTTTCTTCCTTGGTTCTGCAAGAGGTGATCTTTGGATAGAATCAGTCTCCTTAACCCTCCTATAGTTACAAGTGAACACTTAGGCTATTCCAGTACATTAGGGTAGGGGTTATTCCAGTACATTAGGGTAGGGGCTACTCCAGTACATTAGGGTAGGGGTGACTCAAGTATATTAGGGTAGGGGTCACTCCAGTACATTAGGGTAGGGGTGACTCAAGTATATTAGGGTAGGGGTTACTCCATTATATTAGGGTAGGGGTGACTCCAGTACATTAGGGTAGGGGTGACTCAAGTATATTAGGGTAGGGGTCACTCCAGTACATTAGGGTAGGGGTTACTCCAGTACATTAGGGTAGGGGTGACTCCAGCATATTAGGGTAGGGGTCACTCCAGTACGTTAGGGTAGAGGGTTACTCCAGATGACACGTAGGTGCAGAGAGACAGGAGTTTCTACATTGTAGGTCAATAAAAGACTATGAACTATCGGAGCTTTAGGGTGCATTCACACTACGTTTCCTGAAGCTTATTCTGAACGTAAAACACGTTCAGAATAAGCGGCGTATAAAGCAGCTCCATTCATTTCTATGGGAGCCGGCATACGAGTGCTCCCCATAGAAATGAATGGGCTGCTTCTTTCACTGCGAGCAGTCCCATTGAAGTGAATGGGAAGTGCCGGCATGTACGGCTCGGCATGAGCAGAGCTTGCCGTATATGCCGGCACTCCCCATTCACTTCAATGGGACTGCTCGCAGTGAAAGAAGCAGCCCATTCATTTCTATGGGGAGCACTCGTATGCCAACTCCCATAGAAATGAATGGAGCTGCTTTATACGCCGCTTATTCTGAACGTGTTTTACGTTCAGAATAAGCTTCAGGAAACGTAGTGTGAATGCACCCTTACTTTGCATATTTTTGTTAATAGACCGTATATACTGATTTCATTAATATGTACATATGGAAATGTAGAAATTCCGATCCCCACCACTTTTTGTTGTGACCTTGGACCAGTTTTTAATATCCCATTGATTCATGTGCTATATATAGAAATACTATGTGTATAAATAGTAACCAATCCACGAACATAATGAACCATGCAAATTCTAACCATGGGATGAGAATATGCAGAAAATATTTTTTTTCCCCCTTTGATTTCCTTTCTCCTAATTACAGAAGCTGAATGATGAACGACTTCGACCAAATATTTCTGATTCAAGGAGAATAGATGTGTACACCAAGTCGTTTCATTTATTATGTGGATGGAATTCATGAAAAGTTATTCGGTAAAAGAGCTTCCTCTGCAGAGGGATGCTCAACTTTCATCAAATTTCTAAAGTAATTTTGCTTGCAAACAGAAATATCGACTGAGCGCACCAACGTTCTGCCACTGTGATTTATGATGGAGCCACATTCCCACTGCTTAAACCTCCAGTCCCAGCAGTATCTCCAAATTGCATTTCTAAGTAAGGCTTAGAAAGTACGAAAGGTCATAAAGAAGAGATAACATTCAACATATTTTCAATACTAAAACATGCAATGTTACTGTATTATTAGAGGACATTTCCTGAAATATTTAAAGCCTCCTTAGAACCAAAGCTAGTTGCATCCTCATGGTTACTTTGTACGAAGCCATTATCGCACACCGCCAAGGAGGGAAAGATTAAGGTTTACCTTGGCTACAGATATGCAAATCATTCTTTGCTCTCTTACGTCCCGAGCCCCTGGCATCCTAGCATGGATAAGGCCCGGGATACCTTACTGTCAATCTAACTTACAAGGAGATGTTTCAAGCGTATTAACTCTCATCAGTATAAGATATGGATCATTGGTTTCTGTGGTTTAAGGCATGTAACATTAGGTGTTCTAGTGCTGCATTATTTATAGCATCTCAAAATCCACTGACCTATATGTGAAATTCTAGCACACCTATTCCTACCTGACATATATTCCAATTATGCTATTAAAGGCTAAATAATGGATGACCTATCCTTAGGGGGAGTCATCAATTAAAGATCGGCAGGGGTCTGACACCTAAGCCCCAGGCTGATCAGCTGTCTGAAAAGGTTGCAGTGTTTGGGTGTGTGCTGCAGCCTTTTCAGTACTTACCAAGCACAGCGTCATACCTGTGTATAGTGGCTGTACTTGGACTGACATCCTTTAATAGTCCCACTAATGGGGAAATTCAGTGTGGTACAGCAGCATGGATAATACAGTAATAGTATAAGAAAAAGCACATACAATCTCAGAATAGCAGATAGAAAAGATACTAGGAGTCATCCTATTAATATTATATATGTGAAAGTTTGGATCTTTGTGTGTTTGGATGTCTGTTCCTCAATCACACCCAAACGGCTGAATTGATTTCTTTGAAATTTCACACACAGCTACATATTGCCCAGGAAGGATAAATAGGCTACTTTACATGTGTCTCACTCACCCTCAAAAGGTGTCTCCTGCTCCGCTGTCGGCCCAGGCATCACGTCAGCGCAGAGACTTACACACAGCTGCTATTGGTGCATGCCGGTGTGTGGGCGGGATAGGGAGCCAGCACAACGGCCCCATAGGTTTGCGCCGAATTGTGGGAGTGCCCAGCGCGCGAGGACACTCTGCTCAACATGGCGGCTGCCTGCAAGTTTCCCAACCTAGCATCAGATTAGCATACAGTTCGTCAGTCGTAAGTTCCCGCCATGAATTTACAAAATTACTCAACTTTATATGTAGATTATATTTGTACCTATGGATATGCCCTTTAGGCCTGCGTCATTTTGACAAGCTGAGTGTTGCACACCTAATGAACTAACACTGGTGTGGTTGGGGGGGTTTATATTCTTTATTCACCTTATCTGTAATCATAAGGGACATGCATCAATATGGAGAGTAGGACCTCCCTTCTTCTTGCTATCTGAGGTGCACTACAATAAGTGTCCTTACATACTATCTAGTAGTTATACATTAGCATCAAGTTCTCAGTCATTCCTAACATCAGTGACTGTATCAACATATACTGAACAATACAATATGAGAATATAACAACAACATGGCTGCAGCAATTAATCACTGTACCTGTAATCATAAGGGACATGCATCAATATGGAGAGTAGGACCTCCCTTCTTCTTGCTATCTGAGGTGTACTACAATAAGTGTCCCACCAGAAACACACCTCTGAGACACATGGTCCCACTCTAGTGTCAGATTACAGGACCTGTAAACTGCTAGTCTGACACTAGGTAATATCCAAATTTTTGTGTGGTGGATCTTTCTGTATATATCTCACATTCTTCCCCACTAAATTAATGTCGTCCTCGACATTCCGCATTTCCGCAATTATGTGGATTGTCTTAAGGTACTTTAGTAATTGAGAACAATCAATTGGTGGTGATATCTCCAATAGAGGTCAATGCCTCATTGTGACATATGTTCCTATAAAAATGTCACAAGTTATTTCTAGGTCCGTTGCTAGCTAAGAGACCTAGAAGAGCCAATGTTAGCACTGGTTCTAAGTAGTATTGGACCACCATGCATAACAATGCTACTACAATATCTGAACCTCATTTTATGAGGTGGAGATTGGTCAGGTCTAATTTTTGCATTAAATACGACCATATGACCTTGTAACCTCACAGTTTCTATCGCTAAACAACTAGAAACATTGCCAAATAAACAAACTAATTGTAAACGTAACAGTGCAATTGCTTTGAAGGTAAATAGTCTTTATATCTGCTCACAGTTCTCCAGAAAATATGCTGGTGGTAGGTACCATTCAGGTTGTTTCTCTTGGCCAATGGTGTTCACTACCTGTTTAGCATGAAAACTTCTTGGTACCCTACTTGGTTCTCCCATGGTATCATAAGTAAGTGTAACCGGCCTTCGCCTTTCTCTCGCAACAGAAGATCTTTTCAAAGTCTGTTGTCCTGAAGTTTCTGTTTCTTCATCTGTTTCTGGGTCTGTTGATTCAGATTTCTCCATCCATACTTCTTCCTCTGGAGTTGTTGCAGATTCCTCTGATGACTTTTCTGAATCTGACAGTAGACCTTCAGGTGATGCCAAGATCTCTGATGAATTTTATGGTTCAAATTCTGCTGCGTCAGGATTAAGTTTACTGCCTTGTGCTGTATAGTTATCTGTTGTAGGTGAACTTAATGAACACATTTCATCTTCTTCATCAACACTATCAGTTTCATATCCTACATGCGATGTTGGTTTTGGTCGCTTTGCTTTGGAGGATCTCTCTTGGCCTAACAATTCAGCAGTCTGCTGTACATCTGGAAGATAGTCACAAGATAATAACATATTACGGTGCAAAATCCTTGATCTGTTGCCACCTGACTCTGGTTTTACCTCATACACTGGACTGTTTTCGTGTTTTCTTCTCACGACAACATAAATCTTATCTTCCCAATAGGAGCGAAGTTTTCCTGGTCCTCCTTTCTCATGTAAGTTCTTCACTAGAACTCGACTTCCTGGAGTCAGTTCAGCACCATGACTTTTTTGATCATAGTATTCCTTGCTTTTACATGCTGACTTCTTTGCTGTTTCTGAAGCTATTTTATAAGCTTCTGCCATTCTCTTTTTCCAGACTGTAACATAATCTGCGTAAGTTTTGTATTTCTCTGATACTGGAGTGTCAAACATTATGTCAATTGGAAGTCTTGGTGATCGACCATACAATAGGTAGAAAGGTGAATACCCTGTTGCTTCACTTTTAGTACAATTGTAAGCGTGGACAACTTTTGACAAAGAATTCTTCCAGTCTTGCTTTTCTTCCTCTGTAAGAGTTCTCAACATTGACAACAATGTACGATTAAAACGTTCAACCTGTCCATTACCCTCTGGGTGATATGGAGTTGTATGAGAATTCTGAATTCTGCAGTATTTCCCAAGTCTTGCAAATAACTGATTTTCAAATTCTCTTCCCAGATCATGGTGTAATTTTGTTGGAAAGCCAAACTTTAGAGCAAAATCATTAAATATCTTGTCTGCTGCAGTCTTACCAGACTTGTTTGTGGTAGCATATGCCTGTGTAAACCTTGTAAAGTGATCCATTACAACAAGGATGTACTCATATCCTCCTTTGCATTTTTCCAGATGCAGAAAATCAATCGATACCATTTCAAAAGGATAGGTGGAGACAATGTTGTTCAATGGTGCTCTAGTTGGTTTATTGGGACGTTTGTCTTTTAGACACTTGCATTCTCTGGTGACATAATGCTCAATATCCTTCTGCATGTATGGCCAGAAAAAGCGTTCTCTAACAAGATTGACAGTTCTTTCTACTCCTAAGTGTCCCATTTGCTCATGGAGTTCTTTGAATACTGTCCTATGGTAGACTTTTGGCAGGACTAATTGTAAGTTATGGCTAGTCTTCCTATAAAGAATACCATCTGAATTGAGGTATAACTTAGACCATTCTCTGAATAAGGCAGTTACAGCTGGTGGTTCTGTTTGTCTCTCCTTCTTAGCCGGAAATCTGTTTTGATGTTTGTAGTGTAGCAGTCTCCCAATGATCTTGTCTTCTTCTTGTGCTTTTCTGATAGTTTCTTTTGGGAGCTGGTTAACGCTTGCTCTGAGGCTTTGTTCAGCTTCTCCAGCTGTACTTTCTACAGTTACAGGGCACCACCATGGCATATGTTCCTCCTCTTGTATCTGAACTGCTTGGACAGTGCTACCAATAGCTTCCATGCTGATTTCTTGGGAACATTCCTTCATATACTGGTCAGGATCTAGTGGCATTCTTGACAATCCATCAGCGTCTGCATTTGCTTTCCCTGGGCGGTATTTAATGCTAAAATTGAAGTCTGCAAGTTCTGACACCCATCTATGGCCAGTTGCATTTAATTTCGCTGTAGTGAGAACATAGGTAAGTGGATTGTTGTCTGTATATACAACAAATGATGGACTATAGTACAAGTAGTCTCTAAAACGGTCACATATTGCCCATTTCATTGCCAAAAACTCAAGTTTCCCCGAGTGCAAATGGTAGTTTTTCTCTGCTGCAGTAAGAGTTCTTGAGCCATAACCAATAACTCTCAACTTGCCATTTTGCCTTTGATATAGGACAGCACCAAGTCCTTCCTGAGACGCATCACAGTGCAGTATGAATGGGATATTGAAGTCTGGATATCCCATCACTGGTGGCTTAACTAACAAATCAATCAGTCTCTCCAGGATTTCTTGATGATGGGCAGTCCAATTGATGGGCTGATGTGCAGGAAGTTGACTTTTTTCCTTCTGTTTGGATCTATCTCTCTTTGCTTTCTTTTGTGTGGCTGATGGTGAACATGGCCCTGCTGACAGTAGATCATACAGTGGAGCGGCAATCCGGGAGAAATTTTGAATATATGTCCGGTAGTAGGACAGAAAACCTAGTATTTTTCTAAGCTCTCCCACTGTAGATGGAGGTTTGTTTTTCAAAGCCATTACTGGAGCAATTTCTGCTGGATCCATAGTATAGCCATCACCAGAGACAATCTTACCTAGGAACCGGACTTGTCTTTTGAACAGCTCACATTTCTTCGGTGTTAGCTTGATTCCATGCTGTTGGTAGCGCTGAAGCACAGTCCGTACATGTTCCACATGTTCAGTGAAAGACTTACTGTGAACCAGGTTGTCATCAAGATACGGTTGACAGATACTGTCTCTCAGTCCTTCCAAGCATTCTTCCATGCTTCTCTGAAATTCCGCTGGAGCTGAGCTGAGCCCAAAAGGAATACGGATCCATTCATATAATCCCCAAGGTGTTATAAAGGCTGTCAAAGGCCTACTGGATTCTTCCATAAATCCTTGGTGATAGGCTTTCCCTTGATCAAGCACAGAAAACCATGAACTTCCTGACAAACTATTCAGCATATCTTGGATTCTCGGTATAGGATGACGGTCAGGAACTGACTTCTGGTTTAGTTCTCTATAATCACAGCAGAGTCTCAAGCTACCATCTCGTTTTCTTACACATACTATAGGAGAAGAGTAGGATGATTTTGACTTTCTAATCCACCCTCTATTTATCAGGTCTTGTAGGTACTCCTTCACTTCGTTATGAAGCGGTTTCGGCACGGAAGTATATGTCTTCTTAACGGGGGTGGTGTCTTTTAGATTAATCTTTAATTGGAGTGATGGAATACATCCAACATCAGACTCATCTCTGGAGAAGGCATGACATTCTTCTCTTAACATCTGCCTTACTATGCACTGTTCGTCTGCATCAAGATGATCCATAGGAACCGGAGGATCCCATTCCTCTTTAACTGAAGACACTTCACCCTCTGCTTTGTCAACATTTTCCACTGTTTGTATGTTTGCAGTCAAAGAAGAAACTTGAACAGGTTTTATGCAAGCTGGGTATACCGCTTTGACTGTTTCCAAGTGACCCAACACGGTTTTTGGATCCAGTACAATATCATGTTTAGTGGGGTTCATTACTGGAATGGTTACCCGAGCATAGTTGTCATAAGGTACAATCACAACTGTCTCATCTGTATATATTCCCTCTGGTAACTGTGCAGTGTTACTTGGCACAAAGAGCTTTTCCTGGTTCTTCTTATGAGGTCCCACATGGACACCACACTTGACACCCATTATAGTACCTGCAGGAATAATGGTACGACGTACTCCAGTTCTTACCTCCTTCACAAATGTTTCTGCTTGGCTCACTTGGACGGTCTTTACCACCATCTCTGCTCTTCTTGTCGGCAGTGAAAATGATGCAGCCAGTGTACTCACCAAAGATGATGAAGGGATTTTTCTCAGGATGACTTCCTCAATCACATTATATCCAATGATTGGCTCTTCAGCTACATTATTGTCACTAGATACTAGAAAAGGCACCAGAAGTTCTATGTTGTCATTACCAGAGGACAGCTGAAAGGTTACTTCTATCCAACCAATGAAAGGAATTTCGGTTTTGTTTACCGCCCTCCCGCATAATGGTTCAGAGCCTAGTAATTCTTCCACTGCCCTTACTTCTGTTTGAGGAAGGTACTGCTGCCGCCAACTTTCATTGATGATACTTGCTTGAGCTCCAGTGTCCCATAATGCCTGAAGAGGAACCCCATTTAGTTTACATAGGACCATACACCTTTTTCCTATTAAATTGATGAGTTTTCTTTGGCCTCTCGACACACTTTCACTCATCTGTAAGTTAGTTGTCGTGCACTTCCTAGAGGTGACTTGCTGTATACTGTTCTGTTGAAGCTCCAGTTGTTGGATACGATCACATACATTTTGGAAATAAGTATGTAGCAGATTTTCTTTGGCTTCCATACCTGAAGATGGTACTTTCTTTGGTTGGGACTGGGGCTTGGCACAGGTTACTGATTGTCCCTCATCAGCAACCTCCTGTCTTTTAACTGTGCAGATCTGGGTGCACAACATCCCCTAGCATAATGTCCTTCTTTGCCACATTTGTAGCAGTGGCGACATGTATGACCTGGATTTGATGTCTTGCAGGCCTCACAAATTGGATTCTGCTTATTTCTGGAAGTTACTTGGGATGAAACCAATCTTGGTTCTTGAGAAGTCTTAAGTAACTTTTTCAATTCTGACATCTCATTCCTCAGTTCTTTCACAGCCTCCTCCCAGTTTGTCACTTCTGTATCTCCTGAAGGTGGAACTTTCTTTGATTTTAGGGTAGGTGGGGCGGTTTGAGTTGTAGATGACTCTACTTTTGTAAGTAATCCTTGTTGTGTGGTACCAGCCTGCATTTCGCCAAGTTTGCTGATTTTGCTGGAAGAGTACTTCTTTAATTTCTGTTCCCTCTCTTGTTCCCAACTGGCAGCTTCATTCATTTTCTTTATTAATACGTCATCAGTGACAGTGGGATCATCCAAATAAGGTTTCAATTGGAATTTAATGTGTTCACTGAGCAGTCCTGTTCCTACTGATCTCAGGAATTTCCTTTGAATCAAATCCGTTTCAAATTTTTCCTCTGCTCCCACTTCTCTAGAGGCAAAGAGAAGTCTGTCCTTTAGTTCTATAGCCCTGAAGAGGAAATTTTGAGGAGATTCTTTGCTGTCTTGCGAGATATTTACCAGCCGGTGGTATAAGTCCGAGTTGCTCTCCTCCTTGTAGTATCCTTTTAGGATAGTCTTCAGCTGTGGCAGTGTTAGATCACTTTTCATCTCTAACATATTTCTTATACTCAGGCCAGGGCTTATTGCTTTAACTACTGCCTCAATCACTTCTAATTCACTGTAGCCCTTTTGCAGTCCCATGTCTATCTGGTGCATGAGATTTGTGTAAGACAGTTTGTCTTTTTGACCTCTTTCACCAATTTGACCACTAATTTTAAAGTCTTTCCGTATTGTCATTTCTGGCCACATGTTCTGTGGAGAAGTCCTGCAGTAAGTCTCTCTCTCTGACACCTCTTGCTTTGCTTGACTTGATGTCTCAGAAACAAGGGCTTTTTCTAACAGTTTGCTAGATTCCTGGAATGCTTTCTGCAAAGCAAGGTACTGTGCCTTTAAATCTTCCAATTGAGTCTGGGTCTTAGTCTCTTTTGCCTGTGCCCCGACCTCTGCCTCTGAATGCAGATCTGTAATGAACTGTTTGCACTTTTGGAGGAACAGACAGGTAACATCTTCATCCTCTGTTTCTCCCACTTCATCAAGCAGTTTATTGATAGCATTCAGCAGGTGCCTGCGGGTTCTGGCTTTGGAGATTTGCTCCCCTGGCACTTTAAGATATTTGCTAACAGCACCCAGTTCATCAAATGTTAGATGCAGCAAGGACTCACTAATGTCATTAATACAGCTCTCCACATCCATTGTCAGTCTGCTGGGCAGGATCTCACTGAGGGGACACTCACAGGATATCACTGAGATGGCTGCACTTTACAATTGGTTCTTTTCTATCTCTTATTGAGTGAATTCTGCTCTGTATCTTCTATGAATTGTCACTCAATCCCATCCTCGTCGCCATTTTTGTTGCACACCTAATGAACTAACACTGGTGTGGTTGGGGGGGTTTATATTCTTTATTCACCTTATCTGTAATCATAAGGGACATGCATCAATATGGAGAGTAGGACCTCCCTTCTTCTTGCTATCTGAGGTGCACTACAATAAGTGTCCTTACATACTATCTAGTAGTTATACATTAGCATCAAGTTCTCAGTCATTCCTAACATCAGTGACTGTATCAACATATACTGAACAATACAATATGAGAATATAACAACAACATGGCTGCAGCAATTAATCACTGTACCTGTAATCATAAGGGACATGCATCAATATGGAGAGTAGGACCTCCCTTCTTCTTGCTATCTGAGGTGCACTACAATAAGTGTCCCACCAGAAACACACCTCTGAGATACATGGTCCCACTCTAGTGTCAGATTACAGGACCTGTAAACTGCTAGTCTGACACTAGGTAATATCCAAATTTTTGTGTGGTGGATCTTTCTGTATATATATCACATGAGTATTAAAGTGTGTGCTAAGCATTGTAGTGCACATGTGACTCTGGCACGCTGGGGATTCTCTATAAATTAATCCTATTCATCTTCACAAATCCCCAGTGAAGAGTTATCTGATATGCATCGAAAGGCTTAAAAGTGCTGTGTACACTATGTGATCGAAACAGCGGCCCGAAGAATCTGTGACAGACGGCAAATGGAAATTAATGAGGGCCGGACACCGAGGACAAGGTGAGAAACACAGAAAACTAGAGAAATATTTCACATCTGTTATACAACAGTCAGTGACATATATATATACATATATATATATATATATATATATATATATATATATATATATATATATATATACGAAGCTCCACGCCGGTAAGTGGCAACTTCCTGCAAAACTGAACATAGCAATACAAGCAATCTAT
This sequence comes from Leptodactylus fuscus, assembly GCF_031893055.1. Taxonomy (NCBI): domain Eukaryota; kingdom Metazoa; phylum Chordata; class Amphibia; order Anura; family Leptodactylidae; genus Leptodactylus; species Leptodactylus fuscus. The sequence continues at coordinate 241,390,930 of NC_134266.1, forward strand.
GGCATATCTGCTGTGGGAAAATTAGATGATTCCAGGCTACGCAGAACAAAAACCACAGCATACCCTAAAACCTACTGTATTAACAATACCAAATAAAATAGGAATTAAAAAATTCCCATAACTTACACTATAAATGTGGCCGATATGGTAAAACCATGCAAAACTGCTTTGTGCATGTATATTTCCTGATTTATTATATGACCTTTACCTTGGTACACATTTCAATACAGGAACTAACAAGAGAACAAAGTCGAAAGCACAGCGCCATTCTCTATGTAGTGGCTGGGGCAGGTTACTGCAGCTCATCGATGGGTGTAGGACCTAAACAGAAGGTTGTTAAAACAAACCCAAATGTAGAAAAAAAACAGGTCACCTTTAAGTCTCAGAATGTATTTACTTGGTGCGGATCAGCTCAGTGTGACTTGTTACTACTGTAACTTCTGCATGGTTGTAAATCATAAAAAAATGGAATACGTTAATTGCAACATAGCAATCGGTAATTGGCTTTCACTTAGTGAAAGGCTGTATGCTGCTTGTCATTTGTAGCAATATAATGGATTGAATCTCAGAGCGCTATTACACAAAACTGCAATTAACCTAGGCCGATTCATTAAAACTCACAACCTACCGGATAGAATTGTTTAGATTTACTCCGCTTACTCCGCGTAATTGCCTTTCATTTTTCCAGGTAACATCTGCCTTTAACTGTTTAATTCTTTCGTGACTTGGCCATTTTTTTTGCTGTTTTTGCTTTTTTAGCTTTTATCTTTTTCGGGACGTCTTGTACTTTATAATGGAATCATTTAATATTCCACATGATGTTTTGTGAAGCTTATAAAACATTCCATTTTTTCAAGTATCTACAGTGTTTACTGTGCAGTAAAATTCGTGTTACTTTTATTCTTCCTTTATGTCCCCCATTCCTTTTATAAGCCATTCCTGATTTTTGCTCAAAAAAACGCAGCAAAAAAACAGGTTTTAATTTGGGTGCATTCACACTGAGTATACGCTGACTGATTCTGAACGTTAAAACTTGTTCAGAATCAGCGCATACAAAGCAGATCCCATTCATTTCAATGGGAGCCGGCATACGAGCGCTCCCCATTGAAATGAATGGGCTGATTTTTTCCCTATTGGATTCAATGTGATACACGCGTACGTATGCCGGCTCTCATTGAAATTAATGGGATCTGCTTTGTACGCGCTGATTCTGAACGTGTTTCAATATTTAATCTCCCTGCAGAACTTTATCATGACATCATGTCATCTGTTATACAGTACTATATATATATATATATATATATATATATATACACTATACTGCAGACTTTATAATGAACCCAATGTTAAATGTCTGCTATTAGAGAGGACAAATGTCTCAAAGTTATCCCTGATCATGGTAACGGCTGGCAGATATTTTCGTGTTAAATCAGTAGATATGCTAGCTATAGTGCCGGCTCTGCTCCTGAGCTGGTACCATATCTAAATACCCAACATCAACTGAACATTCACAGTAGGTGCCAGAAAGCTGTCAAATGGAAACCATCAGGATCAACATTACCCCCAAATAATGATGCTGTGTAGGAGTCTTTAATAGGATCAGAAATATATATTTAACCACAAACTAATAAAGCAAGGCAGAGATAATCATCTTTTTATGGATATGCAAATCTGCATGTAAGTGCATTGAGGGCGGGGCTTAATTTCACTAGCAAAAGCTGTGACCAAGGCTTAGGCTAAAAATGCCATTCATAGCTAGATCTATAAAGAAGATGATTATTAGAGATGAGCGAACAGTGTTCTATCGAACTCATGTTCGATCGGATATTAGGCTGTTCGGCATGTTCGAATCGAATCGAACACCGCGTGGTAAAGTGCGCCATTACTCGATTCCCCTCCCACCTTCCCTGGCGCCTTTTTTGCTCCAATAACAGCGCAGGGTAGGTGGGACAGGAACTACGACACCGGTGACGTTGAGAAAAGTAGGCAAAACCCATTGGCTGCCGAAAACATGTGACCTCTAATTTAAAAGAACAGCGCCGCCCAGGTTCGCGTCATTCTGAGCTTGCAATTCACCGAGGACGGAGGTTTCCGTCCAGCTAGCTAGGGCTTAGATTCTGGGTAGGCAGGGACAGGCTAGGATAGGAAGGAGAAGACAACCACAACAGCTCTTGTAAGAGCTAAATTCCAGGGAGAAGCTTGTCAGTGTAACGTGGCACTGACGGGCTCAATCGCCGCAACCCAGCTTTCCCAGGATCCTGAATGGAATACACTGTCAGTGTATTCCCGTATACCCGATATATACCCCCGATACCCGTTCCAACGGTGTGCCCCCCCACCTTCACCCCAGAAATACCCTGCAAGTCCCCTAGCAATAGAATTGGGGCTATATACACCCACTATTTTTGCTACTGCCATATAGTGCCATTGTCTGACTGAGAATTCAAAGAATATATTGGGGTTACGTGCACCCACAATTTTTACTACTGGTATACAGTGCCAGTTTCTGACTGGGAATTCAAAGAATATATTGGGGTTACAAATACCCTCATTTCTTGCTACTGCCATATAGTGCCAGTTTCTGACTGGTAATTCAAAGAATATATTGGGGTTACGTGCACCCACAATTTTTACTACTGGTATACAGTGCCATTGTCTGACTGGGAATTCAAAGAATATATTGGGGTTATAAATACCCTCATTTCTTGCTACTGGTATATAGTGCCATTGTCTGACTGGGAATTCAAAGAATATATTGGGGTTACGTGCACCCACAATTTTTACTACTGGTATACAGTGCCAGTTTCTGACTGGGAATTCAAAGAATATATTGGGGTTACAAATACCCTCATTTCTTGCTACTGCCATATAGTGCCAGTTTCTGACTGGTAATTCAAAGAATATATTGGGGTTACGTGCACCCACAATTTTTACTACTGGTATACAGTGCCAGTTTCTGACTGGGAATTCAAAGAATATATTGGGGTTACAAATACCCTCATTTCTTGCTACTGCCATATAGTGCCAGTTTCTGACTGGTAATTCAAAGAATATATTGGGGTTACGTGCACCCACAATTTTTACTACTGGTATACAGTGCCATTGTCTGACTGGGAATTCAAAGAATATATTGGGGTTATAAATACCCTCATTTCTTGCTACTGGTATATAGTGCCATTGTCTGACTGGGAATTCAAAGAATATATTGGGGTTACGTGCACCCACAATTTTTACTACTGGTATACAGTGCCAGTTTCTGACTGGGAATTCAAAGAATATATTGGGGTTACAAATACCCTCATTTCTTGCTACTGCCATATAGTGCCAGTTTCTGACTGGTAATTCAAAGAATATATTGGGGTTACGTGCACCCACAATTTTTACTACTGGTATACAGTGCCATTGTCTGACTGGGAATTCAAAGAATATATTGGGGTTATAAATACCCTCATTTCTTGCTACTGCCATATAGTGCCAGTTTCTGACTGGGAATTCAAAGAATATATTGGGGTTACGTGCACCCACAATTTTTACTACTGGTATACAGTGCCATTGTCTGACTGGGAATTCAAAGAATATATTGGGGTTATAAATACCCTCATTTCTTGCTACTGGTATATAGTGCCATTGTCTGACTGGGAATTCAAAGAATATATTGGGGTTACGTGCACCCACATTTTTTACTACTGGTATACAGTGCCAGTTTCTGACTGGGAATTCAAAGAATATATTGGGGTTATAAATACCCTCATTTCTTGCTACTGGTATATAGTGCCATTGTCTGACTGGGAATTCAAAGAATATATTGGGGTTACGTGCACCCACAATTTTTACTACTGGTATACAGTGCCAGTTTCTGACTGGGAATTCAAAGAATATATTGGGGTTACAAATACCCTCATTTCTTGCTACTGCCATATAGTGCCAGTTTCTGACTGGTAATTCAAAGAATATATTGGGGTTACGTGCACCCACAATTTTTACTACTGGTATACAGTGCCAGTTTCTGACTGGGAATTCAAAGAATATATTGGGGTTACAAATACCCTCATTTCTTGCTACTGCCATATAGTGCCAGTTTCTGACTGGTAATTCAAAGAATATATTGGGGTTACGTGCACCCACAATTTTTACTACTGGTATACAGTGCCATTGTCTGACTGGGAATTCAAAGAATATATTGGGGTTATAAATACCCTCATTTCTTGCTACTGCCATATAGTGCCAGTTTCTGACTGGTAATTCAAAGAATATATGGGGGTTATGTGCACCCACAATTTTTAATACTGGTATATAGTGCCAGTTTCTGACTGGTAATTCAAAGAATATATTGGGGTTACGTGCACCCACAATTTTTGCTACTGGTATATAGTGCCATTGTCTGACTGGTAATTCAAAGAATATATTGGGGTTATAAATACCCTCATTTCTTGCTACTGGTATATAGTGCCATTGTCTGACTGGGAATTCAAAGAATATATTGGGGTTACGTGCACCCACAATTTTTACTACTGGTATACAGTGCCAGTTTCTGACTGGGAATTCAAAGAATATATTGGGGTTACAAATACCCTCATTTCTTGCTACTGCCATATAGTGCCAGTTTCTGACTGGTAATTCAAAGAATATATTGGGGTTACGTGCACCCACAATTTTTACTACTGGTATACAGTGCCATTGTCTGACTGGGAATTCAAAGAATATATTGGGGTTATAAATACCCTCATTTCTTGCTACTGCCATATAGTGCCAGTTTCTGACTGGGAATTCAAAGAATATATTGGGGTTACGTGCACCCACAATTTTTACTACTGGTATACAGTGCCATTGTCTGACTGGGAATTCAAAGAATATATTGGGGTTATAAATACCCTCATTTCTTGCTACTGCCATATAGTGCCAGTTTCTGACTGGGAATTCAAAGAATATATTGGGGTTATAAATACCCTCATTTCTTGCTACTGGTATATAGTGCCATTGTCTGACTGGGAATTCAAAGAATATATTGGGGTTACGTGCACCCACAATTTTTACTACTGGTATACAGTGCCAGTTTCTGACTGGGAATTCAAAGAATATATTGGGGTTACAAATACCCTCATTCCTTGCTACTGCCATATAGTGCCAGTTTCTGACTGGTAATTCAAAGAATATATTGGGGTTACGTGCACCCACAATTTTTACTACTGGTATACAGTGCCATTGTCTGACTGGGAATTCAAAGAATATATTGGGGTTATAAATACCCTCATTTCTTGCTACTGCCATATAGTGCCAGTTTCTGACTGGTAATTCAAAGAATATATTGGGGTTATAAATACCCTCATTTCTTGCTACTGGTATATAGTGCCATTGTCTGACTGGGAATTCAAAGAATATATTGGGGTTACGTGCACCCACAATTTTTGCTACTGGTATACAGTGCCATTGTCTGACTGGGAATTCAAAGAATATATTGGGAATACAAATACCCTCATTTCTTGCTACTGCCATATAGTGCCAGTGTCTGACTGGGAATTCAAAGAATATATTGGGGTTACGTGCACCCACAATTTTTACTACTGGTATACAGTGCCAATTTCTAACTAGGAATTCAAAATGCGCAAGGCTCCCGGAAAGGGACGTGGACGAGGCCGTGGGCGAGGTCGGGGGAATGGTTCTGGGGAGCAAGGTAGCAGTGAAGCCACAGGGCGTCCCGTGCCTACTCCTGTGGGGCAGCAAGCATTGCGCCACTCCACAGTGCCAGGGTTGCTTGCCACATTAACTAAACTGCAGGGTACAAACCTTAGTAGGCGCGAGAACCAGGAACAGGTCTTGCAATGGCTGTCAGAGAACGCTTACAGCACATTGTCCAGCAGCCAGTCAGACTCTGCCTCCTCTCCTCCTATTACCCAACAGTCTTGTCCTCCTTCCTCCCAAAATTCCCAAGCTTCACAGAACAATAACCCCAACTGTTCCTGCTCCCCAGAGCTGTTCTCCGCTCCTTTCATTGTCCCTCAACCTGCCTCTCCACGTCACGATTCCACGAACCTAACAGAGGAGCATCTGTGTCCAGATGCTCAAACACTAGAGTCTCCTCCATCTCCGTTCGATTTGGTGGTGGATGACCAGCAACCCACCCTCATCGACGATGATGTGACGCAGTTGCCGTCAGGGCATCCAGTTGACCGGCGCATTGTGCGGGAGGAGGAGATGAGACAGGAGTTGGAAGAGGAAGTGGTGGATGATGAGGACACTGACCCGACCTGGACAGGGGGGATGTCAAGCGGGGAAAGTAGTGTGGATGTTGAGGCAAGTGCAGCACCAAAAAGGGTAGCTAGAGGCAGAGGCAGAGGTCAGCAGCTTAGGCGAAGCCAGGCCACACCTGGAATCTCCCAAGATGTTCCAGTTCGTACCCAGCCCCGAAAAACTCCCACCTCGAGGGCACGTTTCTCGAAGGTGTGGAGTTTTTTCAAGGAATGCGCCGAGGACAGATATAGTGTTGTCTGCACAATTTGCCTCTCGAAATTGATTAGGGGCTCTGAGAAGAGCAACCTGTCCACCACTTCAATGCGCCGTCATTTGGAATCCAAGCACTGGAATCAGTGGCAGGCAGCAACGGCAGGACAAAGGCCGCCTGCCGTTCACGCCACTGCCACTGCCTCTGCCACTGCCTCTGCCACTGCCACTGCTGACTGTGCTGGCGATGCACTCCAGAGGACGAGCCAGGACACCACTTCATCTGCCTCCGCCACTTTGTTGACTTCTCCCTCATCCTCCCCTGTTCCTGTCTTATCTCCTTCTCCTGCACCATCAAAGGCACCATCAGGCGCTTCTTTACAACAACCCACCATCTCTCAGACATTGGAGCGGCGGCAGAAATACACTGCTAACCACCCACACGCGCAAGCCTTGAACGCCAACATCGCTAAACTGCTGGCCCAGGAGATGTTGGCGTTCCGGCTTGTTGAAACTCCCGCCTTCCTGGACCTGATGGCAACTGCGGCACCTCGCTATGCCGTCCCTAGCCGTCACTACTTCTCCCGGTGTGCCGTCCCCGCCTTGCACCAGCACGTGTCACTCAACATCAGGCGGGCCCTTAGTTCCGCGCTTTGCACAAAGGTCCACTTGACCACCGACGCGTGGACAAGTGCATGCGGACAGGGACGCTACATTTCACTGACGGCACACTGAGTGAATGTAGTTGAGGCTGGGACTGCTTCCCAAACTGGCCCGGTGTACCTCGTCTCCCCGCCTAACATTCCTGGCAGGGACACGAGAAGAACACCCCCCTCCTCCTCCTCCTCTACCGCCTCCTCCTCCGCCACCGCCTCCTCCTCCGCCACCGCCTCCTCCTCCGCTGTTAGATTGACCCCAGCTACGAGTTGGAAACGTTGCAGCACTGGCGTTGGTAGACGTCAGCAGGCTGTGCTGAAGCTGATCAGCTTGGGGGACAGACAGCACACTGCCTCCGAGGTGAGGGATGCCCTCCTCGATGAGACGGCAATATGGTTTGAGCCGCTGCACCTGGGCCCAGGCATGGTTGTTTGTGATAACGGCCGGAACCTGGTAGCAGCTCTGGAGCTTGCCGGACTCCAACATGTTCCATGCCTGGCCCACGTCTTCAACCTAGTGGTGCAACGTTTCCTAAAGAGCTACCCCAATGTTCCAGAGCTACTGGTGAAAGTGCGGCGCATGTGCGCCCACTTTCGCAAGTCGACAGTAGCCGCTGCTAGCTTAAAATCTCTCCAGCAACGCCTGCATGTGCCACAACACCGGCTTTTGTGCGACGTCCCCACACGCTGGAACTCAACGTTTCAGATGTTGAATAGAGTGGTTGAGCAGCAGAGACCTTTGATGGAATACCAGCTACAAAACCCTAGGGTGCCACAAAGTCAGCTGCCTCAGTTTCTCATCCATGAGTGGCCATGGATGAGAGACCTTTGTGACATCCTACGGGTGTTTGAGGAGTCCACAAGGAGGGTGAGCTCTGAGGATGCGATGGTGAGCCTTACAATCCCGCTCTTGTGTGTTCTGAGAGAATCCCTGATTGACATCAGGGATAACTCAGATCACACAGAGGAGTCAGGGATAGCATCCGATCCGTCACAGCTGGAGAGTAGGTCCACACATCTGTCCGCTTCATCGCGTTTAATGGAGGAGGAGGAGGAGGAGGAGGAGGAAGAGTTGTCCGATGATGTGATGGTGATACAGGAGGCTTCCGGGCAACTTCGAATCGTCCCATTGTTGCAGCGCGGATGGGTAGACATGGAGGATGAGGAGGAAATGGAGATTGAACTTTCCGGTGGGGCCAGAGGAGTCATGCCAACTAACACTGTGGCAGACATGGCTGAGTTCATGTTGGGGTGCTTTACAACCGACAAGCGTATTGTCAAAATCATGGAGGACAACCAGTACTGGATCTTTGCTATCCTTGACCCCCGGTATAAAAACAACATCTCGTCTTTTATTCCGGTAGAGGGGAGGGCCAATCGCATCAATGCTTGCCACAGGCAATTGGTGCAGAATATGATGGAGATGTTTCCAGCATGTGACGTTGGCGGCAGGGAGGACAGTTCCTCCAGTAGGCGACCAAGTTCTCACCGGTCCACACAAACGAGGGGCACACTGTCTAAGGTCTGGGACACCTTGATGGCACCCCCTCGCCAAAGTGCCGCCACAGAGGGTCCTAGTGTCACCAGGCGTGAGAAGTATAGGCGCATGTTGCGGGAATACCTTTCCGACCACAGCCCTGTCCTCTCCGACCCCTCTGCGCCCTACACGTATTGGGTGTCGAAGTTGGACCTGTGGCTTGAACTTGCCCTATATGCCTTGGAGGTGCTGTCCTGTCCTGCCGCCAGCGTCCTATCTGAGAGGGTGTTCAGTGCAGCCGGTGGCATCATCACTGACAAGCGCACCCGTCTGTCAGCTGAGAGTGCCGACCGGCTCACTTTGATAAAAATGAACCACCACTGGATAGAGCCTTCATTTTTGTGCCCACCTGTGTAAAGCACCCCAACATGAAACTCCATGTCTGTACTCAACCTCTCCAATTCCTCCGCATCCTCATACTCATCCACCATAAGCGTTGCACAATTCTGCTAATACTAGGCTCCCTCCAACATGATTTCCCCCAACTCTGCTGGTTAGAGGCTCCCTCCACCCTGATTTCCACCAACTCTGCTGGTTAGAGGCTCCCTCCACCCTGCTTTCCCACAACTCTGCTGGTTAGAGGCTCCCTCCACCATGAATTTGCCCAAACTGGGCTGGTTAGAGGCTCCCTCCACCATGAATTGGTCCAAACTGGGGTTTTTAGAGGCTCCCTCCACCATGAATTTGCCAAAACTGGGCTGTTTAGAGGCTCCCTCCACCATGAATTGGTCCAAATTGGGGTTTTTAGAGGCTCCCTCCACCATGAATTTGCCCAAACTGGGCTGGTTAGAGGCTCCCTCCACCATGAATTGGTCCAAACTGGGGTTTTTAGAGGCTCCCTCCACCATGAATTTGCCAAAACTGGGCTGTTTAGAGGCTCCCTCCACCATGAATTGGTCCAAATTGGGGTTTTTAGAGGCTCCCTCCACCATGAATTGGTCCAAACTGGGGTTTTTAGAGGCTCCCTCCACCATGAATTGGTCCAAACTGGGCTGGTTAGAGGCTCCCTCCACCATGAATTGGTCCAAACTGGGCTGGTTAGAGGCTCCCTCCACCATGAATTGGTCCAAATTGGGGTTTTTAGAGGCTCCCTCCACCATGAATTGGTCCACACTGGGCTGTTTAGAGGCTCCCTCCACCATGAATTGGTCCTAACTGGGGTTTTTAGAGGCTCCCTCCACCATGAATTGGTCCAAACTGGGCTGGTTAGAGGCTCCCTCCACCATGAATTGGTCCAAACTGGGTTTTTTAGAGGCTCCCTCCACCATGAATTGGTCCAAACTGGGGTTTTTAGAGGCTCCCTCCACCATGAATTTGCCCAAACTGGGCTGTTTAGAGGCTCCCTCCACCATGAATTGATCCAAATTGGGGTTTTTAGAGGCTCCCTCCACCATGAATTTGCCCAAACTGGGCTGGTTAGAGGCTCCCTCCACCATGAATTGGTCCAAACTGGGCTGGTTAGAGGCTCCCTCCACCATGAATTGGTCCAAATTGGGGTTTTTAGAGGCTCCCTCCACCATGAATTGGTCCAAACTGGGCTGTTTAGAGGCTCCCTCCACCATGAATTGGTCCAAACTGGGGTTTTTAGAGGCTCCCTCCACCATGAATTGGTCCAAACTGGGCTGGTTAGAGGCTCCCTCCACCATGAATTGGTCCAAACTGGGTTTTTTAGAGGCTCCCTCCACCGTGAATTGGTCCAAACTGGGGTTTTTAGAGGCTCCCTCCACCATGAATTGGTCCAAACTGGGGTTTTTAGAGGCTCCCTCCACCATGAATTGGTCCAAACTGGGGTTTTTAGAGGCTCCCTCCACCATGAATTTGCCCAAACTGGGCTGTTTAGAGGCTCCCTCCACCATGAATTGGTCCAAACTGGGTTTTTTAGAGGCTCCCTCCACCATGAATTGGTCCAAACTGGGGTTTTTATAGGCTCCCTCCACCATGAATTGGTCCAAACTGGGGTTTTTAGAGGCTCCCTCCACCATGAATTTGCCCAAACTGGGCTGTTTAGAGGCTCCCTCCACCATGAATTGGTCCAAATTGGGGTTTTTAGAGGCTCCCTCCACCATGAATTGGTCCAAACTGGGGTTTTTAGAGGCTCCCTCCACCATGAATTTGCCCAAACTGGGCTGTTTAGAGGCTCCCTCCAGCATGAATTGGTCCAAACTGGGGTTTTTAGAGGCTCCCTCCACCATGAATTGGTCCAAACTGGGGTTTTTAGAGGCTCCCTCCACCATGAATTGGTCCAAACTGGGGTTTTTAGAGGCTCCCTCCACCATGAATTGGTCCAAACTGGGCTGGTTAGAGGCTCCCTCCACCATGAATTTGCCCAAACCGGGCTGTTTAGAGGCTCCCTCCACCATGAATTGGTCCAAACTGGGCTGGTTAGAGGCTCCCTCCACCATGAATTGGTCCAAACTGGGTTTTTTAGAGGCTCCCTCCACCATGAATTGGTCCAAACTGGGGTTTTTAGAGGCTCCCTCCACCATGAATTGGTCCAAACTGGGGTTTTTAGAGGCTCCCTCCACCATGAATTTGCCCAAACTGGGCTGTTTAGAGGCTCCCTCCACCATGAATTGGTCCAAACTGGGTTTTTTAGAGGCTCCCTCCACCATGAATTGGTCCAAACTGGGGTTTTTAGAGGCTCCCTCTACCATGAATTGGTCCAAACTGGGGTTTTTAGAGGCTCCCTCCACCATGAATTTGCCCAAACTGGGCTGTTTAGAGGCTCCCTCCACCATGAATTGGTCCAAATTGGGGTTTATAGAGGCTCCCTCCACCATGAATTGGTCCAAACTGGGGTTTTTAGAGGCTCCCTCCACCATGAATTTGCCCAAACTGGGCTGTTTAGAGGCTCCCTCCACCATGAATTGGTCCAAACTGGGTTTTTTAGAGGCTCCCTCCACCATGAATTGGTCCAAACTGGGGTTTTTAGAGGCTCCCTCCACCATGAATTGGTCCAAACTGGGGTTTTTAGAGGCTCCCTCCACCATGAATTTGCCCAAACTGGGCTGTTTAGAGGCTCCCTCCACCATGAATTGGTCCAAATTGGGGTTTTTAGAGGCTCCCTCCACCATGAATTTGCCCAAACTGGGCTGGTTAGAGGCTCCCTCCACCATGAATTGGTCCAAACTGGGCTGGTTAGAGGCTCCCTCCACCATGAATTGGTCCAAATTGGGGTTTTTAGAGGCTCCCTCCACCATGAATTGGTCCAAACTGGGCTGTTTAGAGGCTCCCTCCACCCTGCTTTCCCACAACTCTTCTGGTTAGAGGCTCCCTCCACCATGAATTGGTCCAAACTGGGCTGTTTAGAGGCTCCCTCCACCATGAATTGGTCCAAACTGGGTTTTTTAGAGGCTCCCTCCACCATGAAATGGTCCAAACTGGGGTTTTTAGAGGCTCCCTCCACCATGAATTGGTCCAAACTGGGGTTTTTAGAGGCTCCCTCCACCATGAATTTGCCCAAACTGGGCTGTTTAGAGGCTCCCTCCACCATGAATTGGTCCAAATTGGGGTTTTTAGAGGCTCCCTCCACCATGAATTGGTCCAAACTGGGGTTTTTAGAGGCTCCCTCCACCATGAATTTGCCCAAACTGGGCTGTTTAGAGGCTCCCTCCAGCATGAATTGGTCCAAACTGGGGTTTTTAGAGACTCCCTCCACCATGAATTGGTCCAAACTGGGGTTTTTAGAGGCTCCCTCCACCATGAATTTGCCCAAACTGGGCTGTTTAGAGGCTCCCTCCACCATGAATTGGTCCAAACTGGGTTTTTTAGAGGCTCCCTCCACCATGAATTGGTCCAAACTGGGGTTTTTAGAGGCTCCCTCTACCATGAATTGGTCCAAACTGGGGTTTTTAGAGGCTCCCTCCACCATGAATTTGCCCAAACTGGGCTGTTTAGAGGCTCCCTCCACCATGAATTGGTCCAAATTGGGGTTTTTAGAGGCTCCCTCCACCATGAATTGGTCCAAACTGGGGTTTTTAGAGGCTCCCTCCACCATGAATTGGTCCAAACTGGGGTTTTTAGAGGCTCCCTCCACCATGAATTGGTCCAAACTGGGCTGGTTAGAGGCTCCCTCCACCATGAATTTGCCCAAACTGGGCTGTTTAGAGGCTCCCTCCACCATGAATTGGTCCAAACTGGGCTGGTTAGAGGCTCCCTCCACCATGAATTGGTCCAAACTGGGTTTTTTAGAGGCTCCCTCCACCATGAATTGGTCCAAACTGGGGTTTTTAGAGGCTCCCTCCACCATGAATTGGTCCAAACTGGGGTTTTTAGAGGCTCCCTCCACCATGAATTGGTCCAAACTGGGGTTTTTAGAGGCTCCCTCCACCATGAATTTGCCCAAACTGGGCGGTTTAGAGGCTCCCTCCACCATGAATTGGTCCAAACTGGGTTTTTTAGAGGCTCCCTCCACCATGAATTGGTCCAAACTGGGGTTTTTAGAGGCTCCCTCCACCATGAATTGGTCCAAACTGGGGTTTTTAGAGGCTCCCTCCACCATGAATTTGCCCAAACTGGGCTGTTTAGAGGCTCCCTCCACCATGAATTGGTCCAAATTGGGGTTTTTAGAGGCTCCCTCCACCATGAATTTGCCCAAACTGGGCTGGTTAGAGGCTCCCTCCACCATGAATTGGTCCAAACTGGGCTGGTTAGAGGCTCCCTCCACCATGAATTGGTCCAAATTGGGGTTTTTAGAGGCTCCCTCCACCATGAATTGGTCCAAACTGGGCTGTTTAGAGGCTCCCTCCACCCTGCTTTCCCACAACTCTTCTGGTTAGAGGCTCCCTCCACCATGAATTGGTCCAAACTGGGCTGTTTAGAGGCTCCCTCCACCATGAATTGGTCCAAACTGGGTTTTTTAGAGGCTCCCTCCACCATGAAATGGTCCAAACTGGGGTTTTTAGAGGCTCCCTCCACCATGAATTGGTCCAAACTGGGGTTTTTAGAGGCTCCCTCCACCATGAATTTGCCCAAACTGGGCTGTTTAGAGGCTCCCTCCACCATGAATTGGTCCAAATTGGGGTTTTTAGAGGCTCCCTCCACCATGAATTGGTCCAAACTGGGGTTTTTAGAGGCTCCCTCCACCATGAATTTGCCCAAACTGGGCTGTTTAGAGGCTCCCTCCAGCATGAATTGGTCCAAACTGGGGTTTTTAGAGGCTCCCTCCACCATGAATTGGTCCAAACTGGGGTTTTTAGAGGCTCCCTCCACCATGAATTTGCCCAAACTGGGCTGTTTAGAGGCTCCCTCCACCATGAATTGGTCCAAACTGGGTTTTTTAGAGGCTCCCTCCACCATGAATTGGTCCAAACTGGGGTTTTTAGAGGCTCCCTCTACCATGAATTGGTCCAAACTGGGGTTTTTAGAGGCTCCCTCCACCATGAATTTGCCCAAACTGGGCTGTTTAGAGGCTCCCTCCACCATGAATTGGTCCAAACTGGGGTTTTTAGAGGCTCCCTCCACCATGAATTTGCCCAAACTGGGCTGTTTAGAGGCTCCCTCCACCATGAATTGGTCCAAATTGGGGTTTTTAGAGGCTCCCTCCACCATGAATTGGTCCAAACTGGGGTTTTTAGAGGCTCCCTCCACCATGAATTGGTCCAAACTGGGGTTTTTAGAGGCTCCCTCCACCATGAATTGGTCCAAACTGGGGTTTTTAGAGGCTCCCTCCACCATGAATTGGTCCAAACTGGGCTAGTTAGAGGCTCCCTCCACCATGAATTTGCCCAAACTGGGCTGTTTAGAGGCTCCCTCCACCATGAATTGGTCCAAACTGGGCTGGTTAGAGGCTCCCTCCACCATGAATTGGTCCAAACTGGGCTGTTTAGAGGCTCCCTCCACCATGAATTGGTCCAAACTGGGGTTTTTAGAGGCTCCCTCCACCATGAATTGGTCCAAACTGGGGTTTTTAGAGGCTCCCTCCACCATGAATTGGTCCAAACTGGGGTTTTTAGAGGCTCCCTCCACCATGAATTTGCCCAAACTGGGCGGTTTAGAGGCTCCCTCCACCATGAATTGGTCCAAACTGGGTTTTTTAGAGGCTCCCTCCACCATGAATTGGTCCAAACTGGGGTTTTTAGAGGCTCCCTCCACCATGAATTGGTCCAAACTGGGGTTTTTAGAGGCTCCCTCCACCATGAATTTGCCCAAACTGGGCTGTTTAGAGGCTCCCTCCACCATGAATTGGTCCAAATTGGGGTTTTTAGAGGCTCCCTCCACCATGAATTTGCCCAAACTGGGCTGGTTAGAGGCTCCCTCCACCATGAATTGGTCCAAACTGGGCTGGTTAGAGGCTCCCTCCACCATGAATTGGTCCAAATTGGGGTTTTTAGAGGCTCCCTCCACCATGAATTGGTCCAAACTGGGCTGTTTAGAGGCTCCCTCCACCCTGCTTTCCCACAACTCTGCTGGTTAGAGGCTCCCTCCACCATGAATTGGTCCAAACTGGGCTGTTTAGAGGCTCCCTCCACCATGAATTGGTCCAAACTGGGTTTTTTAGAGGCTCCCTCCACCATGAATTGGTCCAAACTGGGGTTTTTAGAGGCTCCCTCCACCATGAATTGGTCCAAACTGGGGTTTTTAGAGGCTCCCTCCACCATGAATTTGCCCAAACTCTGCTGGTTAGAGGCTCAATCCACCCTGATTTTCAAAACAAATGTTGGTGCCAACCTCAACTTACTACAAGGGCCAAATTCACTGCTGGTGACAAGCTCTCCTCACTGCAAGTGCCAAATACACATGTTTCAAGGTGTTTTCCTACTGTCAGAGAGGTGGTATTGAGTGTGTAAAGTGTGTAGTTGTTAGGCTGTGATGTTGGGGTAATAGAGGGTCTTTGGTGTGTTAGATGCCCCCAGACATGCTTCCCCTGCTGTCCCAGTGTCATTCCAGAGGTGTTGGCATCATTTCCTGGGGTGTCATAGTGGACTTGGTGACCCTCCAGACACGGATTTGGGTTTCCCCCTTAACGAGTATATGTTCCCCATAGACTATAATGGGGTTCGAAACCCGTTCGAACACACGAACAGTGAGCGGCTGTTCGATTCGAATTTCGAACCTCGAACATTTTAGTGTTCGCTCATCTCTAATGATTATCTATACAATGTATTTACAAACCTGTCCAAGTTTACAATTGGAATCATTTACTTATGAGCTGTCTCTGTGAGTATATACTGTATATTCTGGAGTTCATAGTGTCAACCATGTTGAAATGCGTTTCCTTCACAAAATACTGCCCATTGGGCTATAATGCTGCCTTCAGGATAAGGCTGTCAGGGACTGGTCATTGATTTTACACAGCGCTTGGCTCATCCTCAGACTTTCGTTTGATGTCTAATACTTTAGGAGCACATTACATGTTTCCCTGCTAATATTTCTAAAGGACATAAAACTGTATAATAAAATCCTAAGGAAAAAACTTGCACTTCTCCGAGCTGACCATCACAAGACGCGAATAGAGAGTAAAGAGAACCAACACAGACAGAGATAAGATGGGACCTAAGAGTCTAAATGTCCAAATAACTTGTAAGTCTTTGAGTCTTTGCTAACCATGAACCATGTTCACAGGTCTCAATTTTTCAATGGCAAATCCTAAGAGTATTTACAAGAGGATCCAGAAGTCCAAGGCTGACATTAGGATTTCTGCTTTGTATGTACCACAATGGCAGAGGATTACCCACACCCAATGGGGCTTATCTGCATGGCGCTATTCTGCGATCTATTCACGAATGATTGTTCAGTAGTGCAGGCAAAAGTGTGCACAGACTTTTCCGGTGCATGTAAACATAGTATAAAATAGCCCATTTACTTGCAATGCGTGGAGAATGTTAGCGGAATGGATGAGAATTTAAACAGAATCCACGCTTTAAGATTTGGAATGCATGAACAGACACTTATACTGCACGGAAACCCAAAATGATACTAACCACTTTACCACCCTAGACCACCACGGATGTATCCATCAGCCACTTTACTGTCCGTGCCCACCATAAATTGTACAGCTACACTCTGCTGGCACTAACGTTTACGGAAGGGGGTGCTATGCTTTCACTACTGTCTATGGGGGGAGGGGGCACTTGGTTAAGACTGATTATGGGAGGAACTCTGCAACCTATAACACCACTATTGTTGAGGCTAAGAGGGTAACAAACCCCACTGCAAAACTTTGAATAACTATTTATTCCATCATGATCATTGTCCCCTTCATGCAGAGGATAATGCACAGTATAGCACAGTACAGGGATAATATACACAGTGAAGTCGGTATAAAGGTATAATATACATATTGATGTGACAATACAGTGATGTCACAAGGATATACAGTACAGACATAATATTCCTAGCGATATCATTATATATATATATATATATATATATATATATATATATATATATAATGATATCACAATACAGACATAACATACAGAGTGACATCATAGTACAAGAATACAGTGGTACAGTGGTATCACAGTACAGAAATAATGCACACCATAATATAGCGCAGCAATAACACCCACTAAAACCTTGGAAATAAACCATATGATCTCACAGCACAAGAGCATACAACAATGCTCAAATACAGGTATAATGCACGCATGATGCACAAGAGGTTAAATAACAGGGAGGATAAATAGGGCCTCTACCACCTTCAGCTTCTCAAAACCTTAATGGCTAGTATTTGTTATACATGCTCCACAATGCTGTACAGAGATTGTCAAAAACACATACATTGGTCCCTGTCCCCAATTTAAAATTAACTTATCATTATGTTCTTTGAAATGTTGGAAGAACCTGGAATACCTGGAGGAAAACCACAGCGAGAACATACAAAGGTGCAGATTCAAAGCCTGGACCCCTGTGCTGCAGATTCATTGTCCCAGTGGACAATGCTAAACACATACTGTGCTGTATTCATTGCACTATTAGCTTGTGTGCCACATGTAAATAGTTTGTTATGTAGCTTTCCCTTTAATAGACTAGGGGTGGCGTAGTTTTGTGAGCCAATGGATTAGCTCAGATGTTATTTGGCTAGGGAGAGGGTATTATCAATGGTAGCCTTAGATTCAACCAAATCCTACAATACACCTCCTGGGCTGGTGAGGAGTTGAGGGGGCCCCTGCACACAGTATTATATCTCACAGTGGCCCCTGCACACAGTATTATGCCCCATAGTGGTCCCAGTACACAATATTATGCTACATAGTGGCCCCTGCACACAGTATTATGCCCCATTGTGGCCCTAGTACACAGTATTATGCCCCATAGTGGCCCCAGTACACAATATTATGCCCCATAGTAGCCCCTGCACACAGTATTATACTCCATAGTGGCCCCTGCACACAGTATTATGCCCCATTGTGGCCCTAGTACACAGTATTATGCCCCATAGTGGTCCCGGTACACAATATTATGCCCCATAGTAGCCCCTGCACACAGTATTATACCCCATAGTGGCCCCTGCACACAGTATTATGCCCCATTGTGGCCCCTGCACACAGTATTATGCCCCATAGTGGCCCCAGTACACAATATTATGCCCCATAGTAGCCCCTGCACATAGTATTATACCCCATAGTGGCCCCTGCACACAGTATTATGCCCCATTGTGGCCCTAGTACACAGTATTATGCCCCATAGTGGCCCCAGTACACAATATTATGCCCCATAGTAGCCCCTGCACACAGTATTATGCCCCATAGTGGCCCTAGTACACAGTATTATGCCCCACTGCAGACACCCATGAAAAATTATTATACTCTGGGGTCTTTTCAGACCCAGAGTATAATAATCGGAGACTGAGGGGGGATACAAACAAAAAACCACTATCACTTACCTATCCCCAGCTCTGCTGCAGTCCTTGGTGGTGTCGGCCACGCAGGTCCCGCTCATGTGACTTCAGATACGACACACAACTAGGCCGAAGCCTGTCTGGAGCGTGGAGAGGTAAGTAACACTGTTTTTTTTATGTTCCCTTACTTCTCCTGGGCCTCCGATCATTATACTCGGGGGTCTGAAAAGACCCCCCGAGCATAATAAGAGTGTTTGTGGGGCCTGTGGCGTCACTTACCGATCCCGGCCACTGCTGGGATCGATAAGTAAATAGGGTCTATTACTCCAGCCGGTAACAGCCTATTAAAAAACGCAGCAGTAGCAGCTGTCGCCCAGTGGCAGCCCCCACCCCTGCTACCCCGGTAATTACGTCACTGTTTTAACCTGTTTTCAGCTGCAACCAATGTCTCCTATGTCTGTTTCTGCATTCATCATCAAGGGCTCTTCCAACTACCACCATGGAACTCAGATAGGCTGTAGACTACTATGGAAGCACCCTAAAGAACTACCACCCCTATCATCAGGTGTCCTGGAGGCCCCCTCAACTCCTCACCAGCCTAGGGGGTGAGTTGGAGGATTTGTTGATTGCTTCTCCTACTACTCCCATTATCCAGATTGCCTCCAGTGGGTTGCTGCACAAGGCAACAGTCCAAGGCGTAACATGAAGTTCCTGGGCCCCAGTGCAAAATCTGGACCAGGCACCCAACTATAATTTATTGTTTATAGCGCTGGACTTCTATATTGGGAAGAAACACTTTATAGGGCCCAGTTCTGACTGCGCACTCTGTACCCCAGAGGAAGAACTGCTACATTAGTTTATCATCACAATATGCTTCTAATGTACCACAATGAAATGCCAGCTCTGTTTCATCTGTAGGTATGACATATTGTTCCTTGGTTTGTGTTTTTTTAATGGATGTTTGATGTTCAGCCCTATAACATGGCATAGACACAGTACTAAATCACATGTATAGTGCTGCTTTACAAAGTGCAATCCATTTCAGTAAAATCCATTACCGCACAGCCACATTAAAGCTTGTTTTTATGTAGTGTTTGCAGAGGTGTCTTAATGTATTCAGGTTTATGGCCATGTGAGAACGTCTGGAGCCTCTGACATATATCACTAGTGACCTTTTAGCTAATTTTATGTCTGTACATTGCTGTCTACAGAATCTGCTCTCAACACATTTCCCTGCTATGGCAGTAACCAGTGTTCAGCATGAGACGACTGAAAGGTATTTTGTAATCTGGACTTTCCTGTCAATCTAAAGACTCAACACGACGACAACCATTGCAAAATGCCACCTCGCTATGCTGACATGTCAACATGTATTGGTGGAAGCAAAGATGAATTTCATTATATATTTCTTAAAAGTGGTAATGGATAGAGATGGGTGAACTTCATGAGATTCGTTTTACGAGGTGCAACCCCGTAGTTCGCTGTGTACCAGATTTGAAGAGTTTTTATTATTCTGTGAGGTCTTGTTATAACCCAAAGTATAATACGGAGAGGCTCAGCGGAGGTTAGTAGAATTCACAAACACTTGTTCTCACCTTAGCTCACTTCTTATGATGGTCGGCATATCCCATGTGACTGATGAGGCCCAATCACAGGCCTCAAAGGTGACTCCCGGGCGCATGACGTCAGACTGAGGCCTAAAGAGGGACTCCTGGGAACCACCAGCACCCAGGAGAGGTAAGGCAAGGTGAGGTGAGTCATTCTTATTTTCATTTACCTCCCATGGGCCTCCATTTATTATACTCTGGGGTCTGAGGAGAACCCAGAGTATATTAGTATTTCATGGGTGACAACCCCCAAAATTTTTGTGTTCAGGCAAATCCAAAACTTTTTGAAGTTTGAAGTATATGCCAAAGTAAGAACGGCCCATGGGTCATGCTATTTTGTTTGAATGCTATTGTGTGTTTTACTAGCCCTTCTTACCTTGGCATATACAAATTGTTGGAAAGGGTTAATCAGGGACGGACCCTGAATTAGGGCGAGGTTCCGGTCAGGGCACTGGCTATGTAGGGCGGTGACCCTGTATTAGTCTTTAGGGTGATTTTAGTCCCTTCCCAAGACTATCCTATTGGGACTGTCGTTATTCTGTATATTTCACTCTATTTTCACATGAAATGGCCTCTTTTGGAATTTTCCCTTTCAGTCTTTTTTGGAATTTTCCTACCACGGATTGAAGTTGGGTAAGTGTGATTGGTTACCTTACTTGGGACCGCCGTGTCCACTCTAAACTATTCCGTGGTTGTGGAGTTGTTCCATTGTTTTCTATGAGGTGACATGTCAGATGTGTGACTTTTTTTTAATATTTTTGTGTATATTTAATACTTTTAACTTATATCATTAAATGTTAAGTCTTATATCTTGAGGTATCAGAGGATCCAAGTTGTGTCAAGAAAACGGTGGACCAAACACCATTACTCCACTTCCAGCCTGAGCTATTAACACATGTTCATTGTGGGTACTCACATTGGCCACTTACTGTTATATCCCACTCATTGTAAGAAGTGGCAAGCTGTGCTCGAGTTTACAAGCAGTTACCCCATAGACTATAATGGGGTCCATGAATATTTCACCCAATTTCCACCTGAAAAATGCGGAATCCCCAAGCGCTGTACGAGTGCAGATGTGAACGAATTCTGACTTTGCACCACCTACTCTTCCAAACGATTCTTAATCTCCTCCTCTTTTTTTTTTTAAATGTAGATTTTGAGCCCCATATAGGCATCACAATGTACATTTTTTTTTTCCTATCAGTATGTCTTTATAGAATGGGAGGAAATCCACGCAAACACGGGGAGAACATACAAACTCCTTGCAAAAGTTGCTCCTGGCAGAATTCAAACCCAGGACTCCAGCACTGCAAGACTGCAGTGCTAACCACTGAGCCACCATGTTGCCCCTTTAATCTCCGCTTCTGACCCCCTTTTTGCCAACAAGCTGTTTACATTCACAGGATCCCTTTCACTAGATGTTTTTCTTCAATCACACCATTCTCGGCTTACCCTCAACACAACTTCGTGAAAAACCCTACTACGGTTTGCACATCTGGCCCCAGGTAGTCTAATACCAACGATCAAGCTTTGTTCAAAGTCACTAAGATCCCTCAATTTTTCCATTCTAATGTGGATTCACACTGAAACTGATTGGAGTTGTATTGTTTAATCTCTACATGGGTAAGCTCCAATGCTGAAACATCAGGTGTCTCTAATAAAGTGGCAGTTCTTTGTATGCAGATGTGTTCATTCTTCACTGATCTCCGTTCTGCTTAAAGGGATTCTACCACTAAAACACATTTTTTTCTAGTTAACACGTCGGAATAGCCTTTAAAAAGCCTATTCGTCTCTTACCTGTGGAAGTGCTCTCCGCCGCGCCGTTCGTTCAAAATACCGGTTTGTACCGGTATGCTAATTAGTTCTCTCGCAGCGATGGGGGCATCCCCATCATAGGAGCAACGATGGGGGCGTCCCCATTGCAGCTCGAAAACCGACCGCAGCGCCGCCTCTCTGGTCTTCGGTGTCCTCCCCTTGCTTCTTCAGCGTACTGTCGGAGGCCTGCGCAGCACGCTCTGTTCGGCGAAGATTGCCGAACGTACTGCGCATGCGCGAAATTGTGGTCCCAGCCATAGTGCGGGCACCGCAATTTCGCGCATGCGCAGTACGTTCGGCAATCTTCGCCGAACAGAGCATACTGCGCAGGCGTCCGACAGACACTGAAGAAGCAAGGGGAGGATACAGAAGACCAGAGAGGCGGCGCTGCGGTCGGATTTCGAGCTGCAATGGGGACGCCCCCATCGCTGCTCCTGCGATGGGGATGCCCCCATCGCTGCGAGAGAACTAATTAGCATACCGGTACAAACCGGTATTTTGAACGAACGGCGCGGCGGAGAGCACTTCCACAGGTAAGAGACGAATAGCCTTTTTAAAGGCTATTCCGACGTGGTAACTAGAAAAAAATGTGTTTTAGTGGTAGAATCCCTTTAAGGATTGCAATTTGTATTGAAACCAGTGCAACACAATAACATGCTGACAAAGGGCTTGACAGTCTGAAATTCAGCCACTTCCACTGGGATGTAACACATCAACACAAGTATAAGTTAGCATATCAATTGTGATAACTTGTCACAGAACCTACTCAATCACTTGGTAACCAACCACATTTAAAGGAAACACGTCATTGACTTTGTACTGCCCGAACAACAAGCAGCATGAAATCCTAATATCCAGAGAGAACATAGTGTGCAAACAAGTCAGAGGAAAGTACGGGAATGGAGAGATCTGCCTTGCTTGGCTTGCGTCTGTTTAGGGAAAGATCTGTCAATCAAGACTAGCAGGTCGAGAAGAAACCACTCCCCATTTACAACTAATTTCTTCAACGATTTTCTTCTGAAAGACCTCAGCATTTCTGTCCTCTCTGTCATGGGCAACCTGTGGGCAATTTATACTGACCTTATTTCAGGCATCAAATTAGCAATAAGTTGTTGACCCATGCTTGGCAATCTAAAAATACGGGTCAATCCCCAGCACTTGGTGGAAATATTTATCTTCATTTATAATCCATTAAAGAGGACCTTTCACCACCTCCACCAATTCATGTTCTAAGCATCTGTTAATAGACACTGCTCCACTAATTCCAGCACAGTTGGAATTGTCTCTCTAGCGTCCACCGTTCCCGAGCAACACATGCAGGTAGTTTTGGTGCCAGATGTGTTATTTAAATTCTGTAATTTCAGGAGGGCGGTGTCAGGCAGGGAGTATCATTCTGAGCTCCAATCAGAGGCAGCCAATGTTCGAGCTCAAAATCACACCCCTTGGGGCCACATGGTGGCTCAGTGGTTAGCCCTGCAGTGCTGGAGTCCTGGTGTTCAAATCCTGCCACAGGCAAAAAACCATCTGCAAGGAGTTTGTATGTTCTCCCTGTGTTTGCGTGGATTTCCATCCCATATTCCAAAAAAGACATACTGATAGGGAAAAAATGTACATTGACAGCTTTATGTGGGGCTCACAATCTACACTGAAAAAAAATAAATAAAAATCACACCCCTTGTCTGCTGCCTGACACCGTCTTCCTGACAGTACAGACCATAAATACTATATCAGGCACCAAAACTAACAGCACTGATTGCTGAGAGCAGGGAAGTGGCACCTATTAAATGATATAAAGACCTTGTTGGAGGTGGTGAAAGGTCCTCTTTACCAACTACATGTTGTTCACAGTGTGGTAATGTAACTGCAGAATTAGACTACACATTGGATTTGATGTAGTCTGTGACCATGGAGACACATAGGTGGCATATAAACTCATAACAATGCAATAATAAGGAAATCTTTATTCAACTTTGATTCATATTTTATTGTAGATGCATTGGACCTTTAAAAATACAAATGTGTACTTGTTAAATATGTGTCAAATGCTCTTTAAACATAAAAATGTGTCTTTCTAACGTAATAAAAGAAATTCCCTGGATAATTTTTAAGAATCACTACTAAATTATTTAAAACCAACGAGAGAACCAGAATGAAAGAAATGAATGAAATAAATGAAACACAGTTGTTAAAGGGATTATATTATTATTATTATTATTATTATTATTAATAAGATAAGATAATCCTTTAATAGTCCCACAGTGGGGAAATTTCAGACGTCTGGGGTATTATCATACAGGCCCAAAGCCTTATGGTAGCAGTAGCAGCCTGTTGCCGTACAGGCCCAAAGCCTGTGCTAGCAGTAACAGGCTATTACTACTACCACAGGCTTTAGGGCCTATATAGTAATATCCCAGACCATGTGACATCTAGTACATTACCATATAGGCCTGAAGCCGGATAGGATTAACATCAGATCCCGGAGAGGTGAGTAAAGCTGTTTATTATTTTCTCTCACCTCCCCTGGGGCTCCGATTATTATACTCGGGGGTCTGAAAAGACCCTCGAGTATAATAATAGCAGGAGTGGGATCGCGGCTGGGGCTCTGGCCTACTCACTGCCGCGGCCTATCGTATAAGGTTACGCGGGGGTCGGCAGTGAGCAGGCCCGGGAACAAACAAACATTAAGTTCTCATACTTACCGACCTCGCGCTGCTGCTCCCGCTGCCGCCACTGCTCGTCTTCTAGTGCAACTCCTCATCTTCTCCCGCGGCTGCTCCTGCGTCTCAGCGTAGGGGGCGTGATGACGCCGCCTGTGTTGAGACGCAGTAAGACGTCATTGACATACGCCGGGTGTGGACCTGAGCTAACGTGGCCACGTTACCCAGCGTGTATTGTAGCCAGGGGAGGGGGCTGGGACTGGAGCGGAGGCTTGCTGCAGTGAGTCAATACGGTCGAGTCAATTACTGTATTGACTCGAGTGGTAATTTCACTGGTCCACAGTAAAAGACATCTGTGGGAGGCCACTGGAACAGCGCTGCTGCCGATAGGTGGTCGGTGAGGCAGTACTGTCTCCAGGGCCGCCTTAAGATGTTTCCAAGGCAGAGAAGATGCTCTGAAAACATCTTGGGGCGGTCCTGGAGGCTGCGCTGCCTCACCACTCACCTATCGCTGCTCCATTGGTCTCCCACAGATGTCTTTCACTGCGGAACAGTCATGTAACATTTTCAATTACCGTATTGACGCGAGTATAAGCCGAGGCGCACTTTTTCAGCACAAAAACTGTGCTGAAAAACTCGGCTTATACTCGAGTATATACGGTAATATTATTAATTATTATTATAATTATTATTATATTATAATATTACTACTATTATTATATTATTATTTAATTATTATTATTATATTATTATTATTCTATTGTTATTATTATTATTATTTTTTTTTTTTTTTTTAATTTAGGCCATTTAGACTTTTTTCATTTAGAAGAAAATAATTTTGTAGAATAATGCAAACTCTTCCTGACAGTATATTTAAAATTGTCTTATAAAAATCACCTTGTATGTGTTACGATGTATTTCTATTGTAATACTTCATTTTTGTGTAAACTAGAAGCGAGGGATAAAAACATGCCATAAATAACAAACAAGCAGTAAAGATAAGGTTTATCGGCCAAATAAAATAACATCCTTTCCAAATTTTTATCTGTACGTTGAAAGGCCATTTTTTTTCTTGGTGGTAACACTTCTATGGAGCTCACAAAAGAAGGAAATAAAAGCCAGTCATTTTTCACAGTTTGAAATATTACCCATTAAAAAATGTGTCAGAAAAATTAATCTGACAATGTTTTATATCTGAATTACATGCCTTCCTGCTGTGTAGCTATGGCTGTGACCTGGCTTTACTCCCAGAATATTTGTGGGGTTTACTTTTTTTGTCTTTTTATTATTATTTGCTATTTAAAATTTTTAAGATGAAACGTGATCTGGTTTTCCATTACTGTTTTTTTTTTTTCTAGGCATCTAAAAGAACATACCCGACAAAATAAAAATCAGCAATAAATACTATAAGTGACTGACTTGTCCTCCAACACTGTAGTTGTCCCTCGTGTCTTCTCTTGGACCCACTGCTTCATAATGGAGTGGTTAGGCAGAAGTTGGTGACTTGTGGCAAAAGTTTCTCACGTGCTTCGTTGACTGGTACTACAAAGTTCCTGGTTTTTGGAAGGTCTATGTTAAACGGGTTGTCCAGAAAATGCTGATTTTTCCTGTAGGTAGAGGAAGATAAAAAAAACAAAAAAAAAACATGCTCACTTGTCCCCTGGGCTCAGGTGTCACCTGCCGCTGTCTGGTCCCACAGCACTCCGGTGCTTGTACGAATTGAGGTCCTCACGGCACATAACTGGTGAGGTCACTGATTGACCTCAGTGATCATGCAGAGGACAAGTCCCATGGCATCACAGGACTGAACAGCAGTTGGGGGGCACTGGATACAAGTATTTTTGTTTTGTTTTTTCACCTTCCCCAGAGTCTAGAAAAAAAATTGTATTTCCTGAACAACTCCTTTAAGGTCCTCATGCACACAAAGCAATGCAGATTGAAAGATCCAGTCCATACATCGTCCTCATTTCCCAGTTCGAACCTAGACAGGACTCATAAGACAAGACTTTTTGCACCATAGCGGTCTATGTTGCTGGGAGTCCCCGAGTTTTCGCAGCTCTACAGTACTGTCTGCACTATATACAATTGCTGGCAGGCAGAGACTTCAAGTATCATAGATCACCATAATGCAAGCAGTGGCATAACTAAAGTCTTGTGGGCCCCGGTGCAATCTTTTGTCCCGGGCCCCCTACCTCATCCCTACAGAGAATTCTTGATAGTGATGGTTACAGGTGCTAAGGAGCTTAATCAACTATAGTGTGATTAGGGTTCCTTGACTTATGGATCAGATAGAAGCCCCAGTGCGACTGTATCCTCTGCACCCCCTCAAGTTACACTCCTGGATGCAAGGAGTCCTGTCTCCTGAGTCTTCACTAGATTCGGACTGGGAAATCAGAACGATGAATGGACTGGTTACCTTGGCCCCAATTCCCCATGTGCATGGAGCCTCTATCCATATTATGCATTGGTGCATCCCTTTAAAGAAATACTGCTCAGGACCCAGAAATCTGAATGAGAACTCCAGCCATATCAATTATTACTCATCTCTGTTCAACCAGATCTTATGGGTTAACAATACAGTTCTCAGGCTGTGAAAAGAGTTCTCTGTGGTCTTGGATATTTTTTCAGGTACATAAAATATAAAATAATTAAATTTTGAACAAATAAAAAGACACCTGACAAATACATTCCTGGCTACATAAATACATCAATGAGATAAATTGCTCAGACCATATACAGTCTTTCCTATAAATACAATCACATCTCCTCGATAAGCACATCTAAATAACTCAATCCATTGGAATCCCCTTTAACCGCACGTGACTTCCGGGTATGATCTTTCTTCTTGTGGTCTGTATATCTCAATGGTGCGTTCTCTGGGTACTGTTACAAGGGGATTCCAAAGGATTGAGCTATTTAGATGGTCTAAGGAAATGTGATTGGTATTCAAGTATATTTGAAGCAATTAGTCTCATTGATATATTGGTGTATTTTTTTGTCAGCATGGGCGTAAAGAAGCACAGTTTATGGGATCACCCTTTAGATACCCAAATATAAAGGCTGTATTCACACAGAGTAACGCCAGGCGTTTTTTGTGTGTTTTTTGCACATAGTGCCACGTTAACGCCGCGCTATTTTGCGGTGGCGTTGCCCGGCGTTAACGCGGCGCTATGTGCAAAAAACACACAAAAAACGCCTGGCGTTACTCTGTATGAATACAGCCTTAGTCATATTTTTTGCCAAACATGCTTCAAGTACCCAGATATTCAGTGGCTTAGATAGAAACCATGTGGTACCCAAACTTAAAGGGGTATTCCCATTTTAAGGATCCTATCTATACTGGTAGTGTAATGTCTCTGCCTGTTCGGGTCTCTGCGCCACCCTCCACTCATACACTGCGGCGCAGGAGGCGTGTTCAGTTTGGTTCCTTGCTTAGTGTTTTTCGTTGCTCTGTGTGAACACTGCTCTATCTGAGTAATTGAATTTCCACCACACCCATCTCCTGCACCTTGTTTCACTCTGTTCATGAAGTGGTTAATTCTAGTCTTGCCTGTATGATTGACAGCCTGTCTTCCAATCAAGTCTAGGGCTGGTCCTAGGCTTTCTATATACAGGAGGTCGGCCCTCACTAACTCGCTGGCTACTGAGACTCTTTCCTTAGACCTTGACCCTGATAGCTCCTCTGTCTGCTGCTATTGTATTACTGACCTCTGACCTATGGCTTACCCTTTGACTATTCTCTTGGATTTTGATTCTGTACTGCACTGCTTGACTGTTACTACACCCTTGGCTAGGTGACCTTCCTTTGTTGTTGTTTATCTTGTCTTCGTTCTGTGTTGTCACTTATATAGGAAGGGCCCATCAACCAGTTGCCACCTATTACTTAGGATAGGACTGGCAAGCAGGTAGGGGCAGTGGGGGAGAATTCAGCTTAGGGCTCACTGTCTATTGTGCCCCTCCCCCCAGGGTTCACCAGCAGCTACTGGGGAATTGCTCCTTTACAATTCCCTTACAGGTAGCTTATGTAAATTGAAGATTTTTCCTAACTATATTGCTTTAGAAATGCTGCTTTGTTTGCCTGCTATGTGAACTTATTCCTCACATTGTTTCCAAAGTGTTTCCAAAACCACAGACCTGTGAGATAGGACAAGTGATGTCACTTGTTTGCAGGCAGGACAATCAGTTCAGCTAATTGCAGTTTGCTGACAAAGCAGAGTCCATTATGTACAAGCATCTGCATATTATCTGATCTGCATAAGTATTGTGATACCTCACAGCATTCAGCAAGCTGGGAGGAGAAATACAGGAGGTGAGAAGAGAAGACTGCGGGCAAACTGCTGAAACATTGAGATGTGAAAACCCCTTTAAAGTCAAAATTGGACCCCCCCCCTTAACCCCTTCCCGACATGCGCCGTAATAGTACGGCGCGTGTCGGGTCTGTAACTATGGCGACCGCCCGGGAGCCGGGCGGCCGTCATAGCCGCCGGGTGTCTACTGCTTCAAGCAGTAGACAACCGGCTCTAATGCCTCCGATCGGTCCCCGGACCGATCGGAGGCATTAACCCCTCCGGCGCTGCTGTCAAAGGCGCCGGAGGCGCCATCTTCCCGGCGGCGCATGGGCGCCGCCATTTTGGCAGGGATCGCCGGCTCCTGGAGCATGCTCCAGGGCCGACCCCCCGTTGCCATGACAGCCGGGAGCCTTGTTAAGGGCTCCCAGCCAGTCTGCAAATTCTCTCTTTTGCAGGCTGGTATATACAGCCTGCAAAAGAGATTATGCTTTTTTGCAATGCATTGCAATGCATTAGCATTGTAATGCATTGCATTAGTGATCAGACCCCCTGGGGTTCAACACCCCTAGGGGGTCTAATAAATGCAAAAAAAAAATTAAAAAAAAAGTAAAAAAAAATATAAAAAAAATATAAAAAGTATTAAAAGTTCAAATCACCCCCCTTTCCCTAGAACAGATATAAAAGTAGTTAAAAACTGTGAAACATATACATGTTAGGTATCCCCGAGTCCGAAATCGCCCGCTCTACAAATCTATACAAATATTTTTCCTGTTCGGTAAACGCCGTAGCAGGAAAAATAGTCAAAAGTGGCAATCCGCCGTTTTTTCACTGTTTTAATTCTGCTAAAAATTTGAATAAAAAGTGATCAAAGCAATAACATTTCCCGAAAATGGTAGAACTAAAAAGTACATCCGGCCCCGCAAAAAAAGACGCCCTATGCATCCCCGTACACCTATGTATAAAAAAGTTACGGCCGTCGGAATATGGTGACTTTTAGAAAAAAATTTTTTTAACACCGTTTTGGAATTTTTTTTAGGGGTCAAAATGTAAATAAAACCATATAAATTTGGTATCCCTGGAACCGTACCGAAACACAGAATATAGGGGACATGTCATTTTGGCTGCACAGTGAACGCCGTAAAACCAAAGCCCGTAAGAAAGTCGCAGAAATGCATTTTTTCTTCAAATCCACCCCATTCTGAATTTTTTTCCTGCTTCCCAGTACATTATATAGAATAATTAATGGTGGCATCATGAAGAAAAAATTGTCCCGCAAAAATTAAGACCTCATATGACTCTGGGAGTGGAGAAATAAAAAAGTTATGGGGTTTAGAAGGAGGGGAGTCAAAAACGAAAAACGAAAATCAAAAAATGCCATCGGCGGGAAGGGGTTAAACAAAAAAATAGGTTAAAGCATCTGAGTAAACCTTATATTCACCAGTCCCATTCATTTATTAAAAGCTGTCTTAGAATTGAAGATACGCTTTATAGGTTTGCGGAATAAGGTATCGGCCTCATTTTAACAGACAATGGCCTCCAGTTATCGCACCTTCAAGCTCTCTGTGCACTTAGATTCATATTCCGTACTTTACATAAAATCCTATTTGTAGGACCTATCATTTTCTCTGCCAGGAGTATAACATTATTCCAGATTGCATTTGTGAGCAGCAGAAGTCTCTGGTAACTGCTCGGAGCCCTACAGGTCTGCTCTGAATCTCTCCTTTGACAAGCCTACATTATAGCTGGCAGGACAAATTACACGCCCCGGCTTTCCATACAGAAGGTCAGTTTAGATGATGATTTATTAAGTTTAGGTCATAATGCAATGTGGAGAAATTAATTCTATTTCCCACTGTTTACCGAATGAGAATAGTCCTTTAATCTCCCTCATTTTAATAATTGTAATAAAAATATATTGCTAATACTAGGAATTCAGACATCGGGAACAACGGGGCAATTTGTTATTTCAGGAAGAGAATTTATATAAGTAAATAAGTATATTAAAAGAAATGTGTGTGAAATGGAGCGATGAGTAACAAAGCACATACAAGTAAGACAATATATTGTGTAGGCGCTAGAATACCCACGCAGTTATTACAATATAATTCACAATATTTTAAAGAAGTTTTTCTGGTGTACACTATGGTGGTCTGTCGTCAGGATCAGTCATCAGTATGTGATCAGTTATAGTACAACCAGGGGGAGGGACCACCGCTACTCATCACAAGTCCAAAGACCCATGTACTATATAGATACACTGCTGTGCTTAGACAAACACTGATAGGTCTCCAAAGAGAGTGGTCAAGGAAGCTCCATTATTGGCTACAATGGCACAAAAATCTGTCAGTATTTGTACATCGCTGGTCCCGCACACTCTATGTTGGTGGTGCTAGTTGAAGTGCAACATTTCATACAGGGTTATGAACTTCATCAGGCTTGATCCCATCAATGATGGAGTGAAGTGTGTATAAGCCCACCAATGTCTATACCAACTCCACTGCATCAGTCTATTGTATACATGAGGGGAACAATCCGCCACCTCTCCCCTCCTCTTTCACCAGTGATTGATAGCTAGATAATATTTAAGGCTTATATTATAGTGGACATGTTGCCTGAAAGCGTGAGTAATGCAGGTGAGGGGAACAAACTACAATCTGCTTCACAAAAGAATATCACAGGTATTTTTCAATTTTCAGAATTTTTTAGTTTTTAAATTCCTGCCTTCCAAACTTCATAACTTTTTTTTTTTTCCATTCACAGAGCCATATGAGAGCTTAATTTTTGCGAGACAAATTGTACTTTGTAATGTTACCATTTAATATTCTGTACAATGTACTGGGAAGCTGGAAAGAAAATTCAGGATGGGGTGTAATTGGAGAAAATCTGCATTTGTGAGACTTTCTTACGGACTGTGTTTATTCGGCCTTTACTGTACAGCCATGTGTTGGTACAATTTTGGGGATAGCAAATTTATGGGGGGGTGGGGGGTGCGGTGGTTCATTTTAAACCCTTAAAAAATCCAAAATTTAGCATAAAATAAAAAATTGGAGTCACTTTATTTTGACACCCATACTTTTTTTTCAATATTTATATGCAAAGTATAACACAGCTACGCGTTTCAAAACATGGTTAGTTCCTTCGTCAT
Source organism: Leptodactylus fuscus (assembly GCF_031893055.1). Lineage (NCBI taxonomy): Eukaryota > Metazoa > Chordata > Amphibia > Anura > Leptodactylidae > Leptodactylus > Leptodactylus fuscus. Next base: position 241,422,858 of record NC_134266.1, read on the forward strand.
GAAGGCCAAAGCTGACGGAGGGGTTAATGCCCCGATCGGTGCGGGCACCGACCGAGGGCACTAGTGCTAGGTGTCTACTGTATAAAACAGTAGACACCCGGCACCTATGGTGACCGCCCGACTCCCAGGCGGCCGCCATAGCTAAACACCTGGCGTCCGCCGTACTAGTACAGCAGATGTTGGGAAGGGGTTAAGCACTTTTGCATTCTGTATACTTTTTCCTTGCAGAGGATCTCCCCTATAAAAGTCCAATATTTTTGTGCAAATTTGGTTTGTTGCCATAGAATTTTCACTGTATTTGTATCTTGTTAAAACTTATTGTATAGCAGCCACATCAATATATGTAAAAAAAAGTTGTTCTTGACATTTATATTTCAAGTAGAGCTCATGTGATCGCTGAGAAATAAAGATATTTTTTATATTTAAAAACTCTTACTGCAGCATTTTAATTGTAATTCAGTTTGCATGGTCAATTAACCTTCACGGCTCCCCGGAGGGTGCATGGGTTTTATAAGACATCGCTGATAATTATAGTTTTCAGGAAGTGTAATTAATTGACATTTAATTTGCAACAGAATAAACTTCATTGGCAGGCATTTCCATTCTAAGGCGTAGCAGGGATCTGCAACATGTGGAGGGGCAGCGATGTAAAACGTACCGAATGCATATGTGACCTATTTATATGGAAACATGCACAATGGTTTGGCTACTAATTTCTGCATTATATAAGCTAATATAGATAATAAAAAGGGTCAGCAGTGGTTTAGATGAGATGTTAAAGCTACATCAGCAAGCTATCTACAGGAAATAAGCAGAGTGGTCTGCAATTTACTGTCCCTCCCAGAGCTTTCTGTGTTCATGGACTGATGCATCTTAATACAAAGATAATGGCACAGCTGTTTCACAGGGAAAGTGACAGCAGGCGCAAAGAGAAAAGCTTGTTTGGATAAAATATTTCCTAAAAATGTGCGATAGTCAACTCAAAAACTGAAGACAATGTTCAACATAGAGAGATGGAATGCAATGTAGAGTATAAATACAAAAGATAGGATTGTTAAGTAGTAGCAGACTGTAGTAAACACTCATAATATATTTTAGTCATGCCTCCCCCTCCCCACAGAGTGGACATTGCTGCTCATAGATGTAGGTCCTAAAAGGGGAATCCCTATTGTATTCATATACCCTAAAAGCAACCATCCTGGTTTCAGTGGGACTGCCCTGGATTCCGGGTGCTGTCCCTAGCAGAGGAAGTTACATCCCGACCTCAGCTCATCGTGTCCACTCCCTGCTCCTCCATTCAGCCCCTGTCTCTTTCCCTGTCACTTACATCATACCTGCTGCTCACTGCAGCCTCCAGGAGCAGAGACAGGAGATGACAGAGGGGGAACAGAACAAGTTGAGGTTTTTTTATTTGTTTGTTTAAACCATTGCACTGTAGGAGCATCAGAAGAGGGATCCTATACAGCGGCGGCAGCTGAGGAGAATATATACCGTAAGGGCCACCGGAGGAAGACATTATACTTTGGGCACAGCAGGAGAGGGACTTATGTCTGTGGGCACTGCTGGAGGGTGACATTGTAATGTGGGGGCATACTGTGTCATACTATAGAGACATTAGACTCTGTGAGGGCTCAAAGAGACATGGATGGAGATAAAGTGGAAGTGGTTGGATCTGGGGTGGTTCTTACTACATACAAACTTGCCACGGCATGCATAGTGTGCTGCACATTCTGTGTCTCTTTTACTCCTTTGAAAGTGGTAAATTTGGAATATGCATAGGAACAGGGGTCATTAATAACCCTCAAAAATATTAAGAGATTAAGATAATCCTTTAATAGTCCCACAGTGGGGAAATTTCAGTATGTTACAGCAGCCTAGTAATACAGATACAGGATAATACACAGTAATATATTACAGATGTAGACACACATATGCTAAGAAGAGAAGATATACTAGGAGTCCATAGCAGCTAAGTAAGAGAAGAAAGAAGGAAGACTTCAGAGTAATTTAGTTCTCTGTTCGGAGTGGTCTCTGCTCTGATTTAGATTATGTAGCTTGACCACGGTTGGAAGGAAGAACTTCCGATAGCGCTCCTTCTCACACTTGGGGTGAAGCAGACGGTCACTTACAGTGTTTCCAAGTGCCCTTCAAGATCGCATACATGGGATGGGAGTTGTTCTCCCGCATGGAGCTCACCAGGGACAGTATCCTTCTGTCACCCACCACCTGTACTGGGTTCAGGGGGCTCCCCAGGACAGAGCTGACTCTTCTGATCAGCCTGTCAAGTCTATTTCTGTCCCTGGTTGATATACTGCTCCTCCAGCAGGCATTACTGCCTGCTGGGGGAGCAGTATATATAAGTATTGCTATGTACTATGTATAGTCAATAGGTCATTGGTTTGCATAACTATCCCTGATGGGAACTATTGAGAAGACTGTGACTTTAGAGATCAGGGACACACAATATGTGGGGAAGAAGCACTTAGGCCTGTTCCCCAGGTGCAGCTAGAAGGGAGGGCATCAATCAGCAGCAGCTGCAGAGCCAGAGGTGCTCAGTGGGTGATCTGCGTGGTCTGCGTGGCAGTCTCTGACTGAAGAGTCATCATTTTCACCTCCGCAACCAACCCAACTTTTTTTTCATCTTAACTGGTGAGCCCAAGGACCCTCAGTCTGAATCTGCTCCTCTCCATTGATTCTGCTACAGTCGGCATTTTTTTTTACCCCCCTCCATTCCAAAGCAGCTAGTTGTGGAGCCTGATATGCTAATAGACTCACTAATGTCAAGTGGGCGGTGTCAGTCTGCAGCAACAAGAGATGTGATTCTGAGCTCTGCTTCTTATTGGAGCTCTGAATTACGCCCTCTTGCCTGCTTCTGCCTGACACCACCCACTTGACCTTAGAGAGTTTAGTTACCTTATCAGTCATCAAAACTAACTGCACTGATTGCTCAGGAACTGTGGGGAGAAGAGAAAAAAATAGAATGCAATGGAATCGATGGAGGATGCAAAGAATTGGAGTTGATGAAAGGATCTCTTATATGAAATAAGAAAAAAGGTGCCTATAACAGTGCCACTCTTGTCTATAGGCTGTCTCTGGTATTACAGGTCACTTATTTCAACAGGGCTGAGCTTCAATACCAAACACATTGCAGAGAATACATGTCAAGTAAGTGTTTGAATGCTGAATGTACATTATGTCATTGTTATAAGTATCAGAAAGATCCCGTTTGTAACATACGGTAGCACTTACTTTACAGATCTGTACTAAATACTCATCATTAATATTTTATTGTATTGCACTAGCTTTACATGTATTGTATCAGCGACTTTACACTGCAGGATAAATGGTCTTAGCTATTAAGTGCTGCCGCTATCACATAAGTAAGACAAATGCTCCCCGGTCCGGCTGATTGTCTGTCTAGTCACCTAGAATGACCTTTTTGCAGCCACAAAATTTTCCCCACTTGTGTAATTTGTTTTAAGAATTTGATGTTCTAAGTATATTAACTATAGTGTTACCGACTTGTGTTTTAATTACTGTGTACAGCTTTGGCTGCTGACTATCTAGATTGCACTAGTTTCAATAGGATTTTGTAGATTCTTCTACTGAGAGTCAGAATTTCCAGCTATAGGCAATGAGCTATGGAACTGGTAAGTAACAAACTACAAGGAAACAGTAATTTGATGAAGAGCGTATACAATAACATGAAGGAAGGGAAGAATTGGTGAACCTGGTAACAATGTCAGACAGAACAGGGTAGCATGGTGGCCCAGTGGGTAGACCTGTTTGTTGCCTTGTACTTCTGGAGTCCTGGGCTCAAATCAAGCCAAGGACAACATTTGCAAGGTATTTGCATGCTTTCCCCATGTCTGTGAGCATTTCCTATTCACTACACAACATGTAGTCCAAAAATTGTTTCAATTTTTGGACCCCACGCTGTGTAGTGATTAACCCCCACACCGTTGTCCACTTACCTACATAGCTGCAGCTCCCAGCTCCTCTTCTTGGTCCGGTCCTCAGTCCACATGTCTTCAGAGTGCCCTGCCCCCGCCTCCCGAGACTAGTATTATGGAGAGTGGGGCTTAGGAGAGTGTGGGCGGGTACTGGGAGGGGAGACATGAGTGATGCACTTACGTCTCCCTGCCCACACTCTCCAGCCGCACTAAGCCCCGCCTACTCCCTGCATCTCTACAATACTAGTCTAGGGAGGCGGGGTCCTCTGTCCTCTTCAGACCGCCCTGGGGTTCGATATATCGAACATTTTACCGTTCGCTCATCTCTAGTCAAGAATATTCAGTGACAGAATTATTTTTCTACATTATTTATTTTTTTCCTATCAGTATGTCTTTGGAGTTTGGGAGGAAACCCACGTAAACACAAGGAGAATATACAAACTCCTTGCAGATGTTGCCCTAGGCAGGATTTGAACCCAGGACTCCAGCGCTGCAAGGTTGCTCATTCTTCTATCTTATTATGTACATAATTTTTTTATATAATATATCTGTGTTGTGCAACTATAAGTTTTATACAAATTCCATAAAATAACCTTGGGGAACAAATAGTCAGTTCAGTGATTTCTTAATACAATTCCCATGAATCTTGGTTGGGGAATGACCAGAAGAGCACAGCACAATGAGATATTACTTTTACTGCAGGGATGTCAAGCTCTGCCTGAATTACACAGAGTTCTTCTAGAACTGCAAATATACGTGCGACTTGTCAGGATTATTTTTAGCAAAGTCACCTGAGTGTCGCTGATAAAGTTACGAAATTTGCCACCTGCCATAATAACTCTGCCTTTGAGTGTCTTGTGGTTTCATATGAATTCTGCCTCCATATACGTTGCAGCTCCTTCCTCTCCCATTTGCAGTATTTCTTGCAGTTTCTTATTGGAATGTTTATATTGTGGTTGTTAATACATTTCCAGGAAGATGGATAGGTGAAGTAACCAGTTGACTGGCGTCCCATGGGGTGGGTGCAATTGCCTTTAAATTGCTTCTACAGCCATTATGTCTGAGAGACGGATGATATTGTGCGACACAACCGTACCTACACATAGAAATCTTACTCACACAGAAAAATGTCTACAGCACTGTGCAAAAGTTTCACGCAGATGTGGAAAAAATAAATAAGGATAGAGGATAGATAGCTAATCATTTGGGATCTGACCTCCACGGATCCTGAGAATATGATGTATTTGACCCCTAAGCTGAATTTAGCAGCTTCTATTAATGTCAATGGGAGCTCCGGAGATAGGTGAGGTACAGCCCTCAAATAAATTTGGGGAGTTGGTCAGGATTAATGGTGTTCTCAATACAGGGACATATAGGCAGATACGTAACACTTTTATTTTTGGAAGCATTCTTACTAGGCATAATTTTTTATCAGAGAAATGCCTAAAATAATTGCACAGTAATGTATGTAACTGTATGAGATTTGACAACAATGGGATGAATGCATGGGAATAACTAGTAATTGCTGGGCCCATAACAAACATCTGAAAGGACTCCCTTGTCCAAGACATCTCCACTCAACAGTAGTCAATCTAGATACTTTCCCTCTTTCTAGCCCAAATTCAGTCCTTTGCCCTTCTCTTACCAGGTCTGTGGACTTTGCTGCCTTTTGTCCAGGGGCGAATCTGCCCCTTTCGCCGCCCAAGGCGAACTACAGAAAGCCCCCCCACCCGCCGGGAGGAGGGGGCGGAGCGGAGGGGCGTGGCAGAGCAGAGGGGGCGTGGCGAAGTGCAAGAGGCGTTCGCCGGCAGAGAGCAGGCACGGAGACGACCTGCTCTCTGCCTGAGCGTGAGAGGAGGCTGCTGGAGCAGCGCTGCTCCAGTGGCCTCCCCAAACCACCGCTCGGTGATAAGCCAGTCCAGGACAGCTTGTCCTGGACTGGCTTAGGTAACCAAAAATGCCGCCCTCCCTGAGGCCCTGGCATAGTGCCGCCTGAAGCAGTCGCTTCAGGTCGCCTCATGGGAGGTGCGGCGCTGCTTTTGTCACGCTGAGCACTTTGTAGGATGTGGATGTTTCTTAGTCTCATAGCTTCTTATGGCTTCTCCCTTAATGTGGCCTACTTAGGTCCTGAGTAGAGATGAGCAAACAGTAAAATGTTCGAGATTCGATATTCGTTTCAAGTAGCCCTCAGTATTCGACTACTCGAATCGAATATCGAACCCTATTATAGTCTATGGGAGGAAAATGCTCGTTTCAGGGGTAGGCAACGTTCGATCAAATTATACTTACCAAGTCCATGAGTGAGGGTCGGGCTGGATCCACCGAGAAGTCTTCTTCGTGCAGCGTCCCCGCGGCGTCTTCCAGCTCTGAATTCACTCTGCCAGGCATCAGGCCTGGGCAGAGCCGACTGCACATGTCCGCACTACAAGCGGGCATGCGCAGTTGGCTCTGCCCAGGCCCGATGCCTGGCAGAGTGAATTCAGAGCCAGAAGATGCCGCGGGGAAGCTGCACGGAGAAGACTTCTAAAGGTAGGAGAAGAACCAGCGTTGATTGGCCGACTGTATAGCATTCGGCCAATCAATGCTGGTTCTGCATCGAACTTTTCCATTCGAATAGCGAGTGGTACTCGATCGAGTACGAGTATTTCGAATACCGTAGTATTCGATCGAATACCTACTCGATCGAGTACTACTCGCTCATCTCTAGTCCTGAGCCCTCTTTAGACCCTATGATCAGTAGTGTGGTAACATGAATCTCCTGGGTTCCAATGTAAAATGAGTACCACACCCCCAACTAAAGTGTATCATTTACAGTACTGGTCTTCTCATACTGGGAAAGCGAAAACAAAAGACACAAGAAAATTTGGAATTGAAACCTTACAAGCAAGACTCCTAGGACATTCTGTACATTCCCTCAAGTTACAATCGTGGTGTGGTCCAACCCTACCCAAAGCCATCTTGTCAACCCTCTAATATATAATGCCAGTTTCGTCCTTGGTTGCCTCTTGGTAGTAATTGTGCGGAAGTCTTTTTCTGGTGTGTTGGTGTAGGATGGCATGAACCAGCCCCAACAAGAAGACCCAATTGGGATTTCTAATTGGAGACCCTCTGCAGTACATCCATAATTTCCTTTGTCGTGGTCTTTCTAAAAAATTTTGTATCCCTTCTAAAAGGGATGTGTTAAGGTATAAAATGTATCTACTAGGTGTATATGGCCAGAACACTACATGTTGAAGTATACAGTACATAGCAGTGTCAGTAGACAGGTGTCAGGACGATGGATACTGATAGGAAGAAATGTGGGAACCACTATGGCAAAACTCATGGGAGCATACTCATACATGGTGGGCGAAGAAGAACTGGAAAAGATGACTAAATATTGGCTTTTGAGTGGATTTTAATTGAATATAAGACCAGCTCAGCGATAATATGGGAAGTTTCATGTTTCCAGTTGAAAGCCTCTTTAATATTGAGAACTACGCATCTCCTGTCAGTCCAACACGAAATACACAGAAAGGATTTTGCCAAGCAGAAAGAGAGTTAAAGTCTGTTTTTGACAAAGGTGTTGCTGCTGTATTTCAAGGGAAATACATTTGGCAGTCTCCCAGTTTGTTCTCTGAGACCAGATACTGTATCTGAAAATGTTCTGTATTCTGCAACATTACCTTTCCAGTATGAAGCCTTGCGGCCTGTTCATTCCTCATCTGGTAATACTGTCACATCACTAGTAAAGCTATTATCATTTCATTATCATTCCCATCTCCCGGCCTCACATCCAAATGACTTATTTTGCTGAGATCTCCACTAAACTTTCTTAGATGATAATATTAAAGCAGAAAAACTAATATTTCAAAGGCCAGGAACAGAATGTGTCACTTGTATTGTGCAATTTATTTAAGGTATATTGGAGGGATTGGGAGGGAGAGAAGTAGGAGACCAGGCTACGAGATATGGATATGACGTTTAGTAAGGTGTTTGCGATGTTACAGTTAATTGGTTTATTCTATGAATGAGATTACCAATAAAATATATCAGGATCTGAGCGGCTAAATGCCCAGTTACTTGTTATGTAACGGATACTGTAAAATATTTTCAACTACCTTGGTAGGGAATTTTGAGTTCTTATTGGGAACCCACACGAACTTTAAAGGACCTGGCATGTCAGTATACTACATGAACAGACCATGGATTTCAATGGACATGGTGTAATACTTTATTCCTACTGTGGGGGTGCTGCAGGGAAAGTGAACACTTTATACCAAGTTTCCCCACACAGATTGCTGGAGGTCCCAAAAATCGGGGCACCCTGTGATCAGCTTATTGTTACATTCCCTTATAACTAAAAGGGATTTTTCCCTATAATTGAGATAATATTTCAAAAACTATATTCTGTTCATGCATATTTTATATTCATTTATTATTACATTTTGGTTTAAAGGGTATCTCCATGTTTGACAGCATTTGTATTTTCTGGCAGAAGTGCAACAGTGGATTTGCAATGGGAGAAGAGAACCCCATTCAGATGTAGCAGAGTTAACCCAAATTTATATTTTTGTTTTACAGCTATTGTCATCATTGACAGCCCCACAATCTAAGTTCCCTATCAGTATGCAAAAAAGGGGAGAGTATACGAACTCCATACAGATTTACTTGGCTAGAGGTGAGCCCAGGACTCCAGTACTAGATGGCAACAGGGCTAACCACTGAGCCACCGTACTGCCACCATATCTGATCACTAAAAACTAGCAGAAGCCAAAGACAGAGAAAAGTCGTGACCTGTACTGATGTGAATAATATCAGTACAACTCTAGGGTCAGAGACTACAGCTATAGGGTCAGACTAAAGCCGTCTTTCTTGTCTTATCTCCCTCTCTTCCTGTTCACTCCTCCCTCTTCCCTCTCTGTAGAGTTTTATATAAATGAGTCATCTGAGTCATGTGACCTGCAGTCCGTCTCGAGCAGTGATTTTCACAGTGACAGTCATTTTAGCAGAGGGAGATAGAGTAGGAAAGAACAGAAAGAGGCTTTTATTCTCTGAAAAGATATATAAAGTTTCTCGTAGTCTCCTGTACTATTAATTTATGCCACATTTATAGAGACAGGGCCGAGTTAAAGGGGTCTGTTACTAGCCATGGTGCATTGTAAAGGTACACGACGCAGAGCACCACATACCTTTATATAGTCCAACAGAAGTACCATTTATATTAGAAAGAACTACTTTTTATAAAAATGCAAATGAGGTTCAAGTGCAATGGGGGCGTGGCCGGGAATTGTAGCTCAAACCTGAATACAGAGCCCTCGGAGGTTTTAACACAACCCACTGCACTTAAGCCTCAGTGGCATAGACATTTTTTAAAAAGTACTTTTTTAAGGAAATGGTATGTCAAGGTATGATGGCGCCCAGGACAATGGCTGGTTCGATACGGAGTTTCCTGGCGATAGACTTCCTTTAGTATTTATCTGCAATAGGCTCCTACATTTTTAATATCTAGTACTATATACGGTATTTATTTCGGGCATATGGCTCAGGAAATAGTTAAACCAGAACTGAGCATCGATTACGTATCCATTACGATCTGGTCCGGGCACCTGTCACGAACCATCGACCTTGCAAGTGACCTCACAAATATGTCTTTTATCCTTCTACTACATAGAAGATTTGACACATTAGTGAGGATATCTGCGCTGACATATTCTTCACACATTACACGCTCAAGTGCACCGACACATCTCGCCATCCTCTCCACACAGCCTCTGCTCTGTGCTTCTACACAATGAGGATGCTGCATAGCTAACGGTAAAGAGCACTCTTCACATTGACATGAAAAGTTCCTATCCTATTCCATACAGGGACAGCTATACAAATACTGCAGCAGCCCCTCTACACAAGCTGGTCTCCTCCTCTCCTTCCACGTGTTCTGTTAGGTATATCCCACCCTCCCGTCACTCAAACACCGATCATCCTGGGCTCTTAGTTGCAGGGAGAAGCTAGTGCAGATCAATGCCTTCTTTTGTCTCACGCTCTGACCCATCCAATGCAAGGATCTGCAGAGGAATAAGACGCTCCAGGTATTGAAGCCATAGGTAAGCATGTTTTTATTCTGCTATCCTATCATGTATGATTATTTTGTCCTATTATTTTATAGCACCATTCATAAATTCATAAACTAACTCGATATATGATGCCCTGTTTTGTATGAAATAATTCACATTGCATTATTTCTGCCAAATTTTGGTAAAACTCATTGTTTTAAGCCGAGCTCACATAGGATGGCTGAATGTACAAGCTTCATTTCTTATTGTTTGCAAACTCATCTAAAAATAGGCTAATGCACAACCCGAAAGGTAAATTGACCAGAGACGTAGCCGAGATGACTTTTTTTTTATTACATAATTTTATTGGGTTAAGCCAATGCAGTAAGTTTACCTGCAGAGCTATGAAAATCTCAATCCTCAATGACTAACACAGCTCTGCTACATCTGACAAACTCCGGATACATGTGTCTATGGAATACAGCGAAACCTCGCCACTTCTCCAGGCTAGATTTTTAGTTCCCCCCATGTATTACGCCCACTGGTCATTTTTCTTTGAGAAGACCACCCCTAGAAGACCAATTTTGGATGGTCGTCTCAAAGAGGTTTCACTGTTATTCACATTTGAAGGATAAATATGGTGCATGGAGTTCTGGATTTGACCAAATTTGAGGACCTGTGTTACTTTTGGAATATGATGTGTGATTCAATTGTGTAGGACCATTTTCTTTCACAATATTAGACCATCTTACAATGTAAGTTTAGGTGGTCATCTCATAGAGGTTTCCCTGTTATTTAGCTTCATCCAATAAATCTAATATTTGGGGTTCTGTAGGTGACCAGTGTGGGTTTGTGATTGTTATTCTCGGCACTAGATGTGTGATTTAGTTGTGTAGGAATATTTTCTTTCAGAGGACCTCCCCTCTTAGAAGATCATTGTCAATGTTAGGTTGGGAGGTCATCTCAAAGAGATTGTACGGCCATGTAAACTTGAGGGATATATATGGCATTCCGGATTTGACCATATTGTGATTTTTACTTTTGGGACGTGGTATGTGATTCAGTTATACAGTAGCATGTTCTTTCAGAGACCACTTTTTAATACAAGTATGAATGGTCACCTCAAAGGGGTTTCAATATAATTCAGATCTGACAAATAAATATTGTCCATGGGGCTCTGCAATGTGACCATTTTTACTTTTGGACATGATGTGTAATTTAGTGGTATAGCAAAATTTTTAAGAAGACTTCTCCCCCTTACAAGACCATTTTTCAATGCAAGTTTGTATGGTCATCTCAGAGATGTCAATGTTGTTAAGATCTGTCTAATCCATATTGTGTGGATTTCTCAATGTGACCAAGCTGTAGGGTTGTGATTTTTACTTTTGGACATGATGTGTGTTTAAGTTGTATTGGAAGAATTTTCAGAAGACATCAACCCCTTACAAGACCTCTTTCATATAGTTACATAGTAGATGAGGTTGGATGAAGACATCAGTCCATCAAGTCCAACCTCAATACATGTTTGGCTGTTCATCTCAAAAAGATTGTACTATAATTTATATTTTGAAGGACAACTATAGGGTTCTGGATGTGGCCAAATTGTGGTGCTGTGATTTTATTTTTGAGATGTGTAATTCAGCTCTAGTAGAGCCAAGAAGAAGAGGAACAGTCTGATGTTTGACCATGAACAATGTCTTCTGATCCCGCTCTTCATCCTGTTTGGTAAATTATTTACAAACACTTGTCAGATGAAATGGATGCCTTCAGGAAGCTTCTTGAAGTGATTCTATCTCCTCCATCCTCCTAATGGGTTTAATGTTAGACTCTATGAATCAATTACAGGCTTTTAACGGGAGTATGTATTCCCTCCTGACAATCAGATTACAAACAGCACAACATGTTGCCCAAACATCTGATCCCACGCACTTTCCCCCTTCCATTATACCCTCACCAGAAAATGGGTCGGTGCCACTTGGCATGGTCAAAAGGACTAACTTTGACTATAAATGGTTTCCTGCCAGGAGTCTTATAAAGTGGCGCCCCTTCTGAGCGGAATATAAGAGGGTGGATATCTTATGGAAAACTGATGTGGAGCATCAAAACTAAGGAAGGGACCATACAGTGAAGGATCTTGTCTCCGAGCCTGGGAAACTGTGTTCCTTCCTGATAATCTCACCGACTTCAACCTCATTACATGCTTCTCAATAGGCTTGTTCCTCTCACTTATAAAACGGAGAATAGGCTTTTGAATGCTCCTAGTGTTCACTATAACAACCACCCCATGTTCTCGCTTTTTGCGTTCTTTTCCTGAAATTACTCAAGACAGATCTTTTGTATTAGTAGCAATCTCTGTAGAAAGGAATTGCTACAATTAGAGTGGAAGCTTGGCGGGATACTCGAATACATGTACATATAAATAGTGCTCCCCCATAGGAAGATACAGTAGGATTGGGTTTTAGGAAGATTGTCGAATATTTATTGTGCCTTCTATAAAAGTCTACACATTGGATTCTGGAGCGGTATACATGTGCTTTGTTGGGAAGATAAGATTTGATCTACTTGTCAGGCAATGTTAAGTCTAATTACTTTCCTCAGCGTTTGCATTGTTGTAATAGATTTGTTTTGTCGTCTTCATGGACTCCCTACGGTGAAAGATAAGAGGAGTGGAAGCGGTGGCAGCTACGCTGTAGTCTGCAGGATCTTTCTTGGGGTGGTGAGGTCAATTAGGTTCATAAGGGTTATGAGCTAAAGGTGACCGTCTATGGACACCTGGACACCTTAAGACACCGTCTATGGACACCTGGACACCTTAAGACACCGTCTATGCGTCTGGTCTGGACACCTTAAGAATATTGAGAAATAAATAAACAAAAAAAATTAGATTAAGGAATATTCTCAAGCCTGGGATTTCTAGGCTAACTTAAGAGTTAAAAAAAATTGGGATTGAGGATCTTGGGTGATTTATTAGTAGCAAAGAACGTGAAGGCTATGGATAAAGTCATTTGGAAACAAATGGTTAATATTCAATAGTATTGAGGGTTCTTAACCTTCTTAAGCCATGTGTAGTCTAAAAATCTATAATTCTAGGTGTAAATTAGATCTTTGGTCTGTAGGTTACGGTTTCCCATCCGAGGTTAAAGCCAACCTGGAGTCGATTCTGTGTTAAGAGTCTGTGTTCTACTATAGATTGATCTGTATAGGTGGTATGAGATTAGGAACTGAGTTATATATTTATTAGGTTCTTAAGACAGCAATTTGCATTTAGATCTATCCACGTTAATTTAATTACACTGAAATTACTATAAAAAATTATTCTAATTACCATCTAAATGTGACCAATGTGAAATGTACGTGCCCAAATTTATTTATACCAGGGGCGTTCCATCTTCATTTATGAGCTCACATTTGGACGTATGCAGGATAGCGTGTTACATACATGTCTGCTTTTGTTACGTGATATTTAGCCATAAAATGGTATGCTATTACTAAACTATACTTATATATTAATATTATAAAATGTAATAACCCAATGACGAGAACATATATTAAAGAGAACCTTCCATCACCACTACCAACTCCAACTTTTTGCATCCTGCAATAGGTGCCATCCCACTGATTCCAATCCAGTAGGAATTTTTTCTCTAGCCCCCACTATTAGACTCTGTACCGAATATGTTATTTAGGCTGTCTACTGTCTGGTGGGCAGTCCTTGTCTATCTGCTCCAACCCAGGACCACCCACTGGACCGTAGACATATGAAACTAACGGAGGGAAAATTCCTACTGCATTGGCTTTGGATTCAGTGGAGCAGCATCCATTGAAAGATGCAAAAAATTGGAATTAATGGAGGTGGTGAAAACATGAAATGTGTAAGAAAAATCACCATCTCAGTCAGATCATAATAATCAGTGGTTAGATAACAAAAAAAGCTAAATTAATTGTCTTTTTGGGGTCATTAGACGATATCACATTTTCTTATTGGCATCCATTTTATAATGATACCCATGCCCAACTACTTTAGTACTGTAAACTATTTCAGGATTGGTCCATTTCCCCTGATTCAGGACCGGCCACTTTTTCAGGTTTTTTTCATAGATACAGATTTTTCCGTTGGGTTACTTATATCATTTTTACATCTCCTTTTAGTGATAAATAGGGCTTTATTTTTATGTTGTTTTTATTTTTCCATGTTTTTTTATTTTAATATCCAAGAAAATGTGAATATACAAGGAGGGGAAATGTGTCAGTTTTTCACATTTTTATTGTGTTTTTTTAAGTGCTATTAAAATTTTATTTAAATAAAGTTCCCTTTTTTTCATAGGTCAAATATTCTTGGCATGTCTAAAATTTGTGATGGGGACTTGGTAGTGGGGTCATTTATTATTACTTTTATTTTTATTTTTTACTTGATTTTTTTTTTTTTTTTTTAAATTTATACATGGTGCCCCATGAGGTCATAATAGTCTTTTTTAGGGGAATTTTTTTTTTTTTTGAACTGTAATTTTTAGTGAGACTTTTTGCAATAAGATATACATCAACAAGAGAGAAAAAAAAATGCCTTAAAATGTAGTAAAGAGGCGCAACAGCACCAAACAAATACAGAAACACAGTAGATGGGGGTAAGAAACAACTTTTGGGGGGCATTTTAACATTACTTAAAAATTTTTCTGCTGATTTCCCATAATGCAGCCTCCTGAGCTACACTGCAGAGTTGTCTTGGGTCATTTAGGACCCAGAAGCTAATACAGTTTCCAGCCAATATTGCCATGACCCCTGGGGCGGAAATAGAGCCATATTATAGTGGCTCCCATAGCTGTGTACACAGTGCTCATTGAGCGCCGGGTCTGTATTGGCGGCCCCTTCCCCCAAAGTGTAAACTACCCCCCCCCCCCCTCCAGGCTCGCTCCCGTGCACTTAGCCCCTCCTCCCTCCCCCCTGGCAGCAGGCAGATACATCGCTTGACTTTTGACCAGATAAGTCAAGGGATGTGTCAACAAATAAATGAATAAAGTGATATAGTGGACAAACAAAGCAGGTTTGCTGAAGCAATGTATTTAGGAAAAGTCTTACATCCACATTAACAAGCAGTATAGATAGGATCCTTGTGATGGGACAACCCCTTTAACTCTGCAACGACACACAGGTAGGTCCTTGCAGGGTTAAGAGCAGACCACCCAGACGTATTGTGTCAAAATGTTTCCTGGAAGAAGTTAAAGTCCACCTATTTATGCTGCGACATAGCGTCGCTTACTCTATTTGTGGAAGGGGGTAATATTTTTTGTGTGGAAACTCCTTTAAATTCCCTCTACAATAATATCTACATTATTCTCTAGTTAAGAGTATCTGGATATTCTGTAGATTTCTACATGTAAGATATCTAATTTCTTGATGCTGATGTATCAGATTAGCGCAAATCCTATTGACATTTATACAAGATATATAAATCATAATCAGTAGCTTATTACAGTGCTATGATAGTCCGGGAACGCTCTACACATGGAGACAGTAAGGTTAACACATCAGATGGAAAATTCATCACAGTGATAAATTAAAGGGATCAATGCTGTCATATTATATACGTGCAGTCATGTTATATATGCTTCCCTGCCTTATGTAGAAACCTATGGAAAACAAACTGACTTTTATAAATATAATGTTTTTTCTTATTGGTCATTGCACATACTACTGGGTATTAGAGATGAGCGAACACTAAAATGTTCGAGGTTCGAAATTCGATTCGAACAGCCGCTCACTGTTCGAGTGTTCGAATGGGTTTCGAACCCCATTATAGTCTATGGGGAACATAAACTCGTTAAGGGGGAAACCCAAATTCGTGTCTGGAGGGTCACCAAGTCCACTATGACACCCCAGGAAATGATACCAACACCCTGGAATGACACTGGGACAGCAGGGGAAGCATGTCTGGGGGCATAAAAGTCACTTTATTTCATGGAAATCCCTGTCAGTTTGCGATTTTCGCAAGCTAACTTTTCCCCATAGAAATGCATTGGCCAGTGCTGATTGGCCAGAGTACGGAACTCGACCAATCAGCGCTGGCTCTGCTGGAGGAGGCGGAGTCTAAGATAGCTCCACACCAGTCTCCATTCAGGTCCGACCTTAGACTCCGCCTCCTCCGGCAGAGCCAGCGCTGATTGGCCGAAGGCTGGCCAATGCATTCCTATGCGAATGCAGACTTAGCAGTGCTGAGTCAGTTTTGCTCAACTACACATCTGATGCACACTCGGCACTGCTACATCAGATGTAGCAATCTGATGTAGCAGAGCCGAGGGTGCACTAGAACCCCTGTGCAAACTCAGTTCACGCTAATAGAATGCATTGGCCAGCGCTGATTGGCCAATGCATTCTATTAGCCCGATGAAGTAGAGCTGAATGTGTGTGCTAAGCACACACATTCAGCACTGCTTCATCAAGCCAATACAATGCATTAGCCAGTGCTGATTGGCCAGAGTACGGAATTCGGCCAATCAGCGCTGGCCAATGCATTCTATTAGCCCGATGAAGTAGAGCTGAATGTGTGTGCTAAGCACACACATTCAGCACTGCTTCATCAAGCCAATACAATGCATTAGCCAGTGCTGATTGGCCAGAGTACGGAATTCGGCCAATCAGCGCTGGCTCTGCTGGAGGAGGCGGAGTCTAAGGTCGCTCCACACCAGTCTCCATTCAGGTCCGACCTTAGACTCCGCCTCCTCCGGCAGAGCCAGCGCTGATTGGCCGAAGGCTGGCCAATGCATTCCTATGCGAATGCAGACTTAGCAGTGCTGAGTCAGTTTTGCTCAACTACACATCTGATGCACACTCGGCACTGCTACATCAGATGTAGCAATCTGATGTAGCAGAGCCGAGGGTGCACTAGAACCCCTGTGCAAACTCAGTTCACGCTAATAGAATGCATTGGCCAGCGCTGATTGGCCAATGCATTCTATTAGCCCGATGAAGTAGAGCTGAATGTGTGTGCTAAGCACACACATTCAGCACTGCTTCATCAAGCCAATACAATGCATTAGCCAGTGCTGATTGGCCAGAGTACGGAATTCGGCCAATCAGCGCTGGCCAATGCATTCTATTAGCCCGATGAAGTAGAGCTGAATGTGTGTGCTAAGCACACACATTCAGCACTGCTTCATCAAGCCAATACAATGCATTAGCCAGTGCTGATTGGCCAGAGTACGGAATTCGGCCAATCAGCGCTGGCTCTGCTGGAGGAGGCGGAGTCTAAGGTCGCTCCACACCAGTCTCCATTCAGGTCCGACCTTAGACTCCGCCTCCTCCGGCAGAGCCAGCGCTGATTGGCCGAAGGCTGGCCAATGCATTCCTATGCGAATGCAGACTTAGCAGTGCTGAGTCAGTTTTGCTCAACTACACATCTGATGCACACTCGGCACTGCTACATCAGATGTAGCAATCTGATGTAGCAGAGCCGAGGGTGCACTAGAACCCCTGTGCAAACTCAGTTCACGCTAATAGAATGCATTGGCCAGCGCTGATTGGCCAATGCATTCTATTAGCCCGATGAAGTAGAGCTGAATGTGTGTGCTAAGCACACACATTCAGCACTGCTTCATCAAGCCAATACAATGCATTAGCCAGTGCTGATTGGCCAGAGTACGGAATTCGGCCAATCAGCGCTGGCCAATGCATTCTATTAGCCCGATGAAGTAGAGCTGAATGTGTGTGCTAAGCACACACATTCAGCACTGCTTCATCAAGCCAATACAATGCATTAGCCAGTGCTGATTGGCCAGAGTACGGAATTCGGCCAATCAGCGCTGGCTCTGCTGGAGGAGGCGGAGTCTAAGGTCGCTCCACACCAGTCTCCATTCAGGTCCGACCTTAGACTCCGCCTCCTCCGGCAGAGCCAGCGCTGATTGGCCGAAGGCTGGCCAATGCATTCCTATGCGAATGCAGACTTAGCAGTGCTGAGTCAGTTTTGCTCAACTACACATCTGATGCACACTCGGCACTGCTACATCAGATGTAGCAATCTGATGTAGCAGAGCCGAGGGTGCACTAGAACCCCTGTGCAAACTCAGTTCACGCTAATAGAATGCATTGGCCAGCGCTGATTGGCCAATGCATTCTATTAGCCCGATGAAGTAGAGCTGAATGTGTGTGCTAAGCACACACATTCAGCACTGCTTCATCAAGCCAATACAATGCATTAGCCAGTGCTGATTGGCCAGAGTACGGAATTCGGCCAATCAGCGCTGGCCAATGCATTCTATTAGCCCGATGAAGTAGAGCTGAATGTGTGTGCTAAGCACACACATTCAGCTCTACTTCATCGGGCTAATAGAATGCATTGGCCAGCGCTGATTGGCCAGAGTACGGAACTCGACCAATCAGCGCTGGCTCTGCTGGAGGAGGCGGAGTCTAAGGTCGGACCTGAATGGAGACTGGTGTGGAGCGATCTTAGACTCCGCCTCCTCCAGCAGAGCCAGCGCTGATTGGCCGAATTCCGTACTCTGGCCAATCAGCACTGGCTAATGCATTGTATTGGCGTGATGAAGCAGTGCTGAATGTGTGTGCTTAGCACACACATTCAGCTCTACTTCATCGGGCTAATAGAATGCATTGGCCAGCGCTGATTGGCCGAATTCCGTACTCTGGCCAATCAGTGCTGGCCAATGCATTCTATTAGCTTGATGAAGCAGAGTGTGCACAAGGGTTCAAGCGCACCCTCGGCTCTGATGTAGGAGAGCCGAGGGTGCACTTGAACCCTTGTGCACCCTCAGCTCTGCTACATCAGAGCCGAGGGTGCGCTTGAACCCTTGTGCACACTCTGCTTCATCAAGCTAATAGAATGCATTGGCCAGCGCTGATTGGCCAATGTATTCTATTAGCCTGATGAAGTAGAGCTGAATGTGTGTGCTAAGCACACACATTCAGCTCTACTTCATCGGGCTAATAGAATGCATTGGCCAGCGCTGATTGGCCAGAGTACGGAACTCGACCAATCAGCGCTGGCTCTGCTGGAGGAGGCGGAGTCTAAGATCGCTCCACACCAGTCTCCATTCAGGTCCGACCTTAGACTCCGCCTCCTCCAGCAGAGCCAGCGCTGATTGGCCGAATTCCGTACTCTGGCCAATCAGCACTGGCTAATGCATTGTATTGGCTTGATGAAGCAGTGCTGAATGTGTGTGCTTAGCACACACATTCAGCTCTACTTCATCGGGCTAATAGAATGCATTGGCCAATCAGCGCTGGCCAATGCATTCTATTAGCGTGAACTGAGTTTGCACAGGGGTTCTAGTGCACCCTCGGCTCTGCTACATCAGATTGCTACATCTGATGTAGCAGTGCCGAGTGTGCATCAGATGTGTAGTTGAGCAAAACTGACTCAGCACTGCTAAGTATGCATTCGCATAGGAATGCATTGGCCAGCCTTCGGCCAATCAGCGCTGGCTCTGCCGGAGGAGGCGGAGTCTAAGGTCGGACCTGAATGGAGACTGGTGTGGAGCGACCTTAGACTCCGCCTCCTCCAGCAGAGCCAGCGCTGATTGGCCGAATTCCGTACTCTGGCCAATCAGCACTGGCTAATGCATTGTATTGGCTTGATGAAGCAGTGCTGAATGTGTGTGCTTAGCACACACATTCAGCTCTACTTCATCAGGCTAATAGAATACATTGGCCAATCAGCGCTGGCCAATGCATTCTATTAGCTTGATGAAGCAGAGTGTGCACAAGGGTTCAAGCACACCCTCGGCTCTGATGTAGCAGAGCTGAGGGTGCACAAGGGTTCAAGTGCACCCTCGGCTCTCCTACATCAGAGCCGAGGGTGCGCTTGAACCCTTGTGCAGCCTCGGCTCTGCTACATCAGAGCCGAGGGTGCGCTTGAACCCTTGTGCACACTCTGCTTCATCAAGCTAATAGAATGCATTGGCCAGCACTGATTGGCCAGAGTACGGAATTCGGCCAATCAGCGCTGGCCAATGCATCCCTATGGGAAAAAGTTTATCTCACAAAAATCACAATTACACACCCGATAGAGCCCCAAAAAGTTATTTTTAATAACATTCCCCCCTAAATAAAGGTTATCCCTAGCTATCCCTGCCTGTACAGCTATCCCTGTCTCATAGTCACAAAGTTCACATTCTCATATGACCCGGATTTGAAATCCACTATTCGTCTAAAATGGAGGTCACCTGATTTCGGCAGCCAATGACTTTTTCCAATTTTTTTCAATGCCCCCAGTGTCGTAGTTCCTGTCCCACCTCCCCTGCGCTGTTATTGGTGCAAAAAAGGCGCCAGGGAAGGTGGGAGGGGAATCGAATTTTGGCGCACTTTACCACGTGGTGTTCGATTCGATTCGAACATGGCGAACACCCTGATATCCGATCGAACATGTGTTCGATAGAACACTGTTCGCTCATCTCTACTGGGTATACTTTTAGGTATACTCAATGGTATATATTATATAGATGGCATTTATGTCACTGTTAGGTAGCTGGTGCCAGACTACGACATGGCGTCACTTACTTTCTCTGTTTGTGGATTTGTAGATAACGTTTTGCTAAACTTTATTCTTGTGCAAAAAAAATTCAGTTTCTTCTGTTTCTTCTACTTGTAAAATCTCTTTCATCTGGATTTCTTGGATGTGGTATAGTGGAGACAAGCCTGGAAAGCTTGGCACAAAGACTGTTGGTACAGCTGGCGCTACTGCCATAGATTCCAAGAGAAAAGGTTTATGTACTAGAAATGTCAGTGTTTACATCTCAGAGAGGCACAAGAAAAACTGAACGGAACGGTTTTGTCCTCTTGTGGATTTTTTTGTGTACTGTATTCCTTTGTGAGTTCTGTGGTCTCCTGATAAATATCAAAATCTGACTGCCAATCATTAAATGTATTTTGCTGCCACTTGATAGAGTCCCACACATGATTGCTAGAATGTTTTTTGGGATGTTTTCTTGCCCAGCCATACGGTGTGAATGGAGTCCTATGCTGTTTCTTAAAGGGCCAGCGTGCAGTAGCTTCGACAGCCAACCCTCTGTTTATATAAATCTGCTTCACCCTCAGTAGGATACCTGAGCATAAGTTCCTAGTCTACATGTTATGGAATTGCTGTATAAGCAATTACCAGATATGTGTTGTAATGCTACTTTAGCAATTTCCCAATATGCTGCAGGAAACAGATAATTCTACTGTTACTAAGTAAGCAGCTACCTTTAAACCAATACTGCTTCGGTTTGCAGAGTCTAAGGCAGCCCTAATGTTTTCACCAGAACCCACTGCAAGGCCAGTTGGACTTTAGCAGAGTGAGGACCTGAGTTGAAATGGCAAAACTTTGGAATGAAAAAATAAGCGTACCTTCAGAGTGAGAGCTAAACCAGTACCCCTATGCTGGACCAAGGGAGTAATAACCAACTCAAGACCTAACCTGGAGAGTACGAAATAGCCAAAATGTAACTTGAGTCAGAAGCCACGCCACAGTCAAATCCAAGAGGTTGAAGTCATAGACAAATCAGAAGGAGAGGGATGATCCAGAAGAACAAGCCAAATTCTTGGCAGTAAGCAGCTACCTTTAATCCAATTCTGTTTTTGGTTTGCAGAGTCTAAGGCACCCCCAATGATTTCACCAGAGCCCACTGCAAGGCCGTTTGGACTTTAGCAGAGTCAGGACCCAGGTTGAAATGGCAAAACTTTGGAATTAAAAAATAATTGTACCTTCACAGTGAGAGCTCCACCAGTAACCCTATGGTGGGCTAAGGGAGTAATAACCAACTTAAGATCTAACCAGCCAAAATGTTACATGAGTCAGAGTCCACACCACAGTCAGATCCAAGGGGTCAAAGTTCCAGCCAAATGAAAATCCGATGGAAGATCCAGACGAACAAGCCAAATATCAATATCACAAAATCAGCAGCTTGAAAGAGAAATTCAAGGAGTAACCACAGAGAAACAAGGAGCCCAGCTGTAGAAACAATCTCAGGAAAATGATTGTGTTAAAATTTAATACCCGGCCTCAAGCCAGGATTGGATGGTGAATTCTGATTGGGTGTGCACCTTCAGGTTCTGACAGAATGAACAGATCCAGGCAGAGTTTGACTGGTGGTAATAGCAACCTTAAAGTGATGCTAAGAATCCTGATATTACTTGTGCTCTTCCCAAGGAATTTTCTATCTTCTAAACCATTCCTGTTGAACTATTGTCTGCCTGAACTTGGCTTACACCTGGCCACTTCTTCTGTACTGCCTGCCCTGATCTCTTGCTTGACTTTAAATATGCATAAACTCTCCCAGACCTGATCTTTGGTCTGCATCTAGACTAATCTCTCTTTGCTTTGGAGTCCTTTGGCCTGCTTGGCCATCTGCTAACACTGGGACCACACCATCATGTTGCAACCTCCCTGTTGTGAAGTCCAGATTCCTGTAAGAGTGAAAACCAGAAAGGCCACTTGGACCACAAACTTAGGTGTGACCCAAAGTTATGTGGTTACAACCCAACTTAAAGAGACTGTCATCAGCTTCCTCTTACTAATGCTTATTTGCAATTACTTTATATCCATGTCTTTCCAGTGGTTTAGTAGTGTTTACTGGGTCTTAGTTCTCCTGCTTGCTCCTTCCTCAGGCTGTGTTACCGAATTGGTAGGAAACGTTTGCTTCAAAGCGAGCCTCACTTACTTCCTAATGCAAGGTTGGGTTGTTACAGGTTTATGTAATCTTGGCATACAAGGAAGGTTTTCTAACATGTAGAAATATGGTTGGAGTTTCAAGATTCTTTACTGTAACTTGTTTGAAAACCTGAGGACAAGTAGAGACCACTTACTGCTTGTCTTCACACTGTCTGGCCTCGGAAAGGGGAGTTTCCCTCTCACAAGGTATGTTGTGGTCTTGGGGTGATTGCTTTCATCTGGCAGACTTTACGGATCTCTCATCAGGAACGAAAGTGCCATCAAACACTCTTCCAAGCTAGAATTCCTTTTTGGGCTCCTCTGGGTTTCCTGCATGGTCCCTCCTCAGTCTGCTGACATATAGCAGTAAGACCATTGCCCTCTAGTGCACCAGAGGTTTGCACTCCATCTTACAGTTTATGGAAAATCAGTTATTGATCTAAAGAGTGATGTTTGGACCCAAGGTTTGGGTTTCATTATAACTTTTAGTCCCACAATGGTCATGGCAAATATCACCCAACTTCAGTATTTCCCTGCGGGAGAATGGCAAAAACAATTGAAGGAATTTCAACACAGTTGGGCTGTCCAGTGTAAACTCAATAATTACCCCCCCCCCATTTTCCCATACCAAATTATGAAGTATTGGTGATAAGTAAAGCAGCAACCTGATCCTTACATGAAAGTGGATTTCACACTACCTCAGATTTCCATTAACCCAATGGTTCACAATCTGTGGCATGCCAGCCATTGCAGAACTATAGGCCCTGCCTCTCAGAACATGATGAGAGTAATAGTCTTGCAACAGGTTGACAATCTCTGCATAAATCAACGCTAACAACTGTTATATAGTCACAGATACCAGCTGTGTCCTAATGGAACAAAGCTACAAGACAGCCAAAACTGAGAAAGTCTTGAGCAAGTAAACATTTTCCAAGGATTAAGCGCTCCGCAGTATTTTAAGATTTGCAGCTGCACATCCCCTTTAAGTGTTGTCTGAATTGCATAATTTCTACGTAAAAAGATCTCCCAGGAGGGTTGGTAGCTGGAGCATTTAGCTCCGATCATTTATGCTGATAAACTAGTTCATTTTCATCAGGATTGCTTGACTTCTCTGTGGTGGAACTAAGAATCTTGGCTCGCAGAGCTTTCGAGACATTGGGACATTCTCCTACCTTAAGCTTCAGAAGTGCTGATTGAATGAGGATGATCAGACGTCTGAAAACTTTGCAAACAGATTATGTCTTTTTGGCAAGAAATATAAGCAAGTCAACATCATAGGAATAATTTATATAAAAAAAAATACAAGGCTGAAGCTCCATCACTGCCATTAGTCATAGAGTTCTGTACCTCCTATAGGTTCTGTTTTAATGTGAACTGGTCTGGAAAAAAGAGTATATGGTAGAAAATAGTGACACTTAGCAGAGCTTAGGTGAACATGGTAATTGCCAAATCTCAAAGCTCCAGAGGTGCAGCCCAAAGGTGAAGCTATGGCCTGACATGAGCCTCACCTTGGTACCATAGGAGGACACAACAAGTCATTCTGCCTTGACCATGGAATAGATACAGGTAAAGATATGGTAAGATTCCTTATATGAAGAAAAGTCACCACTGTTTCTCAGAAGACTTGGAAAGAAGTCATGTCTGTGATGGTCTACTCATAGAGGTCTTTTGGAGAAGTATTTATATAGATATAGAAACATCTAAAAAGATAAACAAACTTGATGAAAAAAGAACCCATGACCTTATTACTGGTATCTCGAGGACCTCAGCTCTTCTCCTCGCTATGTTTCCGTATTACTAGTGCCAATTCCAAGGAGGACGCAAACTTTCAAAATCAATAAAAAAAAAATGGATTCTCTAAATCCAGGATCTTTAGGATGACGGCTGGGTTAATACCTGTTTCATTCACCTCTGTTGTGCTGATCTGTCATAGGATCAGAACAACGGAAAATATATATCACATGACAGACACAAACAAGGGTTCATCAGGTCATTTTACCAGACAAATAAGTGCAGCATGCTGTGTTGTTTTGTCTGAAATTTTAGTTGGAACCTGCTCTGAAGGCAAGTGAAAGAATAATCTGTGCAGTGCATATATGGTTAAACTGATTTGCTTGGTAACTACTGAGCTATTGAATATGCACAGTTGGACATGGTGTACGATAATTGTGTTGTGTGTATGCAGATCAGGTTAGTAAGTACTTTTAATGTATGCATGTATCATTTATAGTTGGCGGTTCTGATTGGAAATGATCTCCGAAGGGCACCATTCTCATTGGATTAAATATGTAAGGGCAAGTGCCAGAGCTAGTCCTATAAAATAAGCAGATTGCTGGGAGATAATAGGATAAGCTAATTCTTTAATAGTTCCACCGTGGGGAAATTTCAGTATGTTACAGCAGCATAGTAATACAGGTACAGGATAATAAACAGTGATATATTACAGAAGGAGACACATAAGCTGAGAAAAAATACTATACTAGGAATCAATAGCAGCTAAGGAAGAAAAGAAAGAAAGAAGACTTCAGGATCATTTATCGCTCTCACTTCGCTTGGTCTGATGTAGATTATACTGCCTGACCTACGATAGTGCTTCTTCTCACACTTGGGGTGAAGCAGTCGGTCATTGCCCAGTGCCATCACTGTCCCATACATGGGGTGGGAGTTGTTCTCCCGCATGGAGCTCACCACAGACAGTATCCTTCTGTCACCCACCACCTTTACCGGGTCAGGGAGCTCCCCAGGACAGAGCTGGCCCTTCTAACCAGCCTGTCAAGTCTATTTCTGTCCCTGATTGATATACTGCTCCCCCAGCAGGCCATACCGTAAAAGATGGCTGAAGCAACCACAGAGTTAAAAAAAGGCACTAAGAAGTGGCCCCTGGACTCCAAAGGCCCTCAGCCTCCTGAGCAGGTAGAGTCTGCTGTGACCCTTTCTGTGCAGCGCATCCAGATGATCAGCCCAGTCCAGTTTATTATTGAGGAGCACACCCAGGTACTTATAGGTCTTGACTATCTCAATGCATGTCCCTTGGTTCTCCCCCGGGATTGAACTTCTCCGCCTACTAAAGTTCATCACCATCTCCTTGGTCTTCCCAGAAATAATCCTGAGGTGGGTCAGCTGGCACCATTCTACAAAATCCCGGTTTAAGTCTCTGTATTCCCTATCATCGCCATC
Source organism: Leptodactylus fuscus (assembly GCF_031893055.1). Lineage (NCBI taxonomy): Eukaryota > Metazoa > Chordata > Amphibia > Anura > Leptodactylidae > Leptodactylus > Leptodactylus fuscus. The sequence goes on from NC_134266.1 coordinate 241,448,654, forward strand.
AATTATGAGGCCTACTATTGCAGAGTCATCAGAAAAATTCTGTAACAGCTGGATGAGTTGTGCCTAAAGTCAGCAGTATACAGTGTGAAGAGGAAAGGGACAAGAATGGAAGAATTAGAGATGAGCGAGTACTGTTCGGATCAGCCGATCCGAACAGCACGCTCGCATAGAAAAGAATGGACGTAGCCGGCACGTGGGGGGTTAAGCGGCCGGCCGCCGTCAAAGCAGAAGTACCAGGTGCATCCATTCATTTCTATGGAGCGTGCTGTTCGGATCGGCTGATCCGAACAGTACTCGCTCATCTCTAGAAGACATCACATATACTACATGTCTTGTGTTTATTTGTTGTCCTAGCCTGAATTTTCCCCTAGCACTAGAAGGGTACTAAGGATAAAAAAAAAAATTAAACCCTAAACTAAACCCCCTCCCCCCACCTAACTTCTAATTTACTTAGTTAAAAAAAAAATAAATTATAATCTATAATTGCCTAGATCGTCAGGGTGGTCATGTGACCACCCCAGGCACACTTTCTGATAGTCTGGTGACATTCCATTTCCGGAATCCCCACCCCGAACCCATCATACTTACCTGTCTTCAGTCTTCTGGGCACGAAGTGTCACTTCCGTTGTTTCTGCAGTGATTCTAGCTCAATTGCCCAACTGCCAGCAAAGGTGAAGAGCAGAAAGATCAGAAAAAGCAGAAAGAAGTCCACAGAGGAAGAAGCTGGTGGGACAGAAGAATCTGATCTCCAGGACACAGAAGACAGGTAAGTATGATGGGAGGGCTGAGTTAGGTAGGTAGGTATGGCTACTAGTGCATGGGCGAGCTAGGGAAATAGGGAGTGGGTCTGAGAGAGGGAGGGGGAGAGAGTGCGAGGCGGGTCTGAAGCCAAGACAGCTGAAAGCTACCCACGTAAACAAATGCAGAAGATCTCAGGAGCTCGCAGAGAGATCATTTAAAACACCGCTAAAGGTATTTTGGTGCACTTATTAACCCATCAATAGGATTAAAATACCTTATTAAAAATGCTGTAATAACTTCAGTCTTATAACCTAGTAAAATTGTAGAAATGGGTAAAAACAATATTATCCAGCATTTTATAGCAGTACCTGAATGCAAAGGAACATACACCTGTGGGCGGCTTTACCCTGTTGTGCAGGACTCTCGCTCATATAGTACACTGGCATCTATTTTAGGTCCTGTGGTGTGTTATAGTTGAAAATATTCACTATCAATATTAATGAGAACACGATGCCCGAAATCAAAGCCACAGAGACCAAACACGAACATTGCTCCCATGCAGGGCTTTCTGGTCTGAATCCAAGATGGACTCTATTTGTTTGAAGAAGGTGATCTTGCTCGAGAACAGAAGTATCTAGTTGAAGCTTCATTTGCATTCATAGGTAACACTATATGACACATGAATATTATTTACACATCGTTGACTAATGCAGCACAAATATACTGCATTATGCAAGATCTACACTGAGCTATGGCTCTTTTTACTTCTACCAGCTGCTAGACTGTGCAAGGGCTTTATTTTTACTGAAAAAATATCCATCTAGCCACAGGTACAATGACAACTGCTAGCAGAAAAAAAGGAAACCATTGAAGTCAATGGGAGTTTTTTTTTTCAGCGCTGAATCTAACGCGTATTCCACACCAAATTCAGCGCCATTTTCCTCCACGTGAACGCACCCTTAGGCTGAGGCCCCACGTTGTGGAAACGTAGCTTTTTATGTTGCAGGTTTTGTTGTGTTTTGTTTTTTTTTTTGAGTCAAAGCCAGGAGTGGATTGAGCAGAAAGGAGAGGTATAAGAACTTCCTATATATTTCTTATTCCTTTTGTAGACATTTTTGGATTTGGCTAAAAAAACCGCAGCAAAATCTGCAACAAAAAAAGCTGCGTTTCTACAACGTGGGGCCTTAACCTTATATTTTCTCTCCTTTTATGATTTACACCTGGTTTTGGCTTCAAAAAGTGCATGCAAATACCTGATTTTGTATAATGGGGGGGTTGATCTACAATGTCCATTTGCCCTAAGGCCAGGGGGGACACAGAGGATGAAATCACAGAGGTTTAGTTGCTACTAATATGCCAGCAGTGGACCTGCAGCGATTACCATTGCCGAATAGTGGAGGGGACTTAAACAAATCTCATACACGTTCTACATAAAAAAAAAATCTACAATCCAAAGTTATTTTGGGTGGTTTTTGCTGTGGGGATTTTAGGAAGGAAAATCTTGCAGAGTTCCCTGTAGACATTCAGCAGCATTTGCGCTGTGTGTGGCCTTAGCCTAATGAAGCTAATTTAGACTTCTACTAATGACCAGACCGAATCTATACTTGGAGATATTAGGAGGAAATCCAACTCACTGGGATAGAATTATGCTTGGAAATCTTGAAAGCAAATGAGGAAGAAGACCTGTAAAAACTCATGAATATCCCAATAAATAGGAGACATTTCTGAGAAGCCTCAGTCTGTGGGGGTCTGGTTCTAAAACCGTGTTGCCTGAGCAGTGATTTTGGGACCACAAGTGCCACAGGGGCAAAGTGTGTCTCTGTAGGTGTTGGCAGCTCTAGAAACAATAGTGGCAGCAGAGATGTCACAGTATTATTAGGACCTAGTACTTGAGCAAAACCATATCCCTGTCAGTTCTCTTCTGCCCCTTATCCCAGTCAAGACTGGGTGAACCAATTCATTTGGAACTGGATTTGATCCAAAAATTACAAAATCTTTGTTTTGAGGTTTATCCTGCAGAAAATACTGTTATACTCTGGGGTCTCTTCAGACCCCAAAGTATAATATGCAGGGACCAAGGGGTGGTGAGGGAACATAACAAACACTTATACTCACCTTGCCTCACCTCTCTTGGGCATCTGGTGAGAACCCAACTTCTTCTTCAGGCCTCTTCCACCCTGTGACTGATTTCACAAGTCTCGGGGTCACCGTGGCGTTTTGTGATTGGGCCTTAGCAGTCACACGCCAAGCATTACGACATGCCAACTTTTGTACAAAACAAACTGGAAGGCTGAATCTCATGAATATTTCCCAAACAATCCATAACTGGTGTATTACAGCCTAGGAGCTACATGCAGGAGGCCTCGAACCACTGACAGAGGACTATGCTGATAGAATCAATATAACACAGTGACAACAGCAGATTAAATATTTATGGTCTGTAAAACACCTGAAAGAATTGGAACCAATGAAGGAAATCCAAGGAGCAATTAATTTCTTATTAACCCTTGAATGCACATTCCTGTAGACAATAGTAATGCTCTGGTATATAGTAGATTATAGGGAGTATTACTGATACAGTGGAACTGATGAAAAATGTTTTCATTTTCTATATACTGTATATTGCAGAAGTCACTCGTGGCATTCAGTAACGTGAACCTATCGAATGGAAAATGCAATCTACAGGAGCATGTTATAGAAAAAGCAAACTGAGCAGATTGTTGTATAGATATGGAGGAAAAGATTCAGTATAACGCCGAGACATCAAGGCTGCGGTCCCATCCCTTATTGACAGCTATATCTGTATGCACCATCATAGAGAGAAGTATTTTATGCCATTCTAATTTGGAAATGCCCCATCAATTTGCTTCTAAAACATCGTCCACTTTTCTGGGAAGGCTTAATACAAGATTTTGGAGTGTCTGGATGAATTTTTGCCAATTATCTTGAAGAGCATTTCTGAGATCAGTCATTGAGGTTGGATGAGAGAGCCTGGCTCACAATCTCCCTTCTAGTTTATCTCAAAGGTATTTGATCGGATTGAAGTCAGGGCTCTGTCCGGGTCAGTCAAGATCTTCCACACAAAATTCACCCTTTATGGAACAGGGTTTGTGCAGTGGGGTATATGCTGGAACACAAAAGGGTCTTCCCCAAACTGTTCCCACAAAGTTGGTGTTAGGGGGCTGGTCAGGGCTGGCATGAGTTAATCTCTGTATGTCTAGATTCTCTGGTTTGGGGTAGGGTTTTTTCCTGAGATTCTGCCCCACCCTCTGGTGTGCTATTTAAGGAGGGCTCTGGCTCCAGACCACCGCTAGCTACTCAGTTGATCTCCATTGTTCCTGATCCTTTTGCCTTGACCTTTGACCTTGCCTCTGTCTCCTGATTCCATACTCTGCCTGTTCCGGTTAATGAGCTCAGCTTGCCTCTAGACCTCTGCTCCCTGAACTCTGCTTTGTACTCCGCTACATTTCTGTTAATGACTCGGCCTGCCTGACGTTCCACTTGGATTTCCCTCTGTACTGCGTTGCCCTCTTGCTGACGACCTGGACCATACGACTATGATTAACACTCTGTCACCACATGCTTCAGCCTTCTGGATCTCGGAACCAACACTGTGACCCGAAACGTCTTCTGGTAAGAGTCTCAGTGTCTGGTTTACCGTGATTTGTGGTGCGCTGTGTGTTTAGCATTTCCTGACCTGTACCGCTCTGCCCAGCAGTACAGCCAAGTCCAGCCCCACCATCTGGGGCTGTGGTGAACATGGTTGTGGGGCTGAAGTTGGTATGGCCTAGGGGTATTGAACACATGGCGTCGTGTTAACCATTTCAATCAGTATATCTAATACAGATTCTTACTTTGGCTCTGAAACTGCATCTGCTATCCTAACAGTCGGATGTCTACACTTGTCCAAAATGTCTTGATATGATGAAGCAGTAAGATTTCTCTTCACTGGATCTAAGGGAACCCTATAGTATAATCACTTCTCCATCAAACATTACAGTTGGCACAATGTAGACATGCAAGTGATATTCTCCTGTCATTTGCCAAACCCAGACTCATCCATCAGACTGCCAGAAAAGCGAGATTGATCACTTCACAGAACACGTTTCCTCTTCTCCAGAGTCCAGCAACAACATTGTGCTTTACACCCTTTTATCCAATGCTTGGCTTGTGCTCGGTAATGTAAGGCTTGTATCCAGCTGCTCAGCCATGGAAGCTCATGCCATGAAGCTCCCAGTAGGGCACCATTTTTGTTCTGATGTTAAAGGGAATATCCAGTTTCTAAGTATACACCATCATTCTTAGCAACCAGATAATCCATTGAGTCAGCAGAGCATTGATGACTTTTATGTACTATACACCTTGTTACATGGTCTGCCTACATTTTGTGGCTCTGATTCCTAAACGCTTCCATTTTTCAATAACACCATTTACGGTTGATGGTGTAATATCTGGAAGGGGAGACATCACCTGACCTGTACCATTGACTTATAATGGAATCCATCAGGGTTCCATTGGAGTTTCCAACATTTTTGCAGCAAGAAAACTATAGCTACAAAAGAACTGCATAATACTATTTTTCTTTTTTATTTTTTGGTTTATTTAGAGTGATTGTAAAACATGTAAGCGTACAAGCAATGTTAAATCTGAGCCTGCAATCTTTCACGACCTCCAGAATTATATCTTACAAAGACAGTATCTGAGACAGACGTCTACTTCACTCCTATCCATGTTGGATCTACTTTATTTTTTACTCTCTCTGCAACTATTAATTCCACCTCAGATACTACGGTATCCTTATCGTCAGCATAGTCTAGAGTCAGCCGCTGAACCATTATCATTCAGACTCCTCCTGCCCGCGACGTTCTCTGGTGCAACCTGATGTTACATTGTCTTTCTGCACATCTTTTAATTAATCATTTATGATTAATTCCAAAGGGAACCTACTTGTCAGAAGCATAAATACCATCATATATCATCAACCTACCATACTAAACGCACGTGTACCTTCATTTCTCCTAGAAAACTGCAAGAGTGAGCATACGTCTTCATTTACATTTTTATTTAAGAATTAAATTTGTGTTGCAAAGGATAGAGAAAATCCAGCTTAGATTTTTAGACACATACAGTAGCTAGTTTAAGTGTATGTACATTAAAGATCACATTAAAAATACCCTTATATGATAAGTTTTCTTTAAAGAGAACCTTTCATGTCCTCAAGAATATGTGGTTTTATATACCACTAGTGTGTTGAATTCAGCCCACTGTCGGCTATCCTGGTATGTGCCCCAGGGCTTGAGAGATCGGTGCCGTTAACTTCCGGTTCTATCCAAACAAGTTCAGCATGAAATAAACCGGAGATTTCACCTTCAGTTCTTGACAAACAGAAAGGCAAAAATGTACAAGGTACACCAACCCTGAGATGATGTAAAAAGTTGGGTTCAACTTGTGCCTTTTGTTCTATTTGCTACAATGCTACATGACAATGTAAGGTGGTGAAGGATCACCTCCTTAAAGTGGATCACCTCCTGGGGTGAATATGATGGACTGCTCACAATATAGAGGTCACTCTGAAGTGGCTACTGGCTTTATACACCTTGATCAATATATATACTAAGAACGTTGCTTTCAGTTTTGTAGATTTTGCTGAGAAGCATAAGGTCAATGTATATTGCTGGGATGTGCCGGCTTCTTCTCAAATATTTTAGTGCATGGCAATTCTGTTTTTTTCCTTTTTTTTTTTTTTTTTTCTTGGCACCAGATCTCCTCCCATTCGGCCCAGATGTTTTAAATTACGGGAGCCTTCAACTAGTTCAGCTTTGACTGAGACCATATGGTAGGGTGAATCTTTTGAGATCTGTTCACATGGTGCGATGTTGGGCGGTGTCTGTCATTGCTGTGATGCAGTGACTGTGGCATGATGTGGCCCAGCTCCTGGGAGCTTAACCTGGCAGAAGGGGCATTGCTGGGATGATGGGTTGCTCACCCCCTGGAAGCTGTGTTGCATTGTTAGTAGTTGCTCTGCAGCGCCCAGTAGTAGTGTAGACACCCACTATATAGAGGTCTCCGTGAAGTGGCTAGTAGACTTATGCATATTGATCAATATGTATACAAAAAACGTCATGTTCCGTTTTGTAGATTTTGCTGAGAAGCACTACATCAATGTATATTGCTGGGATGTGCAATGCATATCTTTTCCTCAAAAATGTTGTTGCCCCTATGTTGTATGATGTCCCTTTGACTCCCTTCCCAGGTGACTATACAGTTCTTTGTCTTCAAACGCATACAAAAAGATCATCATCTTGTGATATTACTGCAGTATGATAAGGTTGCTAACAGTAAGCACATGCTGTGATTTGTAATAATGTTGCTGCATTAATCTGTTGGTCACAAGCTCTGTGCAATACATTGCTTCTATGTACATAGAAAAATGAATATACGTTCCGGCCCCATAAGTTTGTCAGAAGGTGGGAGGACCTTGAATTAGGAGTAATAGAATGTATTCCTGCGCTTTGAGACAACAGTGGACTAGAGATACCTGTATGCTAGGCACTTCTCAGCTAGAGCAAGGGCAACCGACTAGGCCTCAAGCCTGAGGTGAGGTCTAATATAGCATGGCCTTAGTATGAAGCCTAAAAAGACTGGGCCCATAAAGAACCATCTTTAATGCAATTATTTTGTAGGTTATTTGTGTCATCTCTTGCAACTACACCTCTGTTATGTCAGACCTTACCAGGTCCACAGCCCTAACAACAATATTCTCCTACAAAAAAATTGTTAGTAGTATCATTAGGATAGAATAGTGATCGAGGTTATGTGAGATGACGACTGCACTGATATTTATTGGCCAGTGTGAACACTGCACATTGATAATATCATAAAAGCTTTTTAACAAAAATATGACTAGTTGCGAAGAAGCAAAAGCCAAAAAGCTTTCCAAAATAAGGTTTCCCAACAGCAGGAGATCATTCTCTGTATTATCATTATACTTTGGACAAAAATTGGAAATTCAATATTTGCCTTGAGATGGGTCCAATTTTTTTATGTCATAATAAATATAAAATTGGAAAGTCTTTGGACTGCTTCATTATCACAAGAGTATTTAGGAGCTTGTTATTCAGTAATATCAGGGGTCTAGAATAATAGACATGGGTAATGATAATATAGTATCTGGTATTTCCCATACTGGCACGCAGCCTGGATGTCTCATGGACACGGGATGTTAAAATCTTTAAGCCATTTTTAGATAAATGTCAGAAAAAGGAATATAATTGTATTGCTGCATTTTCATTATATATCATTATATATCAGAAGTAACGACTTCCTATAATGCCAAGGTAAGGCTATATTTGTATTTGTACCAGGCGCTCCAAAAAGACCACCAAAAATCACAAACAAAATATTTTGTGCCGCACAATGGCAGACACCATAAAACCTGGTGGACCCGATTATGGTCAATGGGGTCCACTGGGATTCATCTTTGTCCATCCTATGATGACTCTGTCTATCTAGATTTTTCTTGTTTTTCTATAATGGAACAGGAAAAAGGAACATCAGACAAAGATGTAAAGTCAGTGTATCACTGATATATAGAGCCCACTATAATGCCGCCACATATTGTTAAAAAATACTGTGTCGTTCAAGTTTGTTCCTAGAGTTCCTGTCTTTATTTACCTGCACCTTTCAACACCTAGCCCTACATAGTGGTTACCAGCAGAAATCACCAAGGGAAAGATTGCCAGAACCTTCATGTACTCTATAGATTCCCTCTTCTTTCCTACAAGCTTCCGCTACCTTGTCTCTACCTTGAGGGCATCATAAGGCTCCGTTCCCATGGAGTAACGCGCCGCACATTCAGTGTGAGTGTGAGCGCTCAAAACAGATCCCATTCACTTCAATGTGTGCCGGCTCACGCGCGCTACACATTGAAATCAATGGGTTAAAAAGCCTCCCATTGATTTCAATGTGTAGCACCAATAAGCCGGCAATCATTGAAGAGAATGGGATCTGTTTGTGTATACGTGTCTGAATGCGTGGCGCGTTACTCCATGGGAACGGAGCCTAAGGTAGTAATGGACCCACTGATTTCAGCTGTGTGCCTTGCACACCTGGGTACTTGCATAATGCTGTAAGGACCCCAACAACAACAGAGGGATCTGCATCAGCAGCACGCTGGGGAAACTGTTCAACAGCATCATCAATAACAGAATAAAGGGCTCTGTTCTGGGCCCAGTACTTTTTAATATCTTTATAAATGATCTGGACGATGGAATTATTGGGGAACTCATAAAATTTGCAGTTGATACGAAGATAGGAGGAATAGCCAACACTAGAGAGGAGAGAGAGTGTATTCAAAAGGACTTAGACACACTGGAACAATGGGCTGAGGCCAACAAAATGGTATTTAACAGGGACAAATGCAAAGTTCTACATCTGGGTAACAGAAATGTAAAAAACATATATAGTATGAGAGGAATAGAACTAAGTGATAGCATAGGGGAAAAGGACTTGGGCATAATAGTAGATCACAAATTCAACATGAGACAACAGTGCGGTGCTGCTGCAAAAAAGGCTAATAAAATTCTGGGATGTATTAAGACAAGCATTGAATCTAGATCAAGAGAAGTCATTATTCCGCTGTACTCTTCCCTGGTCAGACCACACCTGGAATACTGTGTACAGTTCTGGGCGCCTCAATTCAAGAAAGACATCGATATATTGGAGCAAGTCCAGAGAAGAGCAACCAAAATGGTGGAAGGTCTGCAAACCATGTCCTATGAGGAGCGGCTAAAAGAACTGGGATTGTTTAGTTTGCAGAAGAGAAGGCTGAGGGGAGATTTAATAGCAGTCTACAAATATCTGAAAGGTAGTCACAGTGCAGAGGGATCTACCCTATTCTCATTAGCACAAGGAAGTACAAGAAGCAATGGGATGAAACTAAAGGGAAAGAGATACAGATTAGACATTAGGAAAAACTTTCTGACAGTGAGGGTAGTGAGAGAGTGGAATAGGCTGCCACGGGAGGTGGTGGGCGCTCCATCAATGGAAATCTTCAAGCGGAATCTGGATAAACATATAGCTGGGATGATTTAGGAAAACCTGCACTCGCAGGGGGTTGGACCCGATGGCCCTTGAGGTCCCTTCCAACTCTACCATAAGATAAGATAAGAATCCTCACCTTCCTCACACAACACGGGGTCCTCAGCAAGAGCCAAGCAGGGTTCATGCCAAACCACCGCACCGCAGACCATATTTACACCCTGCACAGCCTCATCAAGACCCATGTCCACAACACCAGAAGGGGCAAGATATTCGCCTGCTTCATAGACTTTAAGAAGGCGTTTGATTTAGTATGGCACCCAGTCCTGCTCCTGAAACTCCTAGAGAGTGGAATAGGAGGAAGAACATACGACGTCATCAAGAGCTCCTACACCAGAAACCAGTGCAGTGTGAAGGTGAATGGGAAAAGGACAGCATACTTCCAACAGGCCCGAGGGGTCAGACAAGGCTGTAGCCTGAGCCCAACGCTCTTCAACATCTATATCAATGAACTGGCTACAGCCCTGGAGGCCTCACCAACCCCAGGGCTCACCCTGAACAATCGGGAGGTGAAGTTCCTGCTATACACTGACGACCTCCTACTACTGTCCCCCACCGAGAAAGATCTCCAAGAAAGCCTGTCAGTGCTGGGAAAATTCAGCACCACATAGGCCCTACCCATCACCACCCACCCCATCCCACCTCCCCATATAACGTTCACCAACTAAGAGGAAGATGAGACTCCACGGACTGTTATACCCCAAATCACCCCCCACCCCCCCATACAGCTGTCACCAACTAAGAGGAAGATGAGACTCCACGGACTGTTATACCCCAAATCAGCCACCCACCCCCACCCCCCCCATACTCTCCCCCTCGACTCCAACTCCCCCCCACTTTACTAGCTTTGGCAATGCCAAATATCCATTCGGACGTGCCAATAAAGCCTATTTGATTTGATTTGATTTGAATGAGTTCTTGATACTGGTGAGCTGTGTTCGTTCAGCCGCTGATGGACAGCCTTTTCCCCTATTAGTGTGCATAGGGAGAAATCTGTCAATCAGTGTGTATGGGGAAAGCCCGCAGCTCCTGAATATTGAGAACTCTGTCCTTATCAAATGATGCGAGTATTGCAAGTGCAAATTTCACAAAAAATGCACCACACACACATGGTGTCATAAGCGTGCCTTTCACTGTTTTTTGTTGCATTTTTAATTTTTTTTTTAAAATCAGATAATTTTTATTAACAAATTTTTCTTAACATAAAATCAAACAATCGAAAAAAACAACAGCAACACAATAACAATTCAAAGTAAATATGGAGACACAATCCGACACATAAAGAGGGAGGGGGGAAGTCCATTAGGACCCCCCGCTAAATCTCCTGAACCTCCTTTGATTTCCATGTAAAGAATAGCATTCAGGGGATCAAGGAAACAGAGAAAGTAACCTATTGACTTCTATGGGCTAAAATAGTAATAATAAATAGTTATAATACATTTTATTTTTATAGCGCCAACATATTCCGCAGCGCTGTACAATTTGTAGGGTTCAAGTACAGACAAAAAGAGACATTACAAAGAAAATAGTCACTTCACACAATGGGACTGAAGGCCCTGCTCGCAAGAGCTTACAATCTATGAGGTAGAGGGGGGACACAAGAGGTAGCAGGGGCAGCATTGCTTATACAGGGGTCAGACTATATGATATATAAAAAAATAGAAATGCAACAACTTTATCATATCGGAAACATTTTTTTAGATGAACAAAAATGGAGTTAATAAAGATCTGTAATGCCCAAAGGTAAAATATGTTCTAAAGGAAATTTAATGTAATAATATAATATAGCTGAACTCTAGTTTCCAGTCAGCATCCATTCCAAAAATTCTATGCAGACCTGTGTCAGTTCTGCTTATTTTTCATGCCCCGTTTTGCTACGGGAGGTACAGATTACTCTCATGGTACGGCATACTAACAATCCATTCCTATGAAAATTTGTATATCTTATATTTTATGCCTACCGTAAAGAGGTTAGAATTCAAAGCACACGCACAGAATACGCGGAGCCTTCACGCTGAATACTTAATTTGTTCGAGTGACAACTGGTACAAAAGATGAGTTTGGCCTTTAGGCTGCATGAACATGCAATAAGCAATGAGATAGGACTGTCAGTAATGAGGAAATTCAGCAGTCAGTGAACTTGGAGAGACCTGTAGAATGAAAGCCAAATAGCTGGGGAATTGCTTCTGCGAATGCCAAGGCATGCAAATCCCAGCAAACATATACATTTTAAATACAGTATGACATACTATATGGCAATAGGTGGCATCTTATTAGGTACAAAATGGCATAAAAGTGAAAAAATATTATTGACCAGTGAGGGGGCTTTAAAAGGGTTATCCGCCTGTATGATAAAAAATAAAATAAAAATCTTCATATGGATCCAAAAAGAGGACAAAGTATCATGTAGACACCATTACTTCTCCTCTCATATGGTTCCACTTCTGTGTTTGCGTCATGAAAGTGGCATTTGTTACTCTAGCCTTACAGACATCATCTAGACCAGGGGTCTCATGGCCAAACACGACCCCCAAGGTTGCCATCTGTGGACCGCTGCTTTCTTCACAATTCTGCCAATCAAGCTGGAGCAGCAGAACCAGGGAAAGAAGAACCCCCAACTCAGTTCTAAACCTTTACAGCTCAGTGGTTCTGGTCAGCTTGACTGTAGTACCTAAAGTACACCTGGAGGAGGCGATGAGAGTGGTGTCGGGAGCACAACATAACAGATGGGGGCCATTAAATTATTAAAGAGGACCTTTCACACAGACGAGCATTATCAGGAGAGGGAGGGGGCGTTCCTCCCGGCTCCACAGCACAGCGCGATTGGCGCCGCGAGGCAGAAGGACGTCTCTGGCTAATGGTCAGAAACGCCCTTCTGACCATAGAGCTCTACGGTACCGGCACCGTAAGCTCTTTACACCGGGCACAGATCGGGAAAGCCGACAGTGCGCTGAAATCAGCGCACTGTCGGCGTTCTGGAAGTATATAACACTGCATGTGCCCAAAAGTGGTGAAAGGTCCTCTTTAAGTTTTTTATATAAAAAAACAAAAAACGTGCAAGTCTTCAGTAGGTGATACCTTTTTTAATGGCTAACTCATAATGATGACAGAATATGATGTTTCGAAGCTTACTATGAGCTTCTTCTTCAAGTTTTTTTTACATAAAGTTTAATGATTAGAGTTTATTTACTGAATTTTAATCATTAAACTGTGTGGGACCACTGCAGGGGGACATTAAACTGTGTGGGACCACTGTGGGGGGACACTAAACTGTATGGGACCACTGCGGGGGACATTAAACTGTGTGGGACCACTGCTGGGGGACATTAAACTGTGTGGGACCACTGAGGGGGAACATTAAACTGTGTGGGACCACTGTGGGGGGACATTGAACTGTGTGGGACCACTGCGGGGGAACAATAAACTGTGTGGGACCACTGCGGGGGGGCCATTAAACTGTGTGGGATCACTGCTGGGGGACATTAAGCTGTGTGGGACCACTGTAGGGGAACATTAAACTGTGTGGAACCACTGTAGGGGGACATTAAACTGTGAGGGACCACTGCGGGGGGACATTAAAGTCTACGGGCCACTGCAGGGGGATATTAAACACTATGGGGCCACTGCTGAGGGTCACTAAACTGTGAAGGACCAGTGCTGGGGGATATCAAACTGTACAGAGACACTGGAAAGAATGTGGTTCATCAAGCTCAAATTTATCCTATTTGCGGCCCATTTGCCCAGACAAGTTTCAGACCCCTGATCTAGACATAAGAATCTCAGTCATACACTGTCTCATTGACTTCTATGGGATTATATTGTGTGCGCGCTCTGTTCTATTGTCAGGGGTGGACCTGCCTTATAACAGAGGTGTGGATTTTCATTGTAATCCTGCTTGTTATGATAATGATATGACTGCGGAGAAGTGATCTCTACAGAATAGGAAGTGCCAGGGTGGAAAATGCAAGATCATTCTAGCAAAAGAAAATAAAGTGAATGAAGAAAAGAGAAATCTAAATACCATCAATATTTAGTGTGACCTTTGGCCTGTGCCTTCCATCAGTTCTTCTTGGTACATTTGCAGATAGTTTTTGAATGAACTCAACAGGGATGTTGTTCCTGTCATCTTGGAGAACTAAGCCCAGATCTTCTATAGATACAGGCTTTCTCCAATCCTTCTGTCTCTTCATGTAATCACAGGCAGACTGGATGATAGTGAGATCAGGGCTCTGCGAGGGCCGTATCATCACTTCCAGGACTCCTCCTCCAAAGGGTAAAGGTCACACCGGATATTGATGGGATTTAGTTTTCTCTCTTGATCATTGACCTAGTTAACAGCATGCTTACATATATATATATATATATATATATGTACACATAATCAGCCACTGACAGGTGAATTGAATAGCACTGATTATCTCATGACAATACTACGAGTATATAATATAATATAATAAAGTATAATCGTACTTGTCACGTGTTAAGTGAGATACATTAGGCAGCAAGTGAACAATCTGTTCATTCTTCAAACCTGTAAAATGGCTCAATGGGGGACCCAAAACGTTGCTTAGGCAACAGGGGTGAATTTTGTGACGTTACTTGATGTACCAGAGTAATCTTGTGATGATGACAATGAGTCCTGTTAAGGGAATGGATATATTCAGTAGCAAGTGAACAGACAGGAGGAGATATGGTGGGAGCAGTAATAATAGGCAAATATAATTTTGATGGCTAGATAACCAAGTCAGTAGAAAATGGCAGGTTTTATGGGGTATCCTAGAAAAATGGTCAATAAATGGACAACCAGCAACAGGGTCATGGGTGCCCAAGACAGAATGGTGTAACATTGGGTCCCTTCACACGGAGTTTACGCTCCGTGTATTCTGTACATTTACACGTGTAAAAATTCACATGTAAAATGTAGTTAGCCATTGAGTTCAATGGCATGTTCGTATAATGCGCGTCTTTTTGCGCGCGTCTTTTTTTCTCAAAAAGATGCGCGCAAAAAGACGTGCGTTATATGAAAATGCCATTGAACTCAATGGCTAACTACATTTTACACGTGTATTTTTACACGTGTAAAATGAACAAAATGAGCTGAGCGTATACAGAATACACGGAGCATAAACTCCGTGTGAAGGGGCCCTTTAAAAAGTTCATGTTGGCTGTAACAGAAAAGGTGTCAGAACGTACAATATGCTTGAAGTACACATAACCTGCTAATTATGGTACTGAGTAGCTGCAGACCAGTCAGGTTGCCCATGCCAAACTTTGGTCTATGGATGATAGTGCCTTCAATGGGCATGTGAGCCATAGAACTGGAGCATATAGCAATGGAAGGAGGCAGCCTGGTCTGATGAATCATGGTTTGTAATATATTCAGGGGAAGAGACAGCACCAGGATATACTATGGGTAGAAGGCAAATAGCTGGAGGCAGCGTGATTTTCAAGGCAATATCAGAGGGGTCCATGCCTAGACTGATCAATACTCAGTATATACAGTCCTATGAAAAAGTTTGGGCACCCCTATTAATCTTAATCATTTTTAGTTCTAAATATTTTGGTGTTTGCAGCAGCCATTTCAGTTTTATATATCTAATAACTGATGGACACAGTAATATTTCAGGATTGAAATGAGGTTTATTGTACTAACAGAAAATGTGCAATATGCATTAAACCAAAATTTGACCAGTGCAAAAGTATGGGCACCTCAACAGAAAAGTGACATTAATATTTAGTAGATCCTCCTTTTGCAAAGATAACAGCCTCTAGTCGCTTCCTGTAGCTTTTAATCAGTTCCTGGATCCTGGATGAAGGTATTTTGGACCATTCCTCTTTATAAAACAATTCAAGTTCAGTTCAGTGTGATGGTGGCCGACCATGGACAGCCCGCTTCAAATCATCCCACAGATGTTCAATGATATTCAGGTCTGGGGACTGGGATGGCCATTCCAGAACATTGTAATTGTTCCTCTGCATGAATTCCTGAGTCGATTTGGAGCGGTGTTTTGGATCATTGTCTTGCTGAAATATCCATCCCGGCGTAACTTCAACTTCGTCACTGATTCTTGAACATTATTCTCAAGAATCTGCTGATACTGAGTGGAATCCATGCGACCCTCAACTTTAACAAGATTCCCGGTGCCGGCATTGGCCACACAGCCCCAAAGCATGATGGAACCTCCACCAAATTTTACAGTGGGTAGCAAGTGTTTTTCTTGGAATGCTGTTTTTTTTTGGACGCCATGCATAACGCCTTTTTGTATGACCAAACAACTCAATCTTTGTTTCAACAGTCCACAGGCTTGTCCAAATGTGCTTTTACATACCTAAGGGGGCTCTGTTTGTGGCGTACGTGCAGAAACAGCTTCTTTCTCATCAATCTCCCATACAGCTTCTCCTTGTGCAAAGTGTGCTGTATTGTTGACTGATGCACAGTGACACCATCTGCAGCAAGATGATGCTGCAGCTCTTTGGAGGTGGTCTGTGGATTGTCCTTGACTGTTCTCACCATTCTTCTTCTCTGCCTTTCTGATATTTTTCTTGGCCTGCCACTTCTGGGCTTAACAAGAACTGTCCCTGTGGTCTTCCATTTCCTTACTATGTTCCTCACAGTTGAAACTGACAGGTTAAATCTCTGAGACAACTTTTTGTATTCTGCCCATGAACAACTATGTTGAACAATCTTTGTTTTCAGATCATTTGAGAGCGGGCTGTCCATGTTCGGCGACCATCAAACTTAACTGAACTTGAATTGTTTTGTAAAGAGGAATGGTCCAAAATCCCTTCATCCAGGAACTGATTAAAAGCTACAGGAAGCGACTAGAGGCTGTTATCTCTGCAAAAGGAGGATGTACTAAATATTAATGTCACTTTTCTGTTGAGGTGCCCATACTTTTGCACCGGTCAAATTTTGGTTTAATGCATATTGCACATTTTCTGTTAGTACAATAAACCTCATTTCAATCCTGATATATTACTGTGTCCATCAGTTATTAGATATATCAAACTGAAATGGCTGCTGCAAACACCAAAATATTTAGAACTAAAAATGATTAAAATTAATAGGGGTGCCCAAACTTTTTCATAGGACTGTATCTTAGTATGTGTCTGCCAAAAAGAACTATGGTACAAAAAGAAACTAGTACATTGAGTTTTGATTCGCACCATGCTTCTTTCTCATCATAAGTAAAGTTTTTCTTCTAATAATGTGTTGAATTATGGGATTTGTCAGAGATTTCATGCTATCACTTTGAAATATCACATTTGTTCTCGATCCAAGGTATTGCCTGGCTCTCCGGCTTAGGTGTTAACTCCTCAGATTGAGTCTGTTTTGGTTTATAGGTATCTGTGCTCTGTGAAGCTTGTAAAGAAACATGGATGTGCTACATCAAACCAAAACACCGTGGAAGTATCTAATGATAAATTGAAAACAACCTGTTTATTTCTATAGTAGACTATTGTGAGGATGAAGTGAGTTGTGTCTTGTACATAACTAGAGATGAGCGAACACTAAAATGTTCGAGGTTCGAAATTCGATTCGAACAGCCGCTCAATGTTCGTGTGTTCGAACGGGTTTCGAACCCCATTATAGTCTATGGGGAACAGATACTCGTTAAGGGGGAAACCCAAATCCGTGTCTGGAGGGTCACCAAGTCCACTATGACACCCCAGGAAATGATGCCAACACCTCTGGAATGACACTGGGACAGCAGGGGAAGCATGTCTGGGGGCATCTAACACACCAAAGACCCTCTATTACCCCAACATCACAGCCTAACAACTACACACTTTACACACTCAATACCACCTCTCTGACAGTAGGAAAACACCTTGAAACATGTGTATTTGGCACTTGCAGTGAGGAGAGCTTGTCACCAGCAGTGAATTTGGCCCTTGTAGTAAGTTGAGGTTGGCACCAACATTTGTTTTGAAAATCAGGGTGGATTGAGCCTCTAACCAGCAGAGTTTGGGCAAATTCATGGTGGAGGGAGCCTCTAAACACCCCAGTTTGGGCAAATTCATGGTGGAGGGAGCCTCTAAAAACCCCAGTTTGGACCAATTCATGGTGGAGGGAGCCTCTAACCAGCCCAGTTTGGGCAAATTCATGGTGGAGGGAGCCTCTAAAAAACCCAGTTTGGACCAATTCATGGTGGAGGGAGCCTCTAACCAGCCCAGTTTGGGCAAATTCATGGTGGAGGGAGCCTCTAACCAGCCCAGTTTGGACCAATTAATGGTGGAGGGAGCCTCTAACCAGCCCAGTTTGGACCAATTAATGGTGGAGGGAGCCTCTAACCACCCCAGTTTGGACCAATTCATGGTGGAGGGAGCCTCTAAACAGCCAAGTTTGGACCAATTCATGGTGGAGGGAGCCTCTAAAAACCCCAGTTTGGACCAATTCATGGTGGAGGGAGCCTCTAACCAGCCCAGTTTGGGCAAATTCATGGTGGAGGGAGCCTCTAAACAGCCCAGTTTGGACCAATTCATGGTGGAGGGAGCCTCTAACCAGCCCAGTTTGGACCAATTAATGGTGGAGGGAGCCTCTAACCAGCCCAGTTTGGACCAATTAATGGTGGAGGGAGCCTCTAACCAGCCCAGTTTGGACCAATTAATGGTGGAGGGAGCCTCTAACCACCCCAGTTTGGACCAATTCATGGTGGAGGGAGCCTCTAAACAGCCAAGTTTGGACCAATTCATGGTGGAGGGAGCCTCTAAAAACCCCAGTTTGGACCAATTCATGGTGGAGGGAGCCTCTAACCAGCCCAGTTTGGGCAAATTCATGGTGGGGGGAGCCTCTAACCAGCCCAGTTTGGACCAATTAATGGTGGAGGGAGCCGCTAAACAGCCCAGTTTGGGCAAATTCATGGTGGAGGGAGCCTCTAAACAGCCCAGTTTGGACCAATTCATGGTGGAGGGAGCCTCTAAAAAACCCAGTTTGGACCAATTCATGGTGGAGGGAGCCTCTAAACAGCCCAGTTTGGGCAAATTCATGGTGGAGGGAGCCTCTAAACAGCCCAGTTTGGGCAAATTCATGGTGGAGGGAGCCTCTAACCAGCCCAGTTTGGACCAATTAATGGTGGAGGGAGCCTCTAAACAGCCAAGTTTTGGGAAATTCATGGTGGAGGGAGCCTCTAACCAGCCCAGTTTGGACCAATTCATGGTGGAGGGAGCCTCTAAACAGCCCAGTTTGGGCAAATTCATGGTGGAGGGAGCCTCTAAAAAACCCAGTTTGGACCAATTCATGGTGGAGGGAGCCTCTAACCAGCCCAGTTTGGACCAATTAATGGTGGAGGGAGCCTCTAAACAGCCAAGTTTGGACCAATTCATGGTGGAGGGAGCCTCTAAAAACCCCAGTTTGGACCAATTCATGGTGGAGGGAGCCTCTAACCAGCCCAGTTTGGGCAAATTCATGGTGGAGGGAGCCTCTAAACAGCCCAGTTTGGGCAAATTCATGGTGGAGGGAGCCTCTAACCAGCCCAGTTTGGACCAATTAATGGTGGAGGGAGCCTCTAACCAGCCCAGTTTGGACCAATTAATGGTGGAGGGAGCCTCTAACCACCCCAGTTTGGACCAATTCATGGTGGAGGGAGCCTCTAAACAGCCAAGTTTGGACCAATTCATGGTGGAGGGAGCCTCTAAAAACCCCAGTTTGGACCAATTCATGGTGGAGGGAGCCTCTAACCAGCCCAGTTTGGGCAAATTCATGGTGGAGGGAGCCTCTAAACAGCCCAGTTTGGGCAAATTCATGGTGGAGGGAGCCTCTAACCAGCCCAGTTTGGACCAATTAATGGTGGAGGGAGCCGCTAAACAGCCCAGTTTGGGCAAATTCATGGTGGAGGGAGCCTCTAAACAGCCCAGTTTGGGCAAATTCATGGTGGAGGGAGCCTCTAACCAGCCCAGTTTGGACCAATTAATGGTGGAGGGAGCCTCTAAACAGCCAAGTTTTGGGAAATTCATGGTGGAGGGAGCCTCTAACCAGCCCAGTTTGGACCAATTCATGGTGGAGGGAGCCTCTAAACAGCCCAGTTTGGGCAAATTCATGGTGGAGGGAGCCTCTGAAAACCCCAGTTTGGACCAATTCATGGTGGAGGGAGCCTCTAACCAGCCCAGTTTGGACCAATTAATGGTGGAGGGAGCCTCTAAACAGCCAAGTTTGGACCAATTCATGGTGGAGGGAGCCTCTAACCAGCCCAGTTTGGGCAAATTCATGGTGGAGGGAGCCTCTAAAAAACCCAGTTTGGACCAATTCATGGTGGAGGGAGCCTCTAACCAGCCCAGTTTGGGCAAATTCATGGTGGAGGGAGCCTCTAACCAGCCCAGTTTGGACCAATTAATGGTGGAGGGAGCCTCTAACCAGCCCAGTTTGGACCAATTAATGGTGGAGGGAGCCTCTAACCACCCCAGTTTGGACCAATTCATGGTGGAGGGAGCCTCTAAACAGCCAAGTTTGGACCAATTCATGGTGGAGGGAGCCTCTAAAAACCCCAGTTTGGACCAATTCATGGTGGAGGGAGCCTCTAACCAGCCCAGTTTGGGCAAATTCATGGTGGAGGGAGCCTCTAAACAGCCCAGTTTGGACCAATTCATGGTGGAGGGAGCCTCTAACCAGCCCAGTTTGGACCAATTAATGGTGGAGGGAGCCTCTAACCAGCCCAGTTTGGACCAATTAATGGTGGAGGGAGCCTCTAACCAGCCCAGTTTGGACCAATTAATGGTGGAGGGAGCCTCTAACCAGCCCAGTTTGGACCAATTAATGGTGGAGGGAGCCTCTAACCACCCCAGTTTGGACCAATTCATGGTGGAGGGAGCCTCTAAACAGCCAAGTTTGGACCAATTCATGGTGGAGGGAGCCTCTAAAAACCCCAGTTTGGACCAATTCATGGTGGAGGGAGCCTCTAACCAGCCCAGTTTGGGCAAATTCATGGTGGGGGGAGCCTCTAACCAGCCCAGTTTGGACCAATTAATGGTGGAGGGAGCCGCTAAACAGCCCAGTTTGGGCAAATTCATGGTGGAGGGAGCCTCTAAACAGCCCAGTTTGGACCAATTCATGGTGGAGGGAGCCTCTAAAAAACCCAGTTTGGACCAATTCATGGTGGAGGGAGCCTCTAAACAGCCCAGTTTGGGCAAATTCATGGTGGAGGGAGCCTCTAAACAGCCCAGTTTGGGCAAATTCATGGTGGAGGGAGCCTCTAACCAGCCCAGTTTGGACCAATTAATGGTGGAGGGAGCCTCTAAACAGCCAAGTTTTGGGAAATTCATGGTGGAGGGAGCCTCTAACCAGCCCAGTTTGGACCAATTCATGGTGGAGGGAGCCTCTAAACAGCCCAGTTTGGGCAAATTCATGGTGGAGGGAGCCTCTAAAAAACCCAGTTTGGACCAATTCATGGTGGAGGGAGCCTCTAACCAGCCCAGTTTGGACCAATTAATGGTGGAGGGAGCCTCTAAACAGCCAAGTTTGGACCAATTCATGGTGGAGGGAGCCTCTAAAAACCCCAGTTTGGACCAATTCATGGTGGAGGGAGCCTCTAACCAGCCCAGTTTGGGCAAATTCATGGTGGAGGGAGCCTCTAAACAGCCCAGTTTGGGCAAATTCATGGTGGAGGGAGCCTCTAACCAGCCCAGTTTGGACCAATTAATGGTGGAGGGAGCCTCTAACCAGCCCAGTTTGGACCAATTAATGGTGGAGGGAGCCTCTAACCACCCCAGTTTGGACCAATTCATGGTGGAGGGAGCCTCTAAACAGCCAAGTTTGGACCAATTCATGGTGGAGGGAGCCTCTAAAAACCCCAGTTTGGACCAATTCATGGTGGAGGGAGCCTCTAACCAGCCCAGTTTGGGCAAATTCATGGTGGAGGGAGCCTCTAAACAGCCCAGTTTGGGCAAATTCATGGTGGAGGGAGCCTCTAACCAGCCCAGTTTGGACCAATTAATGGTGGAGGGAGCCGCTAAACAGCCCAGTTTGGGCAAATTCATGGTGGAGGGAGCCTCTAAACAGCCCAGTTTGGGCAAATTCATGGTGGAGGGAGCCTCTAACCAGCCCAGTTTGGACCAATTAATGGTGGAGGGAGCCTCTAAACAGCCAAGTTTTGGGAAATTCATGGTGGAGGGAGCCTCTAACCAGCCCAGTTTGGACCAATTCATGGTGGAGGGAGCCTCTAAACAGCCCAGTTTGGGCAAATTCATGGTGGAGGGAGCCTCTAAAAACCCCAGTTTGGACCAATTCATGGTGGAGGGAGCCTCTAACCAGCCCAGTTTGGACCAATTAATGGTGGAGGGAGCCTCTAAACAGCCAAGTTTGGACCAATTCATGGTGGAGGGAGCCTCTAAAAACCCCAGTTTGGACCAATTCATGGTGGAGGGAGCCTCTAACCAGCCCAGTTTGGGCAAATTCATGGTGGAGGGAGCCTCTAAACAGCCCAGTTTGGGCAAATTCATGGTGGAGGGAGCCTCTAACCAGCCCAGTTTGGACCAATTAATGGTGGAGGGAGCCGCTAAACAGCCCAGTTTGGGCAAATTCATGGTGGAGGGAGCCTCTAAACAGCCCAGTTTGGGCAAATTCATGGTGGAGGGAGCCTCTAACCAGCCCAGTTTGGACCAATTAATGGTGGAGGGAGCCTCTAAACAGCCAAGTTTTGGGAAATTCATGGTGGAGGGAGCCTCTAACCAGCCCAGTTTGGACCAATTCATGGTGGAGGGAGCCTCTAACCAGCCCAGTTTGGACCAATTAATGGTGGAGGGAGCCTCTAAACAGCCAAGTTTGGACTAATTCATGGTGGAGGGAGCCTCTAAAAACCCCAGTTTGGACCAATTCATGGTGAAGGGAGCCTCTAACCAGCCCAGTTTGGACCAATTAATGGTGGAGGGAGCCTCTAAACAGCCAAGTTTGGACCAATTCATGGTGGAGGGAGCCTCTAAAAACCCCAGTTTGGACCAATTCATGGTGGAGGGAGCCTCTAACCAGCCCAGTTTGGGCAAATTCATGGTGGAGGGAGCCTCTAAACAGCCCAGTTTGGGCAAATTCATGGTGGAGGGAGCCTCTAACCAGCCCAGTTTGGACCAATTAATGGTGGAGGGAGCCTCTAACCAGCCCAGTTTGGACCAATTAATGGTGGAGGGAGCCTCTAACCACCCCAGTTTGGACCAATTCATGGTGGAGGGAGCCTCTAAACAGCCAAGTTTGGACCAATTCATGGTGGAGGGAGCCTCTAAAAACCCCAGTTTGGACCAATTCATGGTGGAGGGAGCCTCTAACCAGCCCAGTTTGGGCAAATTCATGGTGGAGGGAGCCTCTAAACAGCCCAGTTTGGGCAAATTCATGGTGGAGGGAGCCTCTAACCAGCCCAGTTTGGACCAATTAATGGTGGAGGGAGCCTCTAACCAGCCCAGTTTGGACCAATTAATGGTGGAGGGAGCCTCTAACCACCCCAGTTTGGACCAATTCATGGTGGAGGGAGCCTCTAAACAGCCAAGTTTGGACCAATTTATGGTGGAGGGAGCCTCTAAAAACCCCAGTTTGGACCAATTCATGGTGGAGGGAGCCTCTAACCAGCCCAGTTTGGGCAAATTCATGGTGGAGGGAGCCTCTAAACAGCCCAGTTTGGGCAAATTCATGGTGGAGGGAGCCTCTAACCAGCCCAGTTTGGACCAATTAATGGTGGAGGGAGCCGCTAAACAGCCCAGTTTGGGCAAATTCATGGTGGAGGGAGCCTCTAAACAGCCCAGTTTGGGCAAATTCATGGTGGAGGGAGCCTCTAACCAGCCCAGTTTGGACCAATTAATGGTGGAGGGAGACTCTAAACAGCCAAGTTTTGGGAAATTCATGGTGGAGGGAGCCTCTAACCAGCCCAGTTTGGACCAATTCATGGTGGAGGGAGCCTCTAAACAGCCCAGTTTGGGCAAATTCATGGTGGAGGGAGCCTCTAAAAAACCCAGTTTGGACCAATTCATGGTGGAGGGAGCCTCTAACCAGCCCAGTTTGGACCAATTAATGGTGGAGGGAGCCTCTAAACAGCCAAGTTTGGACCAATTCATGGTGGAGGGAGCCTCTAAAAACCCCAGTTTGGACCAATTCATGGTGGAGGGAGCCTCTAACCAGCCCAGTTTGGGCAAATTCATGGTGGAGGGAGCCTCTAAACACCCCAGTTTGGGCAAATTCATGGTGGAGGGAGCCTCTAAAAACCCCAGTTTGGACCAATTCATGGTGGAGGGAGCCTCTAACCAGCCCAGTTTGGGCAAATTCATGGTGGAGGGAGCCTCTAAAAAACCCAGTTTGGACCAATTCATGGTGGAGGGAGCCTCTAACCAGCCCAGTTTGGGCAAATTCATGGTGGAGGGAGCCTCTAACCAGCCCAGTTTGGACCAATTAATGGTGGAGGGAGCCTCTAAACAGCCAAGTTTGGACCAATTCATGGTGGAGGGAGCCTCTAAAAACCCCAGTTTGGACCAATTCATGGTGGAGGGAGCCTCTAACCAGCCCAGTTTGGACCAATTAATGGTGGAGGGAGCCTCTAACCAGCCCAGTTTGGACCAATTAATGGTGGAGGGAGCCTCTAACCACCCCAGTTTGGACCAATTCATGGTGGAGGGAGCCTCTAAACAGCCAAGTTTGGACCAATTCATGGTGGAGGGAGCCTCTAAAAACCCCAGTTTGGACCAATTCATGGTGGAGGGAGCCTCTAAACAGCCCAGTTTGGGCAAATTCATGGTGGAGGGAGCCTCTAACCAGCAGAGTTGTGGGAAAGCAGGGTGGAGGGAGCCTCTAACCAGCAGAGTTGGTGGAAATCAGGGTGGAGGGAGCCTCTAACCAGCAGAGTTGGGGGAAATCAGGGTGGAGGGAGCCTCTAACCAGCAGAGTTGGGGGAAATCATGTTGGAGGGAGCCTAGTATTAGCAGAATTGTGCAACGCTTATGGTGGATGAGTATGAGGATGCGGAGGAATTGGAGAGGTTGAGTACAGACATGGAGTTTCATGTTGGGGTGCTTTACACAGGTGGGCACAAAAATGAAGGCTCTATCCAGTGGTGGTTCATTTTTATCAAAGTGAGCCGGTCGGCACTCTCAGCTGACAGACGGGTGCGCTTGTCAGTGATGATGCCACCGGCTGCACTGAACACCCTCTCAGATAGGACGCTGGCGGCAGGACAGGACAGCACCTCCAAGGCATATAGGGCAAGTTCAAGCCACAGGTCCAACTTCGACACCCAATACGTGTAGGGCGCAGAGGGGTCGGAGAGGACAGGGCTGTGGTCGGAAAGGTATTCCCGCAACATGCGCCTATACTTCTCACGCCTGGTGACACTAGGACCCTCCGTGGCGGCACTTTGGCGAGGGGGTGCCATCAAGGTGTCCCAGACCTTAGACAGTGTGCCCCTCGTTTGTGTGGACCGGTGAGAACTTGGTTGCCTACTGGAGGAACTGCCCTCCCTGCCGCCAACGTCACATGCTGGAAACATCTCCATCATATTCTGCACCAATTGCCTGTGGCAAGCATTGATGCGATTGGCCCTCCCCTCTACCGGAATAAAAGACGAGATGTTGTTTTTATACCGGGGGTCAAGGATAGCAAAGATCCAGTACTGGTTGTCCTCCATGATTTTGACAATACGCTTGTCGGTTGTAAAGCACCCCAACATGAACTCAGCCATGTCTGCCACAGTGTTAGTTGGCATGACTCCTCTGGCCCCACCGGAAAGTTCAATCTCCATTTCCTCCTCATCCTCCATGTCTACCCATCCGCGCTGCAACAATGGGACGATTCGAAGTTGCCCGGAAGCCTCCTGTATCACCATCACATCATCGGACAACTCTTCTTCCTCCTCCTCCTCCTCCTCCTCCTCCATTAAACGCAGTGAAGCGGACAGATGTGTGGACCTACTCTCCAGCTGTGACAGATCGGATGCTATCCCTAACTCCTCTGTGTGATCCGAGTTATCCCTGATGTCAATCAGGGATTCTCTCAGAACACACAAGAGCGGGATTGTAAGGCTCACCATCGCATCCTCAGAGCTCACCCTCCTTGTGGACTCCTCAAAGACCCGTAGGATGTCACAAAGGTCTCTCATCCATGGCCACTCATGGATGTGAAACTGAGGCAGCTGACTTTGTGGCACCCTAGGGTTTTGTAGCTGGTATTCCATCAAAGGTCTCTGCTGCTCAACCACTCTATTCAACATCTGAAACGTTGAGTTCCAGCGTGTGGGGACGTCGCACAAAAGCCGGTGTTGTGGCACATGCAGGCGTTGCTGGAGAGATTTTAAGCTAGCAGCGGCTACTGTCGACTTGCGAAAGTGGGCGCACATGCGCCGCACTTTCACCAGTAGCTCTGGAACATTGGGGTAGCTCTTTAGGAAACGTTGCACCACTAGGTTGAAGACGTGGGCCAGGCATGGAACATGTTGGAGTCCGGCAAGCTCCAGAGCTGCTACCAGGTTCCGGCCGTTATCACAAACGACCATGCCTGGGCCCAGGTGCAGCGGCTCAAACCATATTGCCGTCTCATCGAGGAGGGCATCCCTCACCTCGGAGGCAGTGTGCTGTCTGTCCCCCAAGCTGATCAGCTTCAGCACAGCCTGCTGACGTCTACCAACGCCAGTGCTGCAACGTTTCCAACTCGTAGCTGGGGTCAATCTAACAGCGGAGGAGGAGGCGGTGGCGGAGGAGGAGGCGGTGGCGGAGGAGGAGGCGGTAGAGGAGGAGGAGGAGGGGGGTGTTCTTCTCGTGTCCCTGCCAGGAATGTTAGGCGGGGAGACGAGGTACACCGGGCCAGTTTGGGAAGCAGTCCCAGCCTCAACTACATTCACCCAGTGTGCCGTCAGTGAAATGTAGCGTCCCTGTCCGCATGCACTTGTCCACGCGTCGGTGGTCAAGTGGACCTTTGTGCAAAGCGCGGAACTAAGGGCCCGCCTGATGTTGAGTGACACGTGCTGGTGCAAGGCGGGGACGGCACACCGGGAGAAGTAGTGACGGCTAGGGACGGCATAGCGAGGTGCCGCAGTTGCCATCAGGTCCAGGAAGGCGGGAGTTTCAACAAGCCGGAACGCCAACATCTCCTGGGCCAGCAGTTTAGCGATGTTGGCGTTCAAGGCTTGCGCGTGTGGGTGGTTAGCAGTGTATTTCTGCCGCCGCTCCAATGTCTGAGAGATGGTGGGTTGTTGTAAAGAAACGCCTGATGGTGCCTTTGATGGTGCAGGAGAAGGAGATAAGACAGGACCAGGGGAGGATGAGGTAGAAGTCAACAAAGTGGCGGAGGCAGATGAAGTGGTGTCCTGGCTCGTCCTCTGGAGTGCATCGCCAGCACAGTCAGCAGTGGCAGTGGCAGAGGCAGAGGCAGTGGCAGAGGCAGTGGCAGTGGCGTGAACGGCAGGCGGCCTTTGTCCTGCCGTTGCTGCCTGCCACTGATTCCAGTGCTTGGATTCCAAATGACGGCGCATTGAAGTGGTGGACAGGTTGCTCTTCTCAGAGCCCCTAATCAATTTCGAGAGGCAAATTGTGCAGACAACACTATATCTGTCCTCGGCGCATTCCTTGAAAAAACTCCACACCTTCGAGAAACGTGCCCTCGAGGTGGGAGTTTTTCGGGGCTGGGTACGAACTGGAACATCTTGGGAGATTCCGGGTGTGGCCTGGCTTCGCCTAAGCTGCTGACCTCTGCCTCTGCCTCTAGCTACCCTTTTTGGTGCTGCACCTGCCTCAACATCCACACTACTTTCCCCGCTTGACATCCCCCCTGTCCAGGTCGGGTCAGTGTCCTCATCATCCACCACTTCCTCTTCCAACTCCTGTCTCATCTCCTCCTCCCGCACAATGCGCCGGTCAACTGGATGCCCTGACGGCAACTGCGTCACATCATCGTCGATGAGGGTGGGTTGCTGGTCATCCACCACCAAATCGAACGGAGATGGAGGAGACTCTAGTGTTTGAGCATCTGGACACAGATGCTCCTCTGTTAGGTTCGTGGAATCGTGACGTGGAGAGGCAGGTTGAGGGACAATGAAAGGAGCGGAGAACAGCTCTGGGGAGCAGGGACAGTTTGGGTTATTGTTCTGTAAAGCTTCGGAATTTTGGGAGGAAGGAAGACAAGACTGTTGGGTAATAGGAGGAGAGGAGGCAGAGTCTGACTGGCTGCTGGACAATGTGCTGTAAGCGTTCTCTGACAGCCATTGCAAGACCTGTTCCTGGTTCTCGGGCCTACTAAGGTTTGTACCCTGCAGTTTAGTTAATGTGGCAAGCAACCCTGGCACTGTGGAGTGGCGCAATGCTTGCTGCCCCACAGGAGTAGGCACGGGACGCCCTGTGGCTTCACTGCTACCTTGCTCCCCAGAACCATTCCCCCGACCTCGCCCACGGCCTCGTCCACGTCCCTTTCCGGGAGCCTTGCGCATTTTGAATTCCTAGTTAGAAATTGGCACTGTATACCAGTAGTAAAAATTGTGGGTGCACGTAACCCCAATATATTCTTTGAATTCCCAGTCAGACACTGGCAC
This sequence comes from Leptodactylus fuscus, assembly GCF_031893055.1. Lineage (NCBI taxonomy): Eukaryota > Metazoa > Chordata > Amphibia > Anura > Leptodactylidae > Leptodactylus > Leptodactylus fuscus. Next base: position 241,476,976 of record NC_134266.1, read on the forward strand.
TATATGGCAGTAGCAAGAAATGAGGGTATTTGTATTCCCAATATATTCTTTGAATTCCCAGTCAGACAATGGCACTGTATACCAGTAGTAAAAATTGTGGGTGCACGTAACCCCAATATATTCTTTGAATTACCAGTCAGAAACTGGCACTATATGGCAGTAGCAAGAAATGAGGGTATTTGTATTCCCAATATATTCTTTGAATTCCCAGTCAGACACTGGCACTATATGGCAGTAGCAAGAAATGAGGGTATTTGTATTCCCAATATATTCTTTAAATTCCCAGTCAGACACTGGCACTATATGGCAGTAGCAAGAAATGAGGGTATTTGTATTCCCAATATATTCTTTGAATTCCCAGTCAGACAATGGCACTGTATACCAGTAGTAAAAATTGTGGGTGCACGTAACCCCAATATATTCTTTGAATTCCCAGTCAGACACTGGCACTATATGGCAGTAGCAAGAAATGAGGGTATTTGTATTCCCAATATATTCTTTGAATTCCCAGTCAGACAATGGCACTGTATACCAGTAGTAAAAATTGTGGGTGCACGTAACCCCAATATATTCTTTGAATTCCCAGTCAGACACTGGCACTATATGGCAGTAGCAAGAAATGAGGGTATTTGTATTCCCAATATATTCTTTGAATTCCCAGTCAGACAATGGCACTGTATACCAGTAGTAAAAATTGTGGGTGCACGTAACCACAATATATTCTTTGAATTACCAGTCAGAAACTGGCACTATATGGCAGTAGCAAGAAATGAGGGTATTTATAACCCCAATATATTCTTTGAATTCCCAGTCAGACAATGGCACTGTATACCAGTAGTAAAAATTGTGGGTGCACGTAACCCCAATATATTCTTTGAATTACCAGTCAGAAACTGGCACTATATGGCAGTAGCAAGAAATGAGGGTATTTATAACCCCAATATATTCTTTGAATTCCCAGTCAGACAATGGCACTGTATACCAGTAGTAAAAATTGTGGGTGCACGTAACCCCAATATATTCTTTGAATTACCAGTCAGAAACTGGCACTATATGGCAGTAGCAAGAAATGAGGGTATTTGTATTCCCAATATATTCTTTGAATTCCCAGTCAGACACTGGCACTATATGGCAGTAGCAAGAAATGAGGGTATTTATAACCCCAATATATTCTTTGAATTCCCAGTCAGACAATGGCACTGTATACCAGTAGTAAAAATTGTGGGTGCACGTAACCCCAATATATTCTTTGAATTACCAGTCAGAAACTGGCACTATATGGCAGTAGCAAGAAATGAGGGTATTTATAACCCCAATATATTCTTTGAATTCCCAGTCAGACAATGGCACTGTATACCAGTAGTAAAAATTGTGGGTGCACGTAACCCCAATATATTCTTTGAATTCCCAGTCAGACACTGGCACTATATGGCAGTAGCAAGAAATGAGGGTATTTGTATTCCCAATATATTCTTTGAATTCCCAGTCAGACAATGGCACTGTATACCAGTAGTAAAAATTGTGGGTGCACGTAACCCCAATATATTCTTTGAATTCCCAGTCAGACACTGGCACTATATGGCAGTAGCAAGAAATGAGGGTATTTGTATTCCCAATATATTCTTTGAATTCCCAGTCAGACAATGGCACTGTATACCAGTAGTAAAAATTGTGGGTGCACGTAACCCCAATATATTCTTTGAATTCCCAGTCAGACACTGGCACTATATGGCAGTAGCAAGAAATGAGGGTATTTGTATTCCCAATATATTCTTTGAATTCCCAGTCAGACAATGGCACTGTATACCAGTAGTAAAAATTGTGGGTGCACGTAACCCCAATATATTATTTGAATTCCCAGTCAGACACTGGCACTATATGGCAGTAGCAAGAAATGAGGGTATTTGTATTCCCAATATATTCTTTGAATTCCCAGTCAGACAATGGCACTGTATACCAGTAGTAAAAATTGTGGGTGTATATAGCCCCAATTCTATTGCTAGGGGACTTGCAGGGTATTTCTGGGGTGAAGGTGGGGGGGCACACCGTTGGAACGGGTATCGGGGTATATATCGGGTATACGGGAATACACTGACAGTGTATTCCATTCAGGATCCTGGGAAAGCTGGGTTGCGGCGATTGAGCCCGTCAGTGCCACGTTACACTGACAAGCTTCTCCCTGGAATTTAGCTCTTATAAGAGCTGTTGGTTGTCTTCTCCTTCCTATCCTAGCCTGTCCCTGCCTACCCAGAATCTAAGCCCTAGCTAGCTGGACGGAAACCTCCGTCCTCGGTGAATTGCAAGCTCAGAATGACGCGAACCTGGGCGGCGCTGTTCTTTTAAATTAGAGGTCACATGTTTTCGGCAGCCAATGGGTTTTGCCTACTTTTCTCAACGTCACCGGTGTCGTAGTTCCTGTCCCACCTACCCTGCGCTGTTATTGGAGCAAAAAAGGCGCCAGGGAAGGTGGGAGGGGAATCGAGTAATGGCGCACTTTACCACGCGGTGTTCGATTCGATTCGAACATGCCGAACAGCCTAATATCCGATCGAACATGAGTTCGATAGAACACTGTTCGCTCATCTCTATACATAACCTATTGTACATGGAGGATCCTCTAAATTGTCGCAAAAAATTACACTGGTAAAAAATAAGCCAAGTCAGAAAGGTGGCATAAAAATCTCATCATGATATATCGGTCCATGGTTTCAGGTATTAGGCAGGGCTTACAAGGAAGACCTGGAGAACTTCTTGGAAATTGGACTGCCCTCATTTTCTTGGGGATAAAGACGTCATAAACATTAACAAAGACCCATACACACGTTGGTTAGTGTTCTATTAAGTGGTGGATCTCATTTGGTTGGGCTACAATAATTTCCCAGACTCCCTTTGAGTTGCTTACACAATAAGTAACTTTTACTTTGCTTTTTTCGAATGAATAGACAACTGAAATTACTTTTACTTATCTATTTCAGGTAGACCTTCTGCTGAAGTCTGAACTCGTACCAAAGGAAGGATACTACGAGTAGACTTCCAAGATGTCATAAAGATCCCATCATAGATCTTCAGAAAGGCCACCACATTGCTCATGCCAAAATGTCTGGGCTTGGTCCTTCAATTGCTTTACCAGAAGAAGTGGGGAATGGAACTTTTTTGGAACTGTTCCCAACCTCCCTTTCAACATCAGTGGATTCTTCACCATCAGCCCCCAACCGGTTATCAAACGTTTACGTCTACGTGTCCATCTTTCTTAGCCTCTTGGCTTTCCTTCTCCTGCTGCTAATCATTGCTCTTCAGAGACTTAAAAATATTATCTCCTCTACATCATCTTACCCAGAATACACAAGTGATGCGGGGAGCTCTTTTACTAATTTAGAAGTTTGTAGCATATCTTCCCAGAGGTCTTCTTTTTCTAACCTTTCTTCATAGGAAAAGATAAAAGGGAATAATTAAAGACGGAAAACCTGGAAATATTGCATGTGACTTACACCTTTGAAACCGAGTAGACATCCCTTATTCTGTTTGAAATTATGCTGCTTTTTAACTCAATTTTGCTTTTGTCATTTATCCGTTTCATCTGCTTTGTGCCCAATTTCAGTCTACCTGAATGTTTCTCTTGTTAAATAAACTCATGAAGTAAATGTAGTCCCTCTAATCAGGACTCTCGGGGAGATCAAAGCCGCTTATAGTATACAGCCCTTAATCTCAACCCCATCCGGGGCTTCTTACAGCTACGTATGGTGTGCTGCATGCTATATGCGTCTGATGCTTCACAATGAGATTTACATATTTGGAACTAGAAGCCTAGAGTCAACATGAATGATTATACAAAGTATTAAAATACTCGTGCATTAAAGAAGTGGATAAAATGAGAGATTATGACAAGTGCCGCATTAGAAAATCTCACCTAAATACATGTATTAATAACTTGATGCTTCTAGGTCTTTATGAGACAGAAATATACTGAAATGGGTCTTCCTATCTAAGAGTTTCAACTGGTCTCCTCTCCCGTCCACTTCCTGGTTTCAGTGACAAGATGGTGGATGAGTTTAGCTTATGTGATTCACAGTACAATCTAACAGCATAATCGTGAGACTAATCTGAAGACTGTTATCTCTGGCTTTACATACAGAGATAACAGGCCCTGATCAAGCTCTTATCAGGGCTCAGCAGCTTTGTGCACTTTGAAGAGCTCCATTAGCCATCAATCAAAGAGAAGGTGGCCAGAATCAGGCACTTGTGTCATCAGTCCAGCCACTGCTGCAAGATAGCAGAGGTGTCTGCATACCCAGGCAATGAGCTGTAAACACTGATGCGACATAGTCAGCAGAATGTGGTAAATGGAGCGATATAGATAACGCTATGCATTGAGTAAAGCACTTCCATTAGCTTACAGAGTACCTGAACTTAAATATCTGCAAGGTCTTTCTGGGGAATCTCTATATAAGCCTTATATACATGGCATCCAATCATTTTTCTGTTCCTTATAAGCCTACAAAGGCTGCAGAACATTTTGCATTTCTCTTTGAGGGAGGGGATATGTACAATACAGAGCTATCTGTCATATACCCATCACGAAGACTACTGGTTTCTTTACATGTAAGCCTAGAAAAGTGACTGTAAAATAGTAAATAGCTGAGAAATGCCCAAGTGAACATAATAAAGAAATAACACTGGAGGACACTGGACTCCAAACACAGGTTATGATGCTGCTAAAAAGATCATTGATTCAGAAAAAGAGAAATCTCGGCAAAATCAGGAAGCCTACATCAATAACACAAGCAGCTAGTCAGAAGTAGTTAGTCTCTCCTTACACTCACTGTGAGCTGTTGAACTGAATCATTTTAGAAATATTCAGAAGCTGGAAAAAGGATTTGCCTCACCTCTCAAGTTCCTGTGTTTGTTTTAAGCCTCTTAATTTCCTTAGTACCATGGAGTGAACATCAAATTAGGAAAAAGGAAAACACCTAGTGGCAGGAACTTTAGATTTTCAGGCAGAAAACAGCAACATTTTAAATAAAGCATAAAACATTTTGGTCCAGAATCACATCCTCTATTATCGGAGACTATATTGTCTGTAAAGTTAGTGACCATGCAAGCTACTAGTTTCTACGTGACCCTGGAGGGGAAAATACCTCTTAAAAGAATAGAGGTGGATCAGACTATATTTTGGTTATTGTACTTACACAAAATGAATGTTTTCCAGGAATTTTACATTGATGGCCTATCCTTAGACTATGCCACTGATATCTGATCAGTATAGGTCCAACGCACAGCACCAATCAGTTGCTCTTACCTACCAGTGGGCACTGGAAATATGCAGTGGATGGGACCAGCTGGAAGCATAGAACTCCTTCCACTATGTAGCGGCAGTGTCAAAGTATTGCAGCTTATATCCTTCCCGAAATCCGCCGTAATAGTACAGCATATGTCAGGTATTTAAATATGGCGGCCGCTCAGAAGAGACCGGCACTAATAATAAATGGTTCCATTATGAAGAACAATGTGTCCTGCAAACATTAAGCCCTAATATGGCTCTGTGAAAGGGGTTGGGAGGCGGGGAGCCAAAAACAAAAATAAAATTGAAAAATGCCACCAGCAGGAAGGGGTTAAATGGGAGCTGAGCTGCAGCAATCAGGAATAGCCACTAAACAGTGGATGGAGCCATCTGCTTCCATCAATATTAACCTCTTCCCACCGAAGCCATGTTTAAATTTTCTTTTCTATTCCCCTCCTTCCAAGACCTATACCTTTTTTGTTTTTCTGTTCACCAAGCCGTATGAGAGCTTAATTTTTGTGGGATAAATTGTACTTCATAATGGTACCATTTAGTATTCTGTACAATGTCCTGGGAAGCTGGAAAAAAATTCAGTTTAAGGCTAAGACCCCACATGACATCCAGCAGCAAAAAAGTGCTGCGGGAAAAACAACGGCTACAACACATCCTGGTTCTTCCCGCAGCGTTTCACACAGAAAGTGTGCAGATGTTTCCTCTGTCAACTTTCTGTTTCAATTATACCTATGGGGAAACTGATGGTGTTTCCGCAGGTATAATGTGATTTTCAAAACCGCACCTGTTTTGGAAATTGCCATGTGTCCGCACCACAGTTTATATAGCAAAGTGGGCATGGGATATGCTAGAATCCCATACACTTTGCTCTGATGGTAAAACGCTGCGATTTTTTCTGCAACATTTCTGCTGCAGGCGAATCGCAGCATTTAGGCCACATGGGGCCTCGGCCTAAGGCTGGGGTCCCACGAGTTGGAAACGCTGCAATTTGCCTGCGGTGAGAACTCCATGGGAAAAATCACTGCATTTTACACTTAGTAGTACTTTTACACAAAGTAGATGGGATTTTTGCGAATCCCATGCCCACATTGTGGTAAAACTGTGGCGCAGACACGCTGTGATTTCCAAAACTGGTGCGGTTTTGAAAATTGCAGCATGTCAATTATGTCTACGGAAATGCCGGCGGTTTCCCTATAGATATAATGGTAACAGAAAGTCCGCAGAGGAAAACTCCATGAGCTTTCTGTTTAAAGTTCTGCGTTAAGAACCACAATGTGTTACTGCCGTGGTTTTTCCTCAGCACTTTATAGCTGCGGGTCATCCCGTGGGGCCTTAGCCTAAGACTGGAATTAAAGAAAATCTGTATAAGGGAGTCTTCACACGGAGTATACACTCCGCTCATTCTGAACGTAATGCGCTTATCACATTGAAAGCAATAGGGAAAAAAGCCTCCCATTGATTTCAAAGGGTAGCGTGCGTATGCCGGCACCCATTCAAGTCAATGGGAGCTGGTTTTTACACGCTCATTCTGAACGACTTTTACGTTTAGAATGAGCGGAGCGTATACTCCGTGTAAAGGCACCTTTTGAGCAACATACTTACAGGCTTTTTTTATAGCATTCACTGTGCAGTCAAAATTCAGCCATATTCTATGTGTAAGTACGATTGAAGGGGCTCTATCAGCAAAATTATACTGATAGAGCCCCACATATGCGTGAATATCCTTTAAAAAGGTTATTCAGGCACCGCTAAAGTTATATTAAACCACCCCCCCCCACGCACACACACACACACCGTTTTAAAATAAAACTCTCAAAAAGAATATGTTAAACTTATCTATCGTGCACGGTGGGCGGGCATTCAGGGTCCGACGTCATCTTCAGCCACGCCTCCTCTTCCAGCGATGTCTTCAGGTCCCGTCTTCCTCCGGCGCTCCTGAACTGCCATTGATAAAAAATGGCGCGGGTGCATGTGCCACATGGTAGCAGTAGTAGTACTGCGCATGCACCCGTGCCATTTTTTATCAATGGCAGTTCGCGAGCACCGGAGGAAGACGGGACCCGAAGACATCGCTGGAAGAGGAGGCGTGGCTGAAGATGACGTCGGACCCTGAATGCCCGACCACCGTGCATGATAGATAGTTTAACATATTCTTTTTTAGAGTTTTATTTTAAAACGGGGGGGGGGAGTTTAATATAACATTAGCGGTGACTGAATAGCCTTTTTAAAGGCTACTCACGCATATGTGGGGCTCTATCAGCATGATTTTGCTGATAGAGCCCCTTTAAGAAGATACCAAATTTATATAGTTTTAGCCCCTTAAAAATCCAACACTTTGAAAAATTCTTGGTGTCGCCATATTTTAACACCCGTAACTTTTTTATATCTCCATGTATGGGTCTGAATAAGGTGTCTGTTTTTCGGGGTCAGATATACTTTCATTGATACTGTTTTGGGGAATGTCTGATGTTTTGATCGCTTTTTATTCAAATTATTATGGGAGACGAAACTGGAAAAAACACAGCAGTTCAGCTCTTTATATTTTCCAGCTGCAGCACTTCCCAAGACCAGACATTTTCAGACACATGGATACCTATGTGTGTGTTGTGCGTTATTAATCAACTTTTATATCTGAGCTAAGGGAAGTGGAATAAACTTGTAATATTTTTTGGGGGGGTTATGATCAGACCCAGACAGATCAAACAACCCTGTGGTCTTGAACTACAGGGTGTCTAATCGCAAACACAATTCACTGCACCTGCCACTGTACTTAAAACCCAACATCAGCCGTAATAATATGGCGAAAGTCAGGAAGGGGTTAAAATCTTCATAAAGAATTGTTTCGGTTACAGAGCGGCAGTTCCCTGGGGCCACTCCGTGTAAGTGGGATCAGGGAACTGAAAGGGTAAGTTCACATGGGGTTTTTTGGACCAGATTTTGAATTGGAGTCCGCCTCAGAATCTGGCTCCAAAAAACGCCTCCCATTCACTTCAATGGGAGACGTTCATTTTTTTTTTTGCTGTTTTTTGCCGCTTGCGCCAGTGTCCGCAGTGCAACACTCCCTCCCGACTAGGACCATTCATTTGGGCCTAATCTAAAGCGAAATGCAGAACTGCACCGGCATCCAGTCGCGGCTAGCCGTTTCTTGGACAGGATTATGAGGCGGCCCCAACGTCAAAATTTGGTCCAAAAAACCCTGTGTAAACTTACCCAAACTATGCTGCCATTGACTTAAAAAGGAGCAAAACTGCTTCCAGCCAATACAACTTTCTTAAGCCAGATCAGCTGATCACTGAGGGATTCTATCCTGTGGATAGGTCATCAGTATCCTAAACACTTGGGGTCTTTGACCCCTGTAAGTGTCCACAAAACCAATAACAGGCCCAAGCAGTGGAGTAACATGTACAGTGTTGGCCAAAAGTATTGGCAGCCCTGCAATTCTGTCAGATAATACTCATGTTCTTCCAGAAAATGATTGCAAGCACAAACTCTTTGGTAATATCTTCATTTATTTTGCTTGCAATGAAAAAACACATAAGAGAATGAAAAAAAGTCAAATCATTGATCACAAAACTCCAAAAATGGGCGGATAAAAGTATTGGCCCCCTCAGCCTAATACTTGGTAGCACAACCTTTAGACACAATAACTGCGCACAACCGCTTCCGGTAACCAGCAATGGGTTTCTTACAATGCTCTGCTGGAATTTTAGACCATTCTTCTTTGGCAAACTGCTCCAGGTCCCCCCTGAGATGTGAAGGGGGCCTTCTCCAAACTGCCATCAAGAGATCTCTCCACAGGTGTTCTATGGGATTCAGGTCTGGACTCATTGCTGCCACTTTACAAGTCTCCAGGGCTTTCTCTCAGACCATTTTCTAGTGCTGACCTGAAGTATGTTTTGGGTCATTGTCCTGCTGGAAGACCCATGACCTCTGAGGGAGACTCAGCTTTCTCACACTGGGCCCTACATTATGCTGCACAATGTGTTGGTAGTCTTCAGACTTCATAATGCCATGCACACGGTCAAGCAGTCCAGTGCCAGAGGCAGCAAAGCAACCCCAAAACATCAGGGAACCTCCGCCATGTCTGACTGTAGGGACCGTGTTCTTTTCTTTGAAGGCCTCTTTTTTTTTTTTCCTGTAAACTCTATGTTGATGCCTTTTCCTACTTTTGTCTCATCTGACCAGAGAACATTCTTCCAAATCGTTTTGGCTTTCTCAGGTAAGTTTTGACAAACTCCAGCCTGGCTTTTTTATGTCTCTGGGTAAGAAGTGGGGTCTTCCTGGGTATCCTACCATACAGTCCCTTTTCATTCAGACGCTGACGGATAGTACGGGGTGACACTGTTGTACCCTTGGACTGCAGGGCAGCTTGAACTTGTTTGGATGTTAGTCGAGGTTCTTTATCCACCATCCGCACAATCTTGCGTTGAAATCTCTCATCAATTTTTCTTTTCCGTCCACATCTAGGGAGGTTAGCCACAGTGCCATGGGCTTTAAACTTCTTGATGACACTGCGTACAGTAGACAAAGGAAAATTCAGGTCTTTGGAGATGGACTTGTAGCCTTGAGATTGCTCATGCTTCCTCACAATTTTCCTTCTCAATTCCTCAGACAGTTCTTTGGCCTTCTTTCTTTTCTCCATGCTCAATGTGGTACACACAAGGACACAGGACAGAGGTTGAGTCAACTTTAATCCATTTCAACTGGCTGCAAGTGTGATTTAGTTATTGCCACCACCTGTTAAGGTGCCTCAGGTAAGTAACAGGTGCTGTTAATTACACAAATTAGAGAAGCATCACATGATTTTTCAAATGGTGCCAATACTTTTGTCCACCCCCTTTTTTATGTTTGGTGTGGAATTATATCCAATTTGGCTTTTTGACAATTCTTTTTGTGGTTTTCCATTGAAGACAAATTAAATGAAAATAATAATACCAAAGAATTTGTGACTGCAATCATTTTCTGGAAGAAAACAAGCATTATCTGACAGAATTGCAGGGGTGCCAATACAGGCTTTATTCTCTGTTGCTTGTATAACACCAATATATACTGTACCACTGGGATCATCAGTAACATCATTCCCTATCCCCAATCTAATTTTCCCATCCCAGACACAAGTACACAGTAGAGACAGTTTCCTATGAAGATTAGAGATGAGCGAATTTCTCAAAAACTAAATTCGGCAGCTTCACCGAATTTCCCAAAATGATTCGAGAGCCTGGGGATATGGAGATATGCATTTAAGCTAAGGACACATCGGAATAGGCTTTAGAAAGGCTATTCTACTCCTACCTTTATCCTCCCAGCTTGCCGAGCATGTGCAGAACCCTCTTTATTATATTCCTACACGAACGGCTTTACATGCTCGATGACCATGTTTTCTATTCCTACACAAGTGGTTCAGTGCATGCACGGTGGCCATCTTTATTCTATTTCTACACTAGTGGCTCTGTCCATGTCCATAAGGCCATGTTTTTTCTATTCCTACATGAGCGGTTCTACACATGCCCGGTGGCCATCTTTTTTCTAGTCCTACACGAGCGGTTCTGCACATGCCCAGTGGCCATCTTTTTTCTAATGCTACATAAACGCCTCTGCGCATGCTCGGCGTCCATCTTTATTATTTTCCTACACAAGCTAGGAGGATCAGGATATCAGAGGGGCATGATGGAATGGCAAAGGTAGGAGTAGAATAGCCTTTCTCAAGGCTATTCCAATGTGTTCTTAGTTTAAAATGCGATTCGATATCAGAAGGTGTGAGGAAATCCCAATTCGATGTTCCTGAAATTCGGAACGAATTCCACTTCGTCAGCTTCAACTTGCTCAAAGGAAGATAATTAACCTATTAGTATGTTGTGTGTGGGAAGGAAACAAGCGTGACCAAAGGAAATCTTCGGAAAGATATTTCAGTTCCGTGCTAATGTGTCCTTGGCCAGATTCAAACCTAGGAATCCAGGACTGCAAGACAACAATGCTGACCACCATATATACTGTATCTTGGCTAGGTTGTAAATACTGTATATTCTACTGATTTTGGACAAACAATTTCTGAATCTTGAGTGCATACTTGTATTCATTGGTGAAGATGGTTTACTATGGTCTCCGGTTCTTACATTATTGGCACACAGGCCACAAACGAAACCTGTTCGGAACATGGGTATCATTTCTCCTGAATATCTGAATCACTACTAATATTGTATTGAATGATCTGTAGAAAAATTCATTTAATTCTGTCGATTTATTTCCTCCATAATAACATCATGACATTTCCTCCGAAGAACACCATTATTAAATTACTATGGCAGATTCTCTATCCTGATTGAGTTCCCGCGAAGTATATTCAGCTTGGAACTCACTTACAGTGGTCTTTGGATCAATACCAGAGATGTGTAATAACAGATGTCCCACTACATTACACTAAATAATCCATGTGGCCTGGAGGCTCTGTTCACACTAGGGCTACAATTATACATGACTGTCAGAGAATCCTGATGGATCCCATTAACCTTACACATGAATAAAACAATGGAACCTGGAAAAATGCCAATGTGAACAGAGCTTTAATGTGAAGCTCTAGTTGGGAGCCATTTTCTAGTATGGCAGACTCCACCTGAAAATCAGTGAAGGGAAAAGTCCTGCAAAGAGAACACCACCAGTTTTAAAATGATGGAACCCAATTATAGTCAACGGGGTCAGCTGAACTTCAGGTGTTACCACTATTTTAGCGGTCTGCCTCTCCATTGTTCTGGTTCTCTGATGGACCAGAACAATGTAGATGCAACACTCTTCTGAACCTTCTAGAGATGTTCCTACAGTTTCCAAATATGCCTGTTATTCACCTTTGTGGCCCCATTTTTATGGAAATCAACATTTTATTCATATGCCAATTAAGGGAACAGTGCTTTGCCCAGGAAACTAGAGGTGAGACTGAATTCTGGGCTAGCTTACTCTAGGCTCACACTTGCGTTCAGGTTTTGGGCTTTAGGGAAAACTAATCTGCTTAAAAAAGTGGTTATCTTTGGAAACCCGCGGACCCCATAGATTATAATGGGGTCCGTCAGGTTTATGCTAGGTTTCCACCCGAAAAGGGCAGAAAATGCCAAGAGAAAAGCGCTACTTGTAGGACTATTGTCTCCGCATTTTTAAAGCAAAATGGGGAACGGAATCCCCAGGCGGAGACCGGGCGCAGGTGTGACCCTAGCTTTAAGCATGGTCCCAAAACACACCCCATCAACAATATCTGAATAAACAATGGACATGACTCATGAAAAAATATGCATAATGGAAGAGTGTCAATCATTTTAAGCGGAAAATATCCAATTAATGAGAATTTGCCAAGATGTAGCAACGCATTTTTAGCATAATATTTCAGCAACTGAAAATAACGCTCTCTTCACCTGGATGGGATTGTTTCACTGGCAAGCACAAGGATTTCTGCAAACTACATTCAGATAAATGGAAGAGCCAAAGAAATTTTGCAACAAATCTGTCCCATGTGAATATACCCTAATAGTAAATATTAGCTCATGACGGAACATGTGGAATACACTGTAACGTATTAAAAAAATCCAACAAGTTCTAGTTAATTATCAAAGTAAAGAAAATGGTCAACTAGTCTTGATCTTCAGTCAACAAATAGATTAATTTTATTACTGTTTCCCCTATACCAAACATAGAGAACCAAAATAGCATATCTGACATAAAATCCTACAATACAGCGCAGTGTCTGGGACTGCTGAAAGATGTGATGTCCACACTAAACACATAGGGCTGTCTCAGAGACAGCTATCGATTTTTCTCAACACTCAAAGGCAGCCTATTGAAGACTTGCTTTGAAGTTGTCCGGTACACACTTGAAAGAGGATTGTCTATATAGAATATATGCAGCGACGTCTTCTCACCACTCGCTCTAAACCCGAGAAAAATAATGAGTTAGAGTTTGGCTTCAGGTAAGGAATATCATCTTACATGTGTGTTATTTCATACATAGAATAATTGTTATATTTTTATTTAAGGAGACTTTATAGGGGTTATGTGACATTATCAAAAATCACTATAGGCACCAAAATCTGTACTATGAAGATAAAGGCGTTACCATGTCCCCCTGTATGAGGACTGCTCCTTTCTTCCTCACCATTCACAGTCCATCCAACAACCCAATGACATCCTGTCTATCACTACATGTCATTGGCCTTCCAACTTCCAGATGTTAGAAAGAGGGACGAAATCCAAAGGTTTACCTATGGAAGTCAAGCCTCTAATCTTGCCCATGCCACTTTTGATCCCGTCTAGTTCCACCGAGTTCCTTTCTGCCCCCACACACAGCATAATGCCATGGTAGAACCCCCATATGGTATCAAGCCCCTTTATGTCTCCCATACAATATAACATCCTCCAGTGGCCCCCATACAGTATAATGCCCCCATTATGAGCCCCATACATATAATTTCCGGCTTTTGACTGGCGCTCAGACACTGAAATGCCTCCCTTGTGTCCCCCACACAAAATAATATCCCCTTCTGCCTCCACACAGTATAATGTCCCCTTTGTGATCCCCACACAATATAATGTCCCCTTCTACCGCCACATAATATAATATCCCCTTTGTTGGCTCCTAAAAAGTATAATGTGTCTTCACATTATGATGTGCCCCTTGTTGCTTTAACACAATAATTAATTGTGTAATTAATTAATTGTGGCCCCAACATAGTACAATGTCCCCCTTTTGGGCTCCTAAACAGTATAATGCCCCCTCCATCCACATTGCCTCCTTATGGAGGGAGCTGAAGCTTTGAGTTGCCAAGCGACAACCTCAAAATCTTAATGATTTATAGATGATCTGCGAAGAGGAGCAGACCAAAACTTCTCCAGACGTGCGCAAACCTTATCATCAACTACAAAATATGTCTGACTGCTGTGCGCGCCAACAAGGGTTCTGCCGCCAAGTATTAAGTCTTGTTTCCTGGAGGGATCAAATACTTATTTCTCTCTGAACAATGCAAATAAACGTATAAAATTTATACAATGTGATTTTCTGTGTTTTATTTTTGATATTCTATCTCTCACTGTTAAAATGAACCTACCCTTAAAATTATAGACTGTTCATGTCTCTGTCAGTGGGTGAACTTACAAAATCAGCCAGGGATCAAATACGCATTTCCTTCACTGTATAAGGAGTGAATCAGATGGCGATTGATATTGTGGCACACATTTGTCTCAAGGTTCTTTTCTTGCACCAAACATCAATCCCAGGATGGTGCTAGAACTTCTTTAGCATACTGTACAGTGTGTGGTGATGGATATCCCTGTGTCAGCCCCCCATCTCAGGCTAGGTTCACACCTGCGCCCCATCTCCGTTCAGGGTTTCCGTCCCAGAATCCATTTGAAAAATGCAGAGAGAAAAGTCCTGCAAGCAGCGCTTTTTTCTCTGCATTTTTCAGACGGAAACCTGCTGGACCCCATTATTGTCTGCGGATTGGGTTTCCGTTTTTCGGGTCCGCAAGCAGACCAAAGAAACCTGAACACAGGTATGAACCTAGCATTAGGGGCCCATTGCATCCCATATAGTTACAGTGTTGGCCAAAAGTATTGGCCCCTCTGCAATTCTGTCAGATAATACTCCGTTTCTTCTAGAAAATGATTGCAGACACAAACTCTTTGGTATTAATATCTTCATTTATTTTGCTTGCAATGAAAAAACACAAAAGAGAATGAAAAAAAGTCAAATCATTGATCATTTTACACAAAACTCCAAAAATGGGCCGGACAGAAGTCTTGGCCCCCTCAGCCTAATACTTGGTAGCACAACCTTTAGACACAATAACTGCGAACAACCGCTCCCGGTAACCATCAATGAGTTTCTTACAAGGCTCTGCTGGAATTTTAGACCATTCTTCTTTGGCAAACTGCTCCAGGTCCCTGAGATGTGAAGGGGGCCTTCTCCAAACTGCCATCAAGAGATCTCTCCTCCCCCACAGGTGTTCTATGGGATTCAGGTCTGGACTCATTGCTGCCACTTTACAAGTCTCCAGTGCTTTCTCTCACCACCATTTTCTAGTGCTTTTTGAAATGTGTTTTGGGTCATTGTCCTGCTGGAAGACCCATGACCTCTGAGGGAGACCCAGCTTTCTCACACTGGGCCCTACATTATGCTGCAAAATTTGTTGGTAGTCTTCAGACTTCATAATGCCATGCACACGGTCAAGCAGTCCAATGCCAGAGGCAGCATCAGGGAACATCAGGGAACCTCCGCCATGTTTGACTGTAGGGACCATGTTCTTTTCTTTGAAGGCCTCTTTTTTTTCCTATAAACTCTATGTTGAAGACTTTTCCCAAAAAGCTCTACTTTTGTCTCATCTGACCAGAGAACATTCTTCCAAAACGTTTTTGGCTTTCTCAGGTAAGTTTTGGCAAACTCCAGCCTGGCTTTTTTATGTCTCTGGGTAAGAAGTGGGGTCTTCCTGCGTCTCCTACCATACAGTCCCTTTTCATTCAGACACCGACAGATAGTATGGGTTGACACTGTTGTACCCTCGGACTGCAGGGCAGCTTGAACTTGTTTGGATGTTAGTCGAGGTTCTTTATCCACCATCCGCACAATCTTGCGTTTAAATCTCTCATCAATTTTTCTTTTCCATCCACATCTAGGGAGGTTAGCCACAGTGCCATGGGCTTTAAACTTCTTGATGACACTGTGCACAGTAGACACAGGAACATTCAGGTCTTTGGAGATGGATTTGTAGCCTTGAGATTGCTCATGCTTCCTCACAATTTTGCTTCTCAAGTCCTCAGACAGTTCTTTGGTCTTCTTTCTTTTCTCCATGCTCAATGTGGTACACACAAGGACACAGGACAGAGGTTGAGTTAACTTTAATCCATTTCAACCGGCTGCAAGTGTGATTTAGTTATTGCCACCACCTGTTAGGTGCCTCAGGTAAGTAACAGGTGCTGTTAATTACACAAATTAGAGAAGCATCACATGATTTTTCAAACAGTGCCAATACTTTTGTCCACCCCCTTTTTTATGTTTGGTGTGGAATTATATCCAGTTTGGCTTTTTGACAATTCTTTTTGTGGTTTTCCATTGAAGACAAATTAAATGAAGATAATAATACCAAATAATTTGTGATTGCAATCATTTTCTGGAAGAAAAGGAGTATTATCTGACAGAATTGCGGGGGTGCCAATACTTTTGGCCAACACTGTATACCACTGACTAGGGACACTGTACGGTAAGGAATATAAGGGTGAAGATACTAGGAAACACAAAGTGAGGGCAATTGGAGTTCAGAGTAAACAGTGTACAGTATGTATTTTTTATGTAAATTTTCACTATAGAGAAATGACCTTGATCCCCTTCAGGGGATTAATAATTGCTTGCACCAATAAAAACGTACGCCGGCATAAAAGTTGCTTTTTTTCTAAGACATTTCTAATACTGACGGTAAAAGTAGCAGAAACGGCTTAATAAAATAAACTGTGATACATTGTTACTGTTCTCCCGGGCAAAGTAAAGACAACATAGACGAGGGGAAAACATAAAAATACTCTCCGAAAGCCTACAGCCTTTATTTTATGGGAATCCTTTAAAGATGCAATATATTCATTGTTGAGATTCTCACTTTATATGGCATTTATTGGTGGAAGCGTAAAAGGGATAATAGTGAGAAATCAGCAGATCGATGACTCGGATTGTTCAAGATAGGAAGTCTAATGGGAGAGTATATGTGAAAGTGTATATATAAATAGTATATATAGCAAGGGGAATGTTGTGTAACAATGTAGTTATGTTAGAAATATGATATTGATAACAGTTACAGAAGTGCCCTCTATAATAATGTAGCAGATCTGGACTTGTTATGTGACTCTTTTGCACAATATAACTCATTGCTTAGCTCTGCTGCATTTATCAAACTTCGCTCTAATATATCTGTATACTATTGGTATACATGTATGGTATATCTAATAGATATGCAATAAATGTAGAAAATATAACGTTTCTACTTCTTGGACTGTTATCTCAAGAATACGATTTACTGTGGCGCCTTTCTGCAGAACCCTAAGGAGAAGAGGCTGGGCATGTGTCTTCAATCAACTCTATGGGAGTTCTAATAATAGGAAGGAAGGCTTCTATACAATAGGGGCGACATTACTTTCCAGAATGCAAGAACCTGGCCACAACATTTTTATGCTTTTTCTTCAGAACTTTCCAGAATTTGCACACCTGCAGTTTTTGCTTGGTCTGCCGTCACTTTTATTCACAAGTCTTTCCATTCCTCCTTGAGTCTCAGTTTCCGTTCCTTAAGATGGTGCACACCAATGACTCTGAGATTGGTACTTTCTTCAACTGGGTCAGTGCACTGGCCCATTGGGCTGATGTTGGTTTACAAGACAACCAAGGTGGCTGGCACATGGTAGCCTAACTTGCAGGTTGCACCAGAGTCATCAACCACGGGGAGTCAAGGGTTGGAAAGTGGAGAAGAATTTGAGATGGAAGTCCACCTGACTTTCCACATATTAATGAGCCCTTAAGTGAAGTTACAGATAAGTAGTTGGGGTAGTGGCCATTTGCTTCCACTTATGTGGGGGATATACTGCCCACCACTGTAGAACCCAACCTCTCACGAGTGTCCTGATGATGTGTCAGTTTGTAGAATTGACTGGTGCCTCTATGGTTATGAGTCTGTTTCATTCCAAAAGCAGACCACGCAGATTTGCTACATCTCTATGAATGGATGCTCAAGCTGTCCACCTCGCCTACAACCCATCCCATCCTCCCAGGAAATGGGAATCAGCCTGTAAATACGAAGCTTGGTAACCCTGACAAAGTTATTGAGCAACAAACAAATTCTCTGAACCTTATAAGCGCTGAGCCTCCACTATCGCTGTGTTCACAATCTGAACAGAGATCTAACATTTTCCATGCCTATCTCAAGCAATTAGTAACTACACTGTCTACCAATAAGTATTTGGACACCCATGCAAATGAAGATATCTGTGGTCGTAATGTACGTCACGCCTTCCGCCGTTAAATAGATAACAGCATTGGCATTAGTCGCATGCAAGATGCCACGAAGTGGAGAGTTGTCCGATTTTAGGAAAGTGGTAATTGTGGGGTACCACAGAAATGGTCGATCCTTAAGGGACATAGCAAGAGAACTGAATTACCCAAAATCGACAGTGGCCTATGTGATTACGAAGTGGAAGGTGAAAGGTGATAGTCAGAATGTGCCCCGAGTCGGCAGACCCCCGAAACTGGGAGACAGAGAACGACGAGTGCTAGCCAGAGAAACCGCACCCAACCGATGGCTCACATACACCAGGAGCTTCACCAGGTATCCGGGAGTATTATGTACCAATCCCATCTGTAAGGAAGCATCTGCTGGGTTCTACCAACTATTCAATATGAAGAAATGTTGTGTTTCTATTCTATCACAGGTGTCCAAATACTTATTGGTAGACAGTGTAGATCCTGGGAAGTAGCCATTTGTTCAAGGTGTGCATGTGTACCGCCTTACAGAGAGACAAAGAGATACTCTACTAAAAGGCGAGAACTACCGCTCATGAGTATCCTGAAGAATCACAATTGTGAGAAGTAACCAGTGCTGGAATGATAAAAACAAACTAAGGCCCGGTTCACATCTGTATTCGGGGATTCTGTTCCCCCCCTCCGCATGAAAAATGCAGAAAGAAAAGTCCTGCAAGCAGCGCTTTTCTCTCCGCATGTTTCGTGCGGCAGCCAAGTAGAAACCACATGGAACCCATTACAGTCTATGGGTTTCCTAAGGCGACCGCTTTTTTTATGCAGATTAGGTTTCTGTTCGGAGTGTCCTGAATGGAACCCCCCGAATGGAAAAGAGTATAATAGGGCATCAATGTGATTGTAGGAATACCCCTTTAACATTACAGTTGTACGATGTTGCGTGGGAACCTTTACTACTGCACAAGCATTAGAAAAGGAAATATTCCAGATATTGGAAATATAAATATTTTATTGGTTATTAAGCGATGCCTGCGCCAGCTTTCTCCAGATCCCATAAAACATTTGGAGTCAACAATTAGGGCTGTGATTTCACACCGTGTATGAGAAGGCTGATAGCTAGCGCATATAATCTGATTTTCCGCCGTCTATCTGCGAGGCATCTATCATCTAGTCATTTAATCACATGCCCCAGAGCCGCTTCATTTTCATTTACAGAAAAAGAGTAATGTTTATTCTCAGGGAGGTCTACACGTAGTTATCAAAGCCGCTCAATTCTAGTCATTCTTCTTGGGATACGCCATAATAATAAGATTTCCTAGATTTTATACATTGCACCTGTTATCTCCATAGTCATATACTCAAGTTACCCAGTAAAACCTAGTTAGTTACAACCTCTTCGCACACATACACACGTTTCTGTGATATGTTTTGGCTCATACAAACAACTTGAATTTGAAGCTTTTTTAAGTTTTTATTCCTACAGAGGAACATATGGAAAAATAACGTGTCCGGGGAACACTGCAAATTTATAAAAGTGCACCAAAAGAGAAAAATCGTGTTTTGGATTTCATTCGGCTACGATTTAACCCCTTAATGAGCAATAAATGCTGTTAGTTTTGGTGTCTGATATACTATTAAGGCTTTGTACTGTCAGGAGGTGCGGGGTCAGGCAGGAGCAGACAAGCGGTGTGATTCTGATCTCTGACACTGGATGTCTCTGATTGGAGGTCTAAAACGCACACCCTGCCTGACACCGTCCTACTGACATTACAGAACTTAAACAGCACATGAGGAAGCAAAACTAACTGCGCTTGTTACTCAGGAATGGTGAGGACTAGAGAAAATTCCAACTGTGCTGGAATCAGTGGAGCGGCATCTACTAACCAATCCTAAGAACTTGAACTGATGGAGGTGGTGAAAGGTCCTCTTTAAACTTTCGATCTTCTGATCACTTAATAATACACTGCAGAATATAAGGAACACAATGTAATATGCCGTCTGTTGCAAACTATAGACGCAGTGTATTAAATGGGTTTTGCAGGATTACAAAACACGGCTGCTTTCTTCTTCTCAGGAAGTGACATCACATCCATTGGTCACATCGCAATGTTGCAGCTCAGTCCCATTCATTACAGTGGTATTGAACTGTAGCATTGCTGTTTGACCAATGGACATGAAGTCACTTCCTGCGAAGAAAAAAGCATCCTAATATAAATATACTAAAGGTAGACCAGGGGGCCAATGTTATCTATGTCGTGATTGTGTTCACAATGACTCCCTCTGTAGCCATTTAAATGCCCTGGTCATGATTGACTGTGGCATCGAAAGGGTTAAACGCAGTACACAACCAGACGCCTGATCACCCAGTGCAACTATTTCCAATGTAAATGACGTAGAAAGTTATTTACATCAGAGTAAAATCCATCAGTGACTGACCTAGAAAATCTATGGGTCTATTTGTCCTACTAATCCATGTAATACCAGCAGTACAAAAATGTGGCAACAACGGGCCCTTTACAGAGGCCGTCCCATATAGGGCTCACAATCTAAATCCCCTATCAGTATGTCTTTACAGTGTGGGAGGAAATACACACAAAAACGGAGAGAACATACAAACTCCTTGTAGAAGTTGTCCTTGGTCGCATTCATACCTATGACCATAGCAGTGCAAGGCAACAGTGCTAATGTGAATGTGCTTATGTTGCAATAGCAAAAATGGATTTTCCTTCTGTGGAGCCAGGGCGAGCCCATTTACAGAAATACAGACATTTATGAGTCTTTTCAGAGAAAATCCAAATTAAGATAATTTCAAGGAAACGATTCTATAAAAGTACAAAGACTTATTGACATCTACATAAAAACTCAACTAGAACATCATGAAGTGGCTCCAACTGCATCGGGAATCGGCCAAATGAATAGCCAAAGATGAAGCCAAATAGGATTACTGTTACTTAATATCTGCAGAACAGTTTTTAAAAAATGATCTTGTGCAAAAACGATCTCTCATTGATAATGCTTTTGTATTCAATCAGATGGGAACTAGACAACCCGTGACCAGCTAGATAAAGCGGATGTCCATAACAGCAAGAGATAACTGTGCCAGGGGGTAAAGATGGATATTAACATAGTAACATCATAACCCCACTCACACAGCGCAATAAAGAAAATCCCCGAGTGTGCATCCTATGTGGATCTGAGATTGAAGAGGAATGCACTCGGGAGACACTCGGAGTGACATCTGAGTGCACTACATTATATTTTTCATATCTATAGGGTTTTCTATCAATTCCATTCCATGGATGATTATAGAGCATGTCCTATCCTGATCCATGTCATCGGAACAGAATGAAGCCCCATAGATATGAATGTGTAACTGAATGCACTCATATGTCACTCCGAGTGTCACCCGACTGCATTGGAATCACACTCGATCGTATTCATGGGGCGTAACAGCCATAACTGTACAATTACAGAGAAACTTTCAATCACTCCAGTCAAGATTTACCAACTTTTTGCTCCAATTGCTATAAACTTATCACACAGCTCTGCTTGACTCCCACTATTATATAACAGTATATATACATAGTAGATGAGGTTGGATGAAGACATCAGTCCATCAAGTCCAACCTATAACCCTACAATCCCCTATCACAGAGCTCTGCTTTACTCCTTCTATCATATAACCTATATATCACAGAGCTCAGCTTCTCTCCTTCTATCATATAACCCTATATATCACAGAGCTCAGCTTCTCTCCTTCTATCATATAACCCTATATATCACAGAGCTCAGCTTCTCTCCTCTATCATATATCCCTATATATCACAGAGCTCAGCTTCTCTCCTCTATCATATAACCCTATATATCACAGAGCTCAGCTTCTCTCCTCTATCATATATCCCTATATATCACAGAGCTCAGCTTCTCTCCTCTATCATATAACCCTATATATCACAGAGCTCAGCTTCTCTCCCTCTATCATATAAACCTGCATCTTCTTCAGGAAAGGCCTCTCTGCGCGTCTTCTTCCGGAACTGGGTTCAAACTTCTAGGCCACGAGCAGAGCTGACTGTGCATGCCCACAGGCCACAAGAAAATGGCCGCTTACTTACTGTGTAAGAGGCCATTTTTCTTGTGTCCATGGGCATGCATGAAGAAGACGCGCAGAGAGGCGGGTTCCTGAAGAAGATGGAGGCAGCACTGGAGATTTCTCTCACAGCATTGGGGACGCCTCCAGTGCTGTTTGAGCGCTGGAACCCTCCCCCAGTGCTGCGATAGAACTCATTTGCATACAGATGAAAACCGGGATTTCTACCGAAGGACGGCACAGAGAAGACATCTAAAGGTAGGAGAAGAATAGCCATTCTTAAGGCTGTTCCTACGTGTGAACGACAAAAAAATTTGATCTTAATGGTAAAATCCCTTTAATGCTGTACCATACCATATGGATATATAGCACTGTTCTGCTTACATTTAAGTGCTGGGCAATGGCTGCCCATTATCTGATATGCAGTGTGAATCATTTACAATCTTACCTGGACTAAGGATGTTGCATAAAAAATGTGACTGAGCAATGAGCCACATAAATAAGTAACTTGCAATTTGCTGCCTTGAAATAATCTTTTTAAGTTTATTTCAACCCGAAATTTATTTATGATTATGATACACTCATAAATCCTCGCGGCCTGTAATCTGAACGCACGCAAGCTATTTAATTGTCTGACGTCTCAGGTGCATTTACCATCACTAGTGAATTTCAGCTTAATAAAAGTCTGCATAATTGCATAATCATTAAGGTCCCGATTCTGGCGGTTAAGCCATTGTATGAGTCAGGGATGAGACACTTAGTGAGTGTAATTGTCAGTGCTGCTCCTCAAGTTCCATCTCTTGAGACTCGAGTGTGTCATTCTGCTCCCATCCATCATAAACAATCCCTTTTGATGTTATGTTTTATTTCATACTTGAGACAATCTCTTTTCTAATGCCGTCAGCCTTCAATAATCCATCTAAATATCAACCGCATTGAAAGAGAAGGTAATAGAGTGTTTGTTAACTCGCGCTCTTGCTTTAGAGAACTCAGAATGTCTTGATATTACGCAAACTGGTAACATCTTGACCCAGGCGAGGGCAAAGAAATCAGAGGTCTTCGAAGAGGATCTTTCATGTCTTCAAAGATCGGCGGTATTATATCGGTATTATATACCGCTAGAAAGCTGACTGTGCCCTGAATCCAGCTGTAAGGTCTTCTGAAAGTGGTGGGATATCAGTACTGAAACTAATGGTTCCAATATCTCTGGCACCGGGGCGCACACTGCAAAGCTGACACTGTGCTGAATCAGCTTTCTAGTCATATATAATACCGCCAATCTACAAGGACAGGAAACGCCCTCTTTAAAGGGGTTGTCCAGGTCATGTCATTTCCTATATATGCTGTGAATGTGGTAGAAATTCACTGGCTGGTTATACTTGGGATATTTCTTGATTGGAGTTCAGACATGCCAGTATATTACATGTTGGTGGGGATATTGTCTATGCCCAACTGGGGGATTTACTTATACACCTCCTTAGGGAGAGGTCTCTAGAAAGTTATATAGGAGACACTTACATGCTGGACCTTCAAATAACCCTATTACCCCTGAGGATGCCATAACCATGGTGAAACATGTTGGGGGGCCATGAATTTGTTATTTTTATGGCTACATATGAGCTGGAGAGAATACACTGGTAATACATGGATAGAGCTTTTATAGAGACATTAAAATGTATATTTTACTTCTATATCTTAGGTTATTAGCATAGATGGGAAAAGTGGGTCCAATTTTGCCTTTGACAAGTGATGTTTAAGTTGTGAGACAGGACTCTCCATCCTTATAAGGGATCTGTATAAAGAGTTTGCTGAGAAACATGAGAGTGATTGTAACAAGCCGTACATCACATGATCATGGACTGTCCATCACATGACCACGGACTGTCCATCAGATGACCATGGACTGTATATCACATGACCATGGACTGTCCATCACATGACCACGGACTGTCCATCATATGACCATGGACTGTATATCACATGACCACGGACTGTCCATCACATGACCACGGACTGTATATCATATGACCATAGACTGTATATCACATGACCATGGACTGTCCATCACATGACCACGGACTGTCCATCATATGACCATGGACTGTATATCACATGACCACGGACTGTCCATCACATGACCACGGACTGTATATCATATGACCATAGACTGTATATCACATGACCACGGACTGTCCATCACATGACCACGGACTGTATATCATATGACCATAGACTGTATATCACATGACCATGGACTGTCCATCATATGACCACGGACTGTCCATCACATGACCACGGACTGCTTTTCATCAACTGGAAGTAAGCAGAATGAATGACAGCAAGCAAAGATCTAGAAAACTGTGAAGGATTGATACAGAAAATATTGGAAAATTATACAACTTTTCATTATACAAACAATTTATATCACATATGTGATATGTGTATCACGTATGTAATAATGTGATACCTGGTTCTGTGTAATATACTGAAGTGATATCTGGTTTTGTGTAATATACTGATGTGATATCTGGTTCTGTGTAATATACTGATGTGATACCTGGTTCTGTGTAATATACTGATGTGATACCTAGTTTTGTGTAATATACTGATGTGATACCTGGTGCTGTGTAATATACTGATGTGATACCTGGTTCTGTGTAATATACTGATGTGATATCTGGTTCTGTGTAATATACTGATGTGATAACTGGTTCTGTGTAATATACTGATGTGATACCTGGTGCTGTGTAATATACTGATGTGATACCTGGTTCTGTGTAATATACTGATGTGATATCTGGTTCTGTGTAATATACTGATGTGATACCTGGTTCTGTGTAATATACTGATGTGATACCTGGTTCTGTGTAATATACTGATGTGATAACTGGTTCTGTGTAATATACTGATGTGATACCTGGTTCTGTGTAATATACTGATGTGATACCTGGTTCTGTGTAAGATACTGATGTGATACCTGGTTCTGTGTAATATACTGATGTGATACCTGGTTCTGTGTAATATACTGATGTGATACCTGGTTCTGTGTAATATACTGATGTGATACCTGGTTCTGTGTAATATACTGATGTGATACCTGGTACTGTGTAATATACTGATGTGATACCTGGTTCTG
Organism: Leptodactylus fuscus; assembly: GCF_031893055.1. NCBI lineage: Eukaryota > Metazoa > Chordata > Amphibia > Anura > Leptodactylidae > Leptodactylus > Leptodactylus fuscus. The sequence continues at coordinate 241,502,471 of NC_134266.1, forward strand.
TGTAATATACTGATGTGATACCTGGTTCTGTGTAATATACTGATGTGATACCTGGTTCTGTGTAATATACTGATGTGAAAACTGGTTCTGTGTAATATACTGATGTGATACCTGGCACTGTGTAATATACTGATGTGATACCTGGTTCTGTGTAATATACTGATGTGATACCTGGTTCTGTGTAATATACTGATGTGAAAGCTGGTTCTGTGTAATATACTGATGTGATACCTGGTACTGTGTAATATACTGATGTGATACCTGGTTCTGTGTAATATACTGAGGTGATACCTGGTTCTGTGTAATATACTGATGTGATACCTGGTTCTGTGTAATATACTGATGTGATACCTGGTTCTGTGTAATATACTGATGTGATACCTGCTTCTGTGTAATTGTCAGGATACGGAGTCGCCGCGGTCTCCTTGCTGCGCGGCGTCTCCCTGGGAGACGTGTTAGGAGTTCTATTGGGTGTGCTTAGGTCATTAAGGGTTAATCTTTTCCTTGCTCTCAGTCTCCATGCCATTAGCCATCAGGTGTGTTTTTCTGCTGCTATTTAATCCCCACCCAGGCATGGATCCTTGCCAGCCATTCACTTTGTGTTTCCTGGTCCCCCTGCTCAGTCTGATTCCCTGTCTGTTTGTATTCCATATGTTTCTTGGTTTTTAGACCCGGCTTGTATTTTTGACTATCCCTTGTCTTTTGATTTGGTACCTTTTATTATATCTCCTGGCTTGACCTCTTGCTCGTCTGACCTCGCCTTCTCTTCTGTGTCTTGCTGGGACTTGTGGTCCTCCCTGGTTCCATGCTGTTTAGTCTTTTGTTTTGCATTGCATTTACACTGTGCTTTCTGTTTAGGTGTGACCCCGTGACTCCAGTCCCTAGGACTTTCAGGGCCTCCTCTCCCCTTATCCTAGCCGCCGGATAGAAGGTTAGGAGCCGTGGTAGGCGCACTTCAATTAGGAAGTGCATTGGTCTGCCTCATCTCAGATATTACAGCATAGTTATAGCTGCAGGGCCTGCGACCCCTTTTGTCATTAGTTGCACAGTGCTGCTTTCCCAGCTGTGTCACTTTGCACTGCCTGACGCTGACTCCAATCCTTACAGTAATATGCTGATGTGATACCTGGTTCTGTGAAATATACTGATGTGATACCTGGTTCTGTGTAATATACTGATTTGATACCTGCTTCTGTGTAATATACTGATGTGATACCTGCTTCTGTGTAATATACTGATGTGATATCTGGTTCTGTGTAATATACTGATGTGATACCTGCTTCTGTGTAATATGCTGATGTGATACCTGGTTATGTGTAATATACTGATGTGATATTTGGTCCTGTGTAATATACTGATGTGATACCTGGTTCTGTGTAATATACTGATGTGATACCTGGTTCTGTGTAATATACTGATGTGATACCTGGTTCTGTGTAATATGCTGATGTGATACCTGGTTCTGTGTAATATACTGATGTGATACCTGGTTCTGTGTAATATACTGATGTGATACCTGGTTCTGTGTAATATACTGATGTGATACCTGGTCCTGTGTAATATACTGATGTGATATTTGGTTCTGTGTAATATACTGATGTGATACCTGGTCCTGTGTAATATACTGATGTGATACCTGGTTCTGTGTAATATACTGATGAGATATCTGGTTCTGTGTAATATACTGATGTGATACCTGGTTCTGTGTAATATACTGATGTGATAGCTGGTTCTGTGTAATATACTGATGTGATAGCTGGTTCTGTGTAATATACTGATGTGATATCTGGTTCTGTGTAATATACTGATGTGATATCTGGTTCTGTGTAATATACTGATGTGATAGCTGGTTCTGTGTAATATACTGATGTGATACCTGGTTCTGTGTAATATACTGATGTGATATCTGGTTCTGTGTAATATACTGATGTGATATCTGGTTCTGTGTAATATACTGATGTGATAGCTGGTTCTGTGTAATATACTGATGTGATACCTGGTTCTGTGTAATACACTGATGTGATATCTGGTTCTGTGTAATATACTGATGTGATATCTGGTTCTGTGTAATATACTGATGTGATATCTGGTTCTGTGTAATATACTGATGTGATAGCTGGTTCTGTGTAATATACTGATGTGATACCTGGTCCTGTGTAATATACTGATGTGATATTTGGTTCTGTGTAATATACTGATGTGATACCTTGTGCTGTATAATATACTGATGTGATACCTGGTGCTGTGTAATATACTGATGTGATACCTGGTACTGTGTAATGTACTGATGTGATATCTGGTTCTGTGTAATATACTGATGTGATACCTGGTTCTGTGTAATATACTGAGGTGATACCTGGTTCTGTGTAATATACTGATGTGATACCTGGTACTGTGTAATATACTGATGTGATATCTGGTTCTGTGTAATATACTGATGTGATAGGTGTATAATGTTTAGTAATATTTCCCGTTATTCTTTCTCTAGTCTTTTACATTCTTTTATTACATTCATCAAATATCCATCACAGTAAATTAATAACTAATAAAATGGAAATTCCACCTCTGCGCATTAAATTGAAAAATATATAAACCTAGGTAACTTGTGGGATTTGTAAGAGACAGTAAAAAAACATATGTATGTTTCAGATTGGTTTGTTCCCATCTACAATACATGTCTGCCCTCTGTTGGTAAATTTACACATTACACTACAGAATATGTTTTTGCTAATTGGACCAACATATTACCCCATTCACATCTGGCTCTTTAGGGGGAAGTTCTCAAATTCAAGTGATTGTAAAATTATTAAATCCCATAAGCAACTTGTTTTTAAGTCTGTTTTTATTGGAGGAGGAGGAGGGGTTCACAGAATTTAATATTGTCTTGCCTCACAGTAGGGCACCATTGCTGCTATTAGAGCTGTACACATGATACTATGTCAGAATCCTAAATATATCAGGGACACATATCTACTGTTCTCCACCTACCTGATATACACTTGTTTGTGAGCTTTGATATTTCAATAGGTAATGAAGTGCAAACCTGATTCCCAATGTGGTGCCCAAATTCAGAGTGATTCTTTAAACGAGGGGTGTCATTTTTGCCAAGGACCAGATCAGCTGTTAGTAATTTGGCGACTATATATATGTAGCTATGCCAGTTAGGTTTAGTTACATTTAAAACCCATTGAAAGCAATCACAAGGCTGATGTTACCATATTGTTAATACACATAGGTAATAGTGTCCTAATTACCCCCCCACACACACACACACACACACAGGTAATACCACCCACTCATACATAGTTAATAGTGTCCTATTTGTCCCCCTAAATAGATACTGATTACCCTCACAGGTAATTATGAAGTTCTCTATATCTGGATACAGTAGTGTGGTGAGGGGCCTATTTTTGGTCCCCACACAGTATATAGCCCCCCATTTTTTTGCCCTCACACAGTGTATGGCCCCCTTTTTTTATCCCAACACAGTATATCATCCCCACATAATATATGACCCCCTATTTAGTAGCCACACAATGTATATGTAAGGGAATTGCTAAGACAGCAATTCCCAGAACTGTTAAACCCTGGGAGGGGCACAAGAGACAGTGAGCCCTAAGCTGAAGCACCCCGCTTTCCCTTCCTATTGCCAGGCCCTATCCTAGGTAATAGGCGACAACCACGAGGACAATCCCTCCCTGAATACGTGAAACACAAAACGCAGACAAGACGTACAACAACAAAGGGAGGTCAGGTAGCCAGGGTTCGGTAACAAGAGAGCGATGCAGTGCCAAATCGGAGTCAAGAGAATAGTCAATGAGAAAAGCCAAAGGTCAAGTATAATAGTATAAGCGAAACAGGGACAGAAAGAGCAGGTATGCACACGGCAATAACAAGCACTGGTGTGAATGGGAACCAAGGCTAAATAGGGAGAAAGAACCCACCCATGGAGTTACAGAAAGGCAGCTGTCAATCACAGGGCAAGGCCAGATTAACCACTTAATGGACAGAGGCAACCTTGGCAGAAGACGGGTGTGGTGCAAATCCAATTAAGGACTAGAGCCGTGTTCACACAGTGCAACTAAAAACTTTAAGCAGATTCTCAAACTGCACACGCCTCCTGCGCCGCAGCATGCGAGCAGAGGGTGGTGCAGTGACCCGAACAGGCAGAGATGTTACAGTATATGACCCCGTTTTTTTACTCCACACAGTATATCACTACCCACCTATCCGGTGGCCATTTTTTTGGAGGCGGCTACGCGCGCATGCGCAGTATGCTCCTGTAGTTCTATAGAGAGCAGGAGCGTACTGCGCATGCGCACGTAAGCGCCCTCCAAAAAAATGGCCGCCGGCCTGCCTGTGCACTCAGCCCTTGCCTGTGTGACCCCAGCTTTATCAGATGACTGATAAAGGTAGGAGATGAATAGCCTTTCTTAAGGCTATTCCGACGTGTCAGCTATAAAAAAAAAGTGTTTAAATGATAGGATCCCTTTAAGCTGCTCTCCTGTTCCTTATCTTCATCTCTGCTTGGGTGGGATGGCCACTGTTTAATGTATTGCCTCATTCTGTGTACAAGTAGCCTCTTAGCTTCAACTTAGCAGTGTTAAAAAAAAAAAAAAAGAAAGGAATAGCAGAGTGTAACAGCAGCAATTATTTGAGTGTCTTTTCAATCCCCCCTCCCCTCTTCAAAGACTCATGTGGAGAAAGTAACTGCTTGAAAAGTGGAAAATGTATCTCCCATAAATTATAAGGATTTTCCAGCCCTATGACATTGATGACTAGTTTTAGTTCAGTTGGTATCTGACACTTGGTTTCAGTATTTGGCATACTTGACATTTCAGGTTATTTTTGAAGATAAAATATTATATGTGCACATGAGAAGTAACACTATTTCTGGTCATTATATGACTTTTATCCTGCATTATGTAGCCACTCTGCATGCTACATCTGGAGTTTGTAGTGCTCTCTATGCTGGTAGATGGAGGCTAACTGCCATATACTGTTCACAGTAAGTACAGGGGAATCTGCTCTAGAATTGTCCCATTGAGCTCCTTTGACAGACGTTGTGGCAGGCTCATCAGCATTATGACTCTCTCAAGTCTCTCTTCCAAGGTCTCGCGTCTTACTCTATGGGTCTCAACAATAACATGCACTGTCCAAAATGGCAGCTAGACAAGGTGTATACATTATGCAGACTAACATAATCCTCAGTCACGCTCTCTCTCAGCCCACTGGCCTTGTTCCTCTATGGTTGGCATAGGTCCAGACCTCCTATTTCTCTCACATCAGACCTTTCTACTTGTCACACACATCCACTTACTTTGCACCAAACACACTTTTGTGGATACACGTCAGTCTCACATACAAATGTACAATGACCCGACACTTTCATCCCCACAACATTCAATGCCCACAGCAGTGCAGAATCCCAAGAAGATATCCCTGCTTACTGATGGCATCCAGCAACCTCGTTCTTGGTGTCATCAACTAACACTATGCGCACAAATGTGCCAGTGTGTCCTTTGTTCTGTTGGACTGTTAAAATAGCAGACACCAATGATGCCCATTGACTGTAATGGGTGTATGTTCTTTTAACCCTTTCCGCAATCCACTATACTATTACGGCAGATGCCTGTGATCAGTATTTGTAGGCATTAACCCCTTTCCACCACTGGCATTTTTTGATTTTTGTTTTTTTGACTCCCCCCCCCTTCCAAAGCCTATAGCTTTTTTATTTTTACACTCTCAGAGCCATATGAGGTTTTAATATTTGCGGGACAAATTGTTTTTCATGATAGTTCTATTAATTACTCTGTAAAATATACTGGGAAGCTGGAAAAAAATTCAGAATGGGGTGGATTTGAAGAAAAAGTGCATTTGTGAGACTTTCTTACAGGCTTCGTTTTTATGACGTTCACAATGCAGCCAAAATAACATGCCACCTGTATTCTATGTTTCGGTATGATTCCGAGGATACCTAATTTATATGGTTTTATTTACATTTTAACCCCTTAACAAAAATCCAAAACTGCCAAAAAATCTTTTTTTCTAAAAGTCGCCATTTTCTGACATCCATTACTTTGTTATGCTTTCATCTACACAGATGCATAGGGCGTCTTTTTTTGTAGGAGCAGGTGTACTTTTTAGTTATATCATTTTGGGGAATTGCTATTGCTTTGATCACTTTTTATTCAAATTTTTTTATCAGAGGCAAAACAGTGAAAAAACTGTGGTTTGCCACTTTTTACTTTCTTTTCCCACCACAGCTTTCACCATACGGGAAAAATATTTTTATAGATTTGTAGAGCTGTGTTTTCGAACACAGGGATACCTAATATGTAGGTGATTCACAGTATTTCACTACTTTTATATGTGTTCTAGTGAACGTGGGGGTGATTTGAATTTTTAATACTTTTTATTTTTTTTATATTTTTTTACTTTTTTTTTTTTTGCCTTTATTAGAACTCCTAGGGGTCCCAGCTCACAAGCCGCGCCATAGTTAAACACCTGGGATCCGCCGTACTAATACGACGGATGTTGAGAAGGGGTTAACCCACTTAAAGCTTTGGTCAAATTTGACTGAGGCATCACTTTCCTGATGGTGCATGCGTATATTTATCACCCGCTCCCCATTACACATGGGCACCATTTTGCAGAGGATTTGGTGCGGGAGCAAGGGCAAAGGTACAAGGTATGCTTTTTTTTTTTAAAGTATGCTGGGATTATTGCAAGCAATGCCATTTTGAACTCAGATCGTGGTCATTGGTTCCGGGTCTCCGCTGTACAATATAACAGAGACCCAGTGGCTGTGGCAGCTGCTGTGCTTCAGAGGTGCCGCCATCTTTAACGATCCTGCATCTGCTTTAGTATTACATTGAATGTCAGAAAGTGATGGAATCAAAACTATATAAATTTGATACCCACAGAATACAGGTGATGTGTTATTTTGGCTGCACGGTGAATGCCATTGAAACAAAGCCCGTAAGAAAGTCGCGGTAAGCAATAAATCAAACGTAAAATTAAATAGTACCATTACAAAGTAAACTTTTTCCTGCAAAAATTAAGTCCTCATATGTCACTGTGGATGGAAAAATAAAAAGTTAAGGCTTTTGGAAGATGTGGAGTAAAAAAAACCCCAAACATTTAAAAACGACTGCGGTGGGAAGGGGTTAAACTGAAACCGCCGGACAAAAAAGTTGGAATTGCTGCACTTTTTCATCTGATGATTTTTGATGGTCACTGCAACGGAGTCTTCAATCAAAGTCTGCGACATATATGTGAACTGAGACTTATACAGGCGATGGCGACACCTCTGCGTGTGGCAATTTAGCAGCTTCTACCGAGCACACAAAGCCCAGACTCTGTGGACTAGAACACATCGCAATAGGGTACATGACGTTATTTTGTAGGGTAAGGGTTAACTATAGTTAGATTAGGTAACAAGTCTAGGAATCCATCACATGATATTTGCTCAGCAATCTAGATTCGTTGCCTTAGTCTTTCTTATAGTTGCAGTCAGGCGTCTAAGACTCACAGTGACCTGTATACTGAATTTCTTTCATGTTATGTCAGGAAAGTCTTGTAAGAAAGTAAGACGTGAGAACAAACAACAGGTAGTGGGAACAGCCCTGACGTCACTGGGGTGACAGTCATTCACAGAATCATGTGGTTAGGAGTCATGTCATATACTACGTATTGTATCTTCACAGTCACATGAGGAGCTGTCAGGTGTGTATAATGATTCACATAGAGGTGATGTAATCCTGACAGTTTCCGGCCTACCGAGGATACCAAAAATAAACCAGTCACATGTCCATAGCAGCAAAAGGGGACGAAAAATGAGTAGGAATGCTTAATTTTTTATTTTTATCAGCTCCCCTGGGCTTGCACCTTTTATACCCTGAGACCTGAAGAGACCCCAGAATATAATGTACGGCCATTATCCCAGGTGCAAAAATTAAAAAAAAGGACATGTTGACCATTCAAACCAACAGGGACGCTCAATGCCACTTATCTTAAACTAGTTTATAGCAAACCGTTTATCAGAGATCTTTACTTTTACAACCAACCAGAGGGCAAAGTGTTAGAAATATCACAATAACATGTCTGCCCTTTCACTGCAGTTAAAAATAAAACAGTGACATTTATTTCACTGTTAGGCCAGGGCCCCACAGAACAGAAACGCTGCAGGAAAAATCACGCCGTTTTACAGTAAGGGCAAATTGGATGGGATAATAGCGAAAAACCTGAAAAACCGTGATGCGGACACACTGCAATTTCCATAACCAGCGCGGTTTTGGAAATTGCAGCATGTTAATTATACCTACAGAAACGCCGGTGGTTTCCCCATCAGTATAATTGTAACAGAAAGTCCGCAGAGGAAACTTCTATGAACTTTCTATCTAAAACGCTGAAGAACCGCGATGCTTTGGTTTTTCCCGCAGCGCTTTTTTACTGCGGGATGTCCCGTGGGGCATTAGTCTTAGGGTTTGTCCAACTATTGATGACCCAAACTCAGGAAAAGTCATCACTGAGAGATCAATGGAAGTCCCACACTTTGACCCATAGAAGGGAATTTGACAAGGTTGTAATGACATGGCCAGTATGAAACACATGGTGTGTAAAGATGTCACGACACACACGAGTATCTATGCCCCTTCAAACAGCTAGTCAGCGGGGTTCCCAGGTGTTGGAACATCACTGATTTTGCTACAGAATTTCTAAGACTGAAAATCAGTTATAATTGGCAAAGGCCCCACGTTGCGGAAGCTTTGTTGTTGCAGATTTTGCTACAGTTTTTCATGTCCCCCATCCCTGCCCCCAGATTCATGTCCCCATCCCTGCCCCCAGATTCATGTCCCCATCTCTGCTCCCAGATTCATATCCCCCCATCTCTGCCCAGTTTCATGCCGTTCTCCCCCCCCCTTCATCTTCCCCCAGTTTCATGGGCCCCCCTCATTATGTTCCACCTCAATGTTTAACACAAAAAAAAAAAAAACACTTATACTCACCTTCCAACGCTCCCCCGCAGCTCACTCCGCAGTTTCACTAACAGAGTTGTAGGTGCGATGTGACGTCATCACATCGTGCTTACACATCCACTAGCCGGAGCGCAGCAGCTAGTGGATGTATCCAACTTGCGTATGTATTCAACTTGCGTCCCAGGACAGTTGGGAGGTATGCATGTGGCTGTGGGATCACACAGCTTTAACATGTCTGCATTTATATGGACCCTATAACCGCTGCAAATCCTATACTGGCCACAGATCTAATGACATGAATTTACAACCCATAAATCTCTATAGCATTGCCAGGGTCAGAAAGCCCATGTCCTGGACCGGATTTGGAGCTATAATTTGGTCTTTATAATAAGGCTATATTATAGCCATGTGTATTCAACCTAAGTGGAACAAATGCTTCCGATTTTCTGTCCTGATTTGCAGTAGGAAAATCTGCGCTGTATAACTATAGCAGCAAAATAAATTATATTTAGGTCAAGGCCTCAAACTGCGAAACACAGCGTATTAGCAGTGGCGGAAACGCCGCAGCAAAAAAAGTTGTATTTTACATTACCTGCAAAGTGGATGAGATTCTGGGTAACCCCATCCACACATTGCAGAAGAAAAATCCGCAGTGGAAATGCAACACATTAAAAAACGTGAGTTTTTTGTTTATAGTTGTATGTCAATTATACCTATAGAAATGCGAGTATTTTCCGTATACTTAAAATAGAGGCAGAAAGTCCGCAAAGGAAAACTCTGCAGACTTCTGCGTAAAGCGCTGCCGAGAAAACGCAATGTCGCTTTTTTGCAGCGATTTGTCGCATGGGGCCTTAGCCTTATGAGGATTTTCTCTCTGGGGCATGTGCATTTATGTTAAGGCTATGTTCACATCTGCATCAGGGACTACATACGACAGGTGGCACAGCACACTGACATTGCCACTTTAAGCAGAACTGTGCTGCCCCTTTAAGCAGTGTTTGCGCCTGGTGCATGCTGGGGGAGTAGGCGGGTGTTAGAGCTGGTGTAGGGAAGAGCAGCTGCCCAAGGTGTAGTGGTGGCAGCAGCGCAGTGACAGCCAGGGACAGACAAGTGGGCATCCATCTACACCTGCTGTAAGTATGGCACCATGTGATGGGGACTGGCAGGGGCACTGGGGGTACACAATGTATTGCACCCCTCACCTGTAGCTCACACTTTTTGCTGGGACCTGCGGGTTCTAGTACAGATCATCCCGTCATGTGACAACAACCACAACTTTATTCCTGCTAGACCAGTTCTGTGTGCAGAGCCCTCTGATGTAGCAGAGCTGAATTTGCAGGTTTCAGTAATGCGTTAAGTATGCTTTTACATAGGACTGCAGGAAAACTTTGTATAGAGAGCTATAACCACAAATGCAGACGTACATCTGTGTGCATGCTCAGCTGGGTGTAGATAGTGACAGACGTACATCTGTGTGCATGCTCAGCTGGGTGTAGATAGTGACAGACGTACATCTGTGTGCATGCTCAGCTGGGTGTAGATAGTGACAGACGTACATCTATGTGCATGCTCAGCTGGGTGTAGATAGTGACAGACGTACATCTGTGTGCATGCTCAGCTGGGTGTAGATAGTGACAGACGTACATCTGTGTGCATGCTCAGCTGGGTGTAGATAGTGACAGACGTACATCTGTGTGCATGCTCAGCTGGGTGTAAATAGTGACAGACGTACATTAAACATTGTATCAGATAATTATTCTTCACGCTACAATGTAACACTCTGTCTTTTCACAACGTCACATTCGGTTTTGCATGTGGCACACGCTTCCTGGCACTCTCTATGCCTGGTCCTATGGATCGTATTGCCCGGAGTGACTTCATTTGCGTACTATTTGCTTTTAGTGCTGTGTGGAGGTAAAATTTGGGATAGTCCCCTGGTTATGGAGGTGTGAATTAGTATTATTGCACCCATTGTAAGACAAACAGATGTCATGTTTGCACCTGTTCCTATAGAATCTATGAGAAAAACAATTGTGATACAGTAACCACATGGCCCTGTTTTGATTTTTTAAAATTTAAATTTTTTTTCCCACCAATATCGTTTGGTTTTTGTGGGACAAATTGTATTTTGTAATGATGAGTTCTATAAAAAAAAATAAAAAAAAAACTAATATAAAAAATAGCTTTGTGTATGTTCTGATACGCATAACTTTTTCATTTTCTGTGACCAGTGCTATGTGTTAGGTTCACACTAGCGTCCACTTAAAATCTGCTAGAAACTTGCAGACTCCATAGGCGATAAAAAGGATCTGCGACAGGTTTCCACCGATTTTATACTGAAACCTGCAGGACTTTTCTCTCCGTAAATTTTAAGCAGAATCTGGGACGGAGTCTCCGATTCAAATGCTAGTGTAAATCTAGAGCTAGTTTTTTTTTTGTTTGTTTTAAGGGTTTAATTTTTGTCCCATTTTGGGTTGTATATATTTTGCTCACATTTTACTACAATTTTTATGGAAGGTGAGGTAACCAAAAAGTATGGGTGTGCGATGTCATGGTTACTAATGGCGGCTGATAAGTGACTTGTATAACACTGCCATATAGGGGTACAGTAAAGGCCCATACTCTTGTACTTGTGCCATATTAAGGAGTATGAGGCTGTAATATGAACTTAGGCACGAGCCTTGGCCCATCTTGATGGACTTCTGGGGAAGGCTAAAGGTCAGGTAACCCAATGGACCCACAAAAGCAGATACAATAGACTTGACAGGCTGATTAGAAGGGCCAGCTCTGTCCTGGGGAGCCCCCTGGACCCAGTACAGGTGGTGGGTGACAGTAGGATACTGTCTGTGGTGAGCTCCATGCTGGAGAACAACTCCTACCCCATGTGTGAGACCGTGATAGCACTGGGCAGTACTGTCAATGACCGACTGCTTCACCCCAAGGGTGAGAGAGAGCGATATCGGGGTTCCTTCCTCCCAATCGCGGTCAGACTGTATAATCTACATCAGGCTAAGTGAAGATCACTCTGCACAGATAACTAAATGATCCTGAGTCTTTCTTTTTCTTCTTAGTTGCTAGGGCTCCTAGTATCTTTTCTATCTGCTATAAGCTTGTATGTGTTCCTTCTTGTAATATATTACTGTATTATCCATGCTGCTGTAACACACTGAAATTCTCCATGGTGGGACTATTAAAAGATTATCTTATTTTATCTTAAAACAGTGGCTGTAAATGGTAGGGTAATCTGGACTAAGCAATCTCACTTTCTTAGTTTGCCTGTAATCTGTATGTCACGTATGAAGACAGTTGTACTGTAACTCTGCCCATAGATTTGATAAAACGTTGGCAACTTTTTGTTTTTTTTATAACACATTTTTAATCATTTACCAAGTTTAATACCCGGCAGTGGATTATATATTTGCGCAATCGCCCGCTCCAGCTGGTACCTTGTTTTTGAGCATCTGCTCTCCTTGTTGTTTCCCGGTGCAGAGAATCAGATTTCTCTGCAGGACTTTGTTCTTGTGACTGATGGAAATGAGATCCATCCAGTAGCCAGAAGAAAGCTGGAACACACTAATATAGTCTTGGCCAGAAAATCTTCTAGTCGTAAGACTTCTGCTATATTGTTTTTATAGGTTTATTTCTAAAAAGAGAATTTTTTCTGTTGACCCTAGGCTTTACTAGCTTCTTTGTAACTAATGATGTCATGTGGCTACATGATGACATCACTCATGTACACTCTGTAAATCAATGCATTGTCTACATTGTCCTCCTGATATCCAGCCATGATGTCCTTATTGTGTCCGGGTTAACCAGCCATGATGCCCTTATTGTGGTCAGGTTATCTTCTCATACATGTAGTGTCCCTGCCTGATAACCAGCCATGATGTCCTTATTGTGGTCAGGTTATCTTCTCATACATGTAGTGTCCTCCTGATAACCAGCCATGATGTCCTTATTGTGATCAGGTTATCTTCTCATACATGTAGTGTCCCCTCCTGATAACCAGCCATGATGTCCTTATTGTGGTCAGGTTATCTTCTCATACATGTAGTGTCCTCCTGATAACCAGCCATGATGTCCTTATTGTGGCTGGTCTATCTTCTCATACATGTAGTGTCCTCCTGATAACCAGCCATGATGTCCTTATTGTGATCAGGTTATCTTCTCATACATGTAGTGTCCCCTCCTGATAACCAGCCATGATGTCCTTATTGTGGTCAGGTTATCTTCTCATACATGTAGTGTCCTCCTGATAACCAGCCATGATGTCCTTATTATGCCCAGGTTATCTTCTCATACATGTAGTGTCCTCCTGATAACCAGGCATGATGTCCTTATTGTGGTCAGGTTATCTTCTCATACATGTAGTGTCCTCCTGATAAGCAGCCATGATGTCCTTATTGTGGTCAGGTTATCTTCTCATACATGTAGTGTCCCTGCCTGATAACCAGCCATGATGTCCTTATTGTGATCAGGTTATCTTCTCATACATGTAGTGTCCTGATAACCAGCCATGATGTCCTTATTGTGCTCAGGTTATCTTCTCATACATGTAGTGTCCCTGCCTGATAACCAGCCATGATGCCCTTATTGTGGTCAGGTTATCTTCTCATACATGTAGTGTCCCTGCCTGATAACCAGCCATGATATCCTTATTGTGGTCAGGTTATCTTCTCATACATGTAGTGTCCCCTCCTGATAACCAGCCATGATGATCTTATTGTGGTCAGGTTATCTTCTCATACATGTAGTGTCCTGATAACCAGCCATGATGTCCTAAATCTCCTCCATGGTTTTCTACAAGCCCCTTTCAGATGAATGGAACTGTTGAGGAAACCACTGCAACAAATCTTTGGGCATGTATTGGTGACTTGTGATTTCGGAATACTAAATTGTACAAAGATGAAATTCTATCAAATTCATCTTACATACCAATGTCAATACCTTTGCAAGTGTTATGCTGTTTGCACACGTGATAGGTGTCAGCAGGGCAGAACGCACAGTGCGGATCCCACTAACATATCTCGAGCCCCGCATATGTGCAATGAGCCCAAGTGTTAAATGTGTGGACAATGCAGCGTATAAATTAACCCATTATTGTACACTATAGCAGGCATTCACTCAGCGTTTTCAATGCTCATTCATCTCTGAAAGCCGCTGTTGTATTTGCACGTGATCAGAGATAACAATCGTGGATTTACGTGAGCTTTCAAGATGTCACATGCTGGCGCTGGCTGGTGGCCAGATGCGGGTGATTGTCCTACTGTGAGCCAGTCTGCTGCAGGATGGGACGGGGATGACTATTGCTATGTATTACAACATCCATAAACTTTCTTCTGCTATCAGATACAACATTTCAGTGATGACTCAACATGGGCAATGATCTATATTTATACCAGAATGTCCGGGAACTGATGTTCTTGTAATAGAAATATACAGGGTTTATTTAACCATTTAGTGCTGCCATATAACAGCCCTACTTTCCAGGCTTTGAATGGCTCAGAGATCTCTTCTATAGTACTACTGCCCTTTTACGCCCACTTACCTACTGCTCTGCCGGTGTGCACCTTGATATGGGAGTCCGGGACCATCATCAGCACTACAATAAAAGGATCAGGTAAAGGGGAGCATGCGTTTACATTGCCTAAATTGATGGCATATTGCTAGGACATACTATCATATCTGATCAGTGGATGTTCAATGTTCGGGATGCCCACAAATCCAAAGAATGAAGGAGTCACAGTGCTGATTCAGTGCTGCTGCCATTGCACAGTAGTGCCCCTGTCTGGACAGCAGGTGCCAGGGAAATAGTTAAGTCAGCATTCACATGACCCAGTTTAAACCGTTTCCATCTATTGTAGTGGTGATGATGGTGGTGCCCGACTGCATTATCAAGGTACCAGTGGGCGTCCCAAAGGTTGAACATCCACCGATCAGAATGTGATGGCATGTCCATGGTTGAAACACGGTTGTGTGAATGCGGTCTTAAAGAGGACCTTTCATCAGATTGGGCACAGGCAGTCCCAAATACTGCTGGAAAGCCGACAGCGCACTGAATTCAGCGCACTATCGGCTTTCCCGATCTGTGCCCCGGGTAAAGCGCTATCGGTCCCGGTACCGTAGCTCTTTACAGTCAGAAGGAACGTCCTTCTCCACAACAGCGCCTATCGCGCTGTACAGTGTGAGCTGGGAGGAACACCCCCTCCCCTCCTGATAATACTCATCTATGGACGAGCACTGTGAGCAGAGGGAGGGGGCGTTCCTCCCCGCTCACACTGTACAGCACAATAGGTGCTGCTGTGGAGAAGGATGTTCCTTCTGACTGTAAAGAGCTACGGTACCGGGACCGATAGCGCTTTACCCGGGGCACAGATCGGGAAAGCCATAGTCGGTTTTCCAGCAGTATATAGAACTGTCTGTGCTCAATCTGGTGAAAGGTCCTCTTTAAGCTATAATCACATCACATTGAATATTGTCTGCGTGTTGTCCATTTTTTTTCAATGCATGTCTTACAGCAGCATGAAATTCAATGTCTATGAATGGGGGCTATTCACATGACTGTTAGATTGACAGTCCGGTAGTGGACCGTCGAGATATAGGCCATGTTTTATTTTTGTCCGTTTTTCAGGGATCCCTCCATACACTTAAATTTAATATGGCTCTGAGGTCAATGTAGTGTCGGGGTCTTACAGGTGGTACAAAGCTGTAGTACCTTGCTACGCTGTTACTAAGCAGACAGCGAGCAGGTAGACGGACCGAGGATGAGATGGATATAGATTATTGCTAAGACTTCTCCATACCCCTCCGATCAGTATTGTAGGACCGACCTCTGGAAAGTCACTTAAAAGCTAAACAAGCAGGCGGTAGGAAGGGGGTCAGTATGTTTCTATAGGATCAAAACATTGCAATTGTATAGCTAAAAATGTGCAACTAGGAGAAGTTGAGCAATTGATATACAATATGTTGCTCCTAATAGACCTCCTATATAGTGAGTGTCTGTAACACGAATAACAGGGCTCGACTGTCACCAACTTGTACAAGCATTGGGGACGTTTGAGGAGACATTGTTTTTGCAATCCAATTTCCCAATCTGTATGTCCCCATGACATGAGCAGCTGAGCGGTCTTTCTGGGTTATGGTACAGGAATGTCTGAGTGGTATAACTCAGTTTAGATCAATGCAGAATAATTCACTTAGATCCTATTAAGAGTCACAAGGGGCGCAGTGATCCTGGGTTTGCCTTATGAAAGGGTGTTGTATGTGAGACTGCATTTATACATCTACATGGTGAAATGCTCTGCGGTAACCTCGTACAGATCATTGCTTACATTGACGATTTTTTTTTTTTTTTTGTTCACAAATTATTACTGATATTTTTGTACTATGTATATTATTACATATGTAGCAATGTAAAACTATTATACAACTTATACAGATGCTGCTATGTCTGAGCTTTTATATGAGATACAGCATGGCTGCCATATTGCAATCCACATAGGTTTTCAGTTTGGGAGGAAACATTGTCACATGCCTCAGATTCTGCCTGGATCCTAAAAGAACCTGGGCTTGTAGGATTTATGGCCTCTCCTTTGGATAGGTTATCAATTGAAGATCTCAGGATTCAACACCAGGGCCCTAAAGGATTAGCTGCTTCTGCTTCACAAGCCATGTAACATCACGTTCAGTCACATAGTCTGTTTGCTGCTCAGTCCCATTCAAGTGAATGGGGCTGATCTGCAAATCAAGCAGAGTCACTACAAAATGTATCGCTCTGTGCTTGGCTTTCAAATAAGAGTCCAGAGCGCTTACCCGAATGCTGCAGTTCCTTCAAAACGTTTATCTACGGGGTCCTGCGTTGCAAACCCCTGTTGATCTTCGATTGACCTATGCAAAGGTGAGATCATTATTCTTATAAGCCCACAACCCCCAAAATCTTGACGACATTATGTGAAGTATTTGTTCACAAGAGATACAATGTTGTTTTTTACTTATTTTTAAAATAATATAAAAATAATTAATTTGCTGGAAAAGCAAATTTCTACTTATTAGGGAACTTTCTTTTTTACATTTACACTAAAATCGGAAGGGGGGGGGGATACACAAGATGGGGAGCTGGTGAGGGGTATAATTCTTTCTTCGTCCCCCCCATACAATATATTGTCTGCTAAATGTAAAATGTCCCCACCCAGTATAAAACCCCAGCTCTGCCCTCACATAGTGTAATGCCACTATATAATACCGGCCCAGCAGAGAGGAATAGTGTGAACTTGTAAGAGCGGTAAGTACTGAGTAGCATACTCCCTGCTCACTTCCCAGGCTCCACCAGTATCCAATGAGAACCTCTATCAGTAGCGATGGAGTGCTTAATGGTTATCGGCAGGGCCTAACCACTGAGCTGCCGCTCACCCCATGATGATCATTGTTCTTGAGAGCAGCGGCTGCCCACAGTCATTTTTAACCTTGAAATTGCGCTATTGTGTATGCCCCTACGTACCTGTAAATTATGGATATATACACACAATATATATATTCATACATATACAGTATTCCTACTTATGCATATGGGTAAAAATATGCAAATATATTCTCCAGGATGTAATTAGGAGAACAGTGCCTCTGTACACCACCCTCTAGAGGGCAGCATCCTTAACATCATGAATGACTCAGTTAACAAGTCTACTAACATGATGCAGATTTAATTGCCAAATTAGTATTTCTATTCCAAAAGGAACAGATTCCCAGCTATGGACAGCGCTGTTTCGGTCTTTTGGACCTCCTCAGAATAGCGCAGGGATACTGATTTGGCAGAGTGAGAGACTGTAGGCCAGGGTGAGGGGATAATCATGCACATCAGGGAGAGTGTGTGCCTACATACGCAGTACTGAGCCTTACAAGTCATTCCTGCTCCGCTAGGGATTCTGGGTAAAAATTATACAAATCTATTCTCCAGGATGTAATTAGGAGAACAGTGTCTCTGTATGCCGCCCTCTAGAGGGCAGCATCCTTAACATCATGCATGATTTTACTAATTTTACTAATTTGGCAATTAAATCCGCATCATGATAGTACACTTTTTAACTGAGTCATGCATGATGTCAAGGATGCTGCCCTCTAGAGGGCGGCATACAGATTGCACTGTTCACTTAATTACATCCTGGAGAATAGATTTGCATATTTTTTTTACCCAGAATCCCTAGCGGAGCAGGAATGACTTGTAAGTCTCCGTACTGCCTATGTAGGCACACACTCTCCCTCATGTGTACGATCATCCCCTGACCCTACTTATGCATATTTAATACATGTATGCACACTATACAAGTACGGTAAAATATAATCATAACTACAGATGTGTCCATCATAAGCTTTGCATTGCATATTCTATTCAGTATGGGGTTAGACGTGAGACATCCGGTGTTCAGATTAGTGATGCCAGTGATGTCTGAGCTATTATCCGCGGTTATATAATCATCTCATTCTAATCCGCAGGTCTGACGTGCCAGGGATAAGCGGTGTTAATGGAGAATGTGTTAATGTTTTTACTATAGTCATATCTAGCTAGTGCTGATGTCAGACTGTGCAATAACAAAGACATGTCATGGTAGGAAATCATTGCCATATAACTCTGCTGAAATGGTTCTTATTACTAGGAACACATTGAAGGTCGGGGCTTTATGGCACTACATATTGACTACAATGCGTTATGGTGCAAAATCTCACCAAATTGCAGCAACATCCTGCCACAGGTGACTGTATACACCGGGGTGGGTCAGTAGTGGGATTTCTGCAGTCAACACGGATACATGTACACACTGTCATGCAGTAGCGTAACTAGGAATCGCGGGGCCCCATGGCGAGCTTTTGACGGGTACCAGTCTAAATGTCCCCGCTGGTTTAAGATTAAGAGTCTTAATAATTTTGGCGGATCTGGGGTGGTCCAGGGTGTGGCATAGATTTCAGCTATAACATATGCCAGGTTTATAACATTTGTAATAGTAAATCTAATAGGCCAAGGCATCTCTGGCCCACCTTGATCCCTGCCCTACGTCTTAGAAAGTGGCGGGTGGGCATCTTTGAAGTAGATGGCTCTGTACACTATGTATTGACTAGACTTCCAGCTATGCTATTACAGCTCCGCTCCCATTTAGATGTCATTACTAAGTACCTGCTGTAGTATTTTCTCCTAATTCATTCCTTTGCTTACATTTTCAGTAATGGAAAAACAGCCATTTCCAGACATGCAGGAAAACGCCTTAATCCGAAGTATCGAGGAAGAATACAGGAAAGCTTTTGTATATATAAACAAAGGTCTGAACACTGATGAAAATGGGTACAAGGAACAAGCCCGTAACTATTACAGGCAGGGCCAGGAGCATCTTTTAAGAGGATTGAGTGTCTCATTGCAAGGACCAGAGTGCTCCGGCCCTGCTTGGGACGCCGCCAGACAAATGCAAGTGAAGATGCAGGAAACACTGGAGAACGTGAACACCAGACTGAACATCTTACAACAGAGCATGGCGAGCTCTCCTGCATCTCCCCCCACTGCGGGTACATCTGCCGCAGCGCCAACTTTATACCCATCACTGCCACCTAAAGAGAAGGAAAAACCTGAGAGGCCACCATTGCCATTGTTACCGCCATTCCCATCAGAGCCAGTGAATGGAGTCTCATGTATAGCAACAGACAATGGAGCAGCATTAAATCCATTTATAGCAGGGGTTGCAGCCCCTCCAGCCTACACCCCCCAGGCCACAGATGGACATTACACTGTATCCTATGGGACGGAGTCTGGGGAACATTCCATAGTTGGGGATGAGTTTTATGTGACGTCCCCTCAGCCACCGCCTGTGCAAAGTCTGGGAGTAGATGCAGAGGAACTAATCCTTATACCCCGGGGGGTCCAGATTTTCTATGTGACACCAGATGGACAAGTGAGTGCCCCCTCGTATCCAGGGTATCTCCGTATTATTAAGTTCATGGACACCAGTAGTGAAATGGATCCCAACCGTCCTCCTGCTTTCCTCCAGGTAAGGTGTATATTTAGCACATTGTGTCTGATAGTAAGCACATGTTTATATACTATGGCAACAGGAACACAGTGTACAAGAGGCCTGGTAGCAAGTTTGCCCCCTATTAGGTTTTAGTTGACCACATTCTGAGACCCTATAAATGGTCTTACACACTACACGGGGTCAGCTGAATCTGCTTATTTTGGTGTGACTGCACAACCATGATTATCCGGACCCCTGACTTTCAATCGACAGATGATGTAATGCAAAAGAAGGATATAGTATATAGTTTCTCAGTGTCCATACCTTTTGTTCTCACAGGAGATAAGTCACACAAGAGGTCTATGGTAGAGTCTTATTCCCCTGACGCCTCCTAACTCCCATATTCTACACAACACCAGTCTCCAGTCCTTGCATAGTATCTAGGTCCCAGTATTGCAGCTCGGCTCCCACTGACATCTATGGAACGTGAGCTGCAGTATCGACACCTGCCACTATATGGGGCAAATCTGCTTCCAGGTGTGTATAGTATGGGTGTCTAAAGTGGCCCTGTACAGCTGATCTACCTGGGGGCCGCCTATCAATCCGATATTTCTGGCCTATCCTAAGGACAGGCCATAAATAAAGAAATTCCTGGCCATCCCCCTTAAGTGATAAATGTCTGATGGTGACCCCACCACTTGATTCTCACTGATCATAGAAGGGGGTCCCAAACTGACTGGGGGTCTGTACATATTTGAAGAAAGGAGGATATTGAATGAATCAGGGGTTGACTGTTATTTCCATCAGTCCTATAGAAGTTAAATGGAATGAAAAGGCACATTCTTGTCCGTTGTTAGGCTGTGGTTCAAGAACAACTATATTGGGTGATGGGGTCTGTAAACGCAGATTATACAACATTAGGTATATATAGCTTTGTGCAAATATAAAAGGTGGTCAAGCACACAACAGGTTTATTTCACCACGGACGCCTGCTAGTTAAATATGTATGGGTAAGATTGTGTTTCTGCCACGTTCAGACTGGCACTCGATATATATTCTGCTTGTTTCAATATCCTACTGAAAGGTCTCCCATTAGTTTACTAGTATAGGTATTGGCATTAGTAGTCTAAGGCTAATAATGTACCATATACTGTATGGAAGTGCCGTTATAAAAGAGTATTATGTGATTTATAGGTGTGCGATTGGCTCTACCCGCTCATGTGTACCCAATCTCCGGTTCTGCGCTCCAATAATGGGGTATACATGTTCCCAGACTTGATGTCGCAGGTACCCGGCTCTTACGTGGGGGTGGTCCTCTCGGCTGAGCTTCCACCTGCCGAACTGGAGCTCTTTGATGATCTAATGAGACAGATGTCAGACCTCAGAATTCAGGTAAGTAAAAATCATATGATGAAAATTGGTATGGACAAAATGGTAGCCTACTCGGTTATGTGGTCTCTGCTATGTAGGTCTAGTTCTGTGTTTCACCGACCAGCTTTACAGCAGCCATATGGAACAGAGGAAATTGTAGTCAGGAGAGGACTTTATGGGATAGTGTTGGGGCAAAGCTGTGTGACCTGTGCAGACTATGGGAAGAATATGCAAATCTGTCTTCCATGATGTAATTAGGAAGTCAGGTGCCTCAGTGTTGCAAACCAATAGAGGGCGCTCACTGGAATGTGCAAACCTGTCTTCCCTGATGTAATTAGGAAGATAGAATCTCAGTGAAAATAGCCCAATAAAGGCTGCTCCCTTTAACATCATGCTCGACCTTCCAAGAGGCCTTTGTTCTGTAATGATGCTGGGATTATTACCAGGTATAGTCTCTCAACCGAGGACGGCCGTTTCGATGTTGTTGCATCTCGTCAGCTCGATGTAGAGAAGACTATATTCTGATAGAGGTGAGAGGCTTGACCTGTGCAAAGCGATAGAGGAAGGAAGCTATGACCATCTCCTATCAAAAATGGTGGATCCTATGTTATCTATATATAGGTGTTACCTGTCATTATTT
Organism: Leptodactylus fuscus; assembly: GCF_031893055.1. Taxonomy (NCBI): domain Eukaryota; kingdom Metazoa; phylum Chordata; class Amphibia; order Anura; family Leptodactylidae; genus Leptodactylus; species Leptodactylus fuscus. The sequence continues at coordinate 241,524,454 of NC_134266.1, forward strand.
TATTGCCTTCAATGACTGCTGAAAAGTGACGTCTACAGAAAAGGAAGTCTCATTATGTCCTGATACTGAGATCATAGCTAGTCATAGACAGGTCCTAAGTTCAACCAGATTCATTGAATGTTCCAAACCTTTATCACAGATCTTTATCATATTACATCTTTATTATATACTGTAATATGGTGGACACATGACTGCCCGTTATCTCTAAGTAAACACATGCATAACATTTGGAGGGTGGCCATTGCCTTTGTGCTTAGATTATTTCATAGAATCAGGCGACTTCACTCCCACTTTGTCTGGAGGACAGTGACTTCTTTGTACCCGAGTGTTTCGGAGGCTCCCATGGGGTAATCTGGAGATCCTCCAATCTGGTACAAGAGGAGAATTTTGTATCTCGTGTTTCAGAGAAAAGTCACTGAAATCTTTTAGGTCAAAGTCCCTTACAGTATTGTCTATATTTGAATAAACTTTTATTTAAGGCATGTCAGATACAGTATGTGTATACTGCTCTGCCCCCTCGGCCATATAGACAGACCCCCTTTAAATACACAACAATGCAAAGCTTTTGGAGCACAGAACGCTATTAAACAGATAGATTTGTTAGAATGGCTCATTATTGAGATTTTACTGACCCGAGTAATATTGTCTCTGCTATTCTAGCCTAGTGAAGCATCAGGTGAAGTCATAGACCTAACACAGACAATACATGTGGTTACCATACCCGAGCCTGAGCCAACACCAAAGGAAAAGGACGACTTACCGCCATGGAGTGAGAAGGTTGCCCAGGGAATTCTCCAAGGTAAATGTGATTATTTTTTGGATACTGTACTTTCCCTTTCAGGTTCTTTGTAAAAATAAACAAACATTGGAAAAAATATAATCTAAAAAGAATTTCAATGGCAAGTTACAAAATGGAAAAAAAATTCTGGGACTGATCTCTGTAGTTGCCATTGTCCCAATCTGCAAATGATCTGGAAATGTAATACACAGATATGAAGAAAGTGGACCCCAGTGGGAGTTCTCTGATGTGCATGGCAGATATTAGCAGCATAAAGTAGTGTCAGCCCCGGATTATAGCAGTTTCAATACAGTGCAATGAGTCCTTGTATTCATGAGTTACCACTGCTGATTGACAGCTTTCTCCCTATATTTTGCATAGGGACCAAGCTGTCAATAAATGACAGATGGGCTGGTTTAGCATTCAGTTTATTAATATCAAGGATACCGGTGTTGCATCCGATAAATTGATTTTATGAAAAAACAAACAAACAAGAGACTTGGAAAAAAAAAAAAAAAAAAAAGGAGAATAAGTGATAAGTTTTTGTGCTGAAAAGGCCCCCCTCGGCTTATGCTCGAGTCAGCAAAAAAAAAAAAATGTTTTTGGGGTTTTTTTATGTGGGGGAAGGGGGGAGTCTATGACCAGCCACAATATCAATGTATAGAATCTCCCATAAAATAGTGGGAAAAATAAAAGAAGCTTTAAAAAAATTTAAAGTTGTAAATCCCTCCTTTCCCTAGAATAGATACAAAAGTAGAAAATGACTGTGAAACACAAACACATTAGGGATCCCTGTGTCTGAAAGTGCCCGGTCTACTGAATATAGGGGATCTGCAGTGCTCCTGTTCCATCGGGAAGGGGTTAATAGGAGCACTGCAGATCCCCTATATTCAGCCAGACTGAATTCCAAGTGGGGGGGGGGGAACCCAGTTCTCAAGCTCAGGGAAGGGGCAGACAGACAACCAAAACACCCCCTCCCCTTCCCCAGCACCTACTGCACCCAAAAACTCCGACCATTTTAATTTTTGAAAATTTCCAGTAGCTGCTGCATTTCCCCCCCTCGGCTTATACTCGAGTCAATAAGTTTTCCCAGTTTTTTTGTGGTAAAATTAGGGGCCTCGGCTTATATTCGGGTCGGTTTATACTCGAGTATATACGGTAGTACTCGCCTCTCAGATACCACCGCAGGTATGCCAACACTTACTGGGTCTTCCTTGGTATCTTCCTCTGACTGCCCTGTCTCAACGTACAGGAAATAACGAGAAATAATGACTACCAAGTCACTGGTCAGTGATTGGCAAAAGTATCACAATGGCAGTCCTCTGCATTGCAAAAATCACATCAGTGTCTGTCATATGTATGTAACATGAATCCTGATGCCCCAACAGGGGAAAAAAAACCCCCTAAAAAGTAAAAGGTTTTCAATAAACATAAGTGTACCTGTCCAATCTGCTGCCATTACAGTCTTTTACTGATGTCACAATGGCGTTACTAACTCTTAATATCTGTATTATTTTATGTTTTTCTTCACATAGGAGCTTCTTGGCTGAGTTGGGGTTTGGTGAAAGGAGCAGAGCTGACTGAAAAAGCCATTCACAAAGGCGCTACCAAATTAAGAGAGCACATACAACCCGAGGATAAACCTCTAGAGGTCAATCCCACAGTGGCCAAAGGTCTCCATGTAGCCAAGCAAGCCACCGGCGGAGCAGTAAAAGTCAGTCAATTCCTAGGTAAAGATATTGGAACATATTTATTGAATTGTCTAACGGCACAACCAATCGCATTGCAGATTTCATTTTTCAGGAACACAATACTAAATGAAAGCTGCCCTGCCATTGCTTGACCATTTTGCTTTCATCTGTATTATTATCTCATATCATTAGTAAGTCTGTCTTTGATATCTTGGTAAATAGCCATGACTTACTGGTTTTTCCTTTTCCTAGTGGATGGAGTCTGTGCTGTAGCGAGTTGTGTTGGGAGAGAGCTGGGGCCACATGTGAAGAAACATGGCAGCAAACTAATCCCTGAATCTCTGAAGAAAGACAAGGATGGAAAATCTCCATTAGACGGGGCTATGGTGGTGGCCGCCAGTGGAGTACAAGGTATATATGGAGTTATATGGCTGCTATCTCTGATTCTGTTTATCCAGATCCCACTGATACATTTCTTGTGTTCTATTTTAAGGATTTGCAACAGTTTGGCAGGGATTGGAGTATGCTGGGAAGAACATTGCTAAGAGTGTGGCCTCCGAGACGGTGCATACGGTCAAACACAAGTAGGTCTTCCTATCTGTTCTGGCAAGCCAAGCATAGAATGTATTGGGTCATGTATTAGAAAGAAACCCAAAAAACTTAACAATGCAAAGTTTCTATAGACTCAAATAGGTACAAAAAATTGAAGTTGTATGTGGCTGAATTTAAGGGTGAGAGGTTACCAGCGGCATTCACTAAGGCCCAAGCCTTACACTTACCGCCATCCAATATACTATAGGCATCAGCCACATAAGCATGGCTCAAACAATCCCTTCCACCATATTGCAACTGCAATAAAGCAGTAGTCTGAAGTCATGGTGACAAGATCATAATGGCCTTTTCGTTCTTATTACTATCCCATCAGTAGCCATTATGATCTTGTCACCATGACTTCAGACTACCACTTTTGAGAAAAGGATGTTTAGCCCTGATATTTTAGGTACAAATATTACATGAAATGGGTTATCCAAGACTACAGATTGATGTCCTACCATTAGGATAGACCAGTAATGTCAGATGAGTCTGGGTCCAACACCCAGCACCCCACCGATCAGCTGATAGCTAGTGTATGGAGCCAGAAGCAGTCTGCTTCCCTGTAGTAGAATGGATAACGTCCTTGCAGATATTGTCCAGGGGTTTGGTGACATGGCCTAGAATGAAGAATCTACTATCTATAACCAGACAAATGTTTCCTTTTTAGATATAGGGGCCAAACTATGGACGAACCTCCGGCTACGAAACCTTAAGTGATTATTATTTATTTAAGTTTTATTATCATTTTCTATTTCAATCAAATCAATGATTTTTTTTTCTTATGAAATATTATACCCTAAAATAACTTCAGATTTACCAGTTCCATGGACTTGTGTTGTGCTATTACATTATATTAATATTCTTCTATTGTATAATTACACAGTTTAGTGAGCTTCTGTCGCACATGTAACTTGGTCATGGAAAGGGTAGTCCTAATGATTTAAAGTGACCTCCACCTTTTTAATGTTGGTTATCTAGGTAGAAAATGCAAAATAGGACAATTAAAGGGATTCTATCATTAAAATCCCGTTTTAAGCTAAACCCACGTCAGAATAGCTTTAAGAAAGGCTGTTCTTCCCCCTACCTTTAGATGTCTTCTCCGCGCCACCATTCCTAAGACATCCCGGTTTTCATCCATATGCTAATTAGTTTTCTCGCAACGCTGGGGGTGGTCCCCAGTGATGTAAGAAAACTATCCAGCGCCGCCTTCTTGTTCGCCTCCTTCACCTCTTCTTCCTTGTCCCGTGTCATCTTCATACAGCGCCGTATGTGCATGTACGTCGGCCATTGGCCGAATGGGAGAGGCCGCAAGAAAATGACTGACGGACATGCGCAGTCGGCCATTTTCCCATTTTCCTGTGGCCGAACAGGAAAGAAGAGGTGGAGGTGGCGAACAAGAATGTGGTGGCGCTGAATAGTTTTCTCGCAACACTGGGGACGCGGGAAAACAAACTAGCATATGGACGAAAACCGGTATATCTAAGGAACGGCGGCGCGGAGAAGACATCTAAAGGTACATGAATTTAGCTAAAAAACGAGATTCCAATTATAGAATCCCTTTAATCATTATCTCTAGAGATGAGCGAACACTGTTCGGATCAGCCGTTCCGAACAGCACGCTCCCATAGAAATGAATGGAAGCACCTGGCACGGCGACAGGCCGCCGGTGCTTCCATTCCTTTCTATGGGAGCGTGCTGTTCGGATCGGCTGATCCGAACAGTGTTCGCTCATCTCTAATTATCTCTAATTAAAAAAACCCAAAAAAAAAAACCTTTGGCTGGATTGACACCTGCATTGGAGTTTTTTACAAAGAGGACTTTTCTTTCCAATGGTTTCAGTAAAAAAATAAAATAAATAAAAATGGCGGAACCCCATTATAGTTTATGGGGTTTCTGCGTGTAACTGCTTTCTAAGCACACAGAGTCTCCTTTTTTCAAGTCCACATGCAAACCTGAATGACGGAGACCCTAATGCTAGTGTGAACCTAGCGTTATTGTATCTGCTGGACTTGGGTTGCAGGGAGTGTGAACAGTCCTTTAGCACCGTAAACTGCTGACCACTCTGAATAGATGTATAAAGGTGACGGGTCATGCTAGTTTTACTTCTGAACATGGCTGTGGCAACCAAGAAAATGCTGAAAATATCATAAAATGACATACTTAAGATAAGGCCAATGGATCTGTCAACAGCTTGCCTTCTTTTGGATGGTTTCCAGTTAGCACTATATTTTATTTCTGGAACAAAAAGCGTAAAGAATAATTTTCAGAATGAAGCTGCGTTACAAAGGTGGAGATTATCCATGTGCTGACTATTACACTATTATACTATTGGGCTGGCTTGACACACTGAGGTTGTTACAGTTTGAACAACTTGTCATTTATGGATCCAATCCTAGTTGTGGCCAAAGGTAAAAAACATAACTGCACTGTGTGAACATGGCTTAATGATTGCATAATGAAAAGTTATGCAACCTGCTGGGATTTTGCATTCCAATTCTTTACTGTCTACAAGATCTTTGCTCTCAGTATGTGAACTGTTCTGATTTACATCCAAAAGCTGAAACCCCTTCATGGCCTAAAACTTCTCACTGCTAAGGGTTTGCAACCATTGTATCTATCCAATCATCTATGAGACACAATATTTTGTTTACGGTCCTTGCAAACCGATATGTTCATTCTGGGAAACAGGGCCCCTGTCCAACCAACTAAGTAATCTCCAAGACTACTGCAGGGCTAGTGGCCCGAACTGATGTGATGCTGTGAGTTCAGCCCAGATCAGCTGTGGTTGGGTTGGGAAATGCACGGAACTGTTTCTTGGCCTGAAAAAATCAGTCTTACATTATAGCAAACTATAGGGTTATCAGTATGTATATCTCAAGGAGGGTTCAATTTATAAAAACCCCTCACCAGTTATAGCTAGTTCACAAAGGGCAAGTTGGCAGCAGATTTTGACGCAGAATCCGCCTCATAATCCGCTGCTCCCTTTGACTTCAATGGGAGCCGCTTGCTTCTTTTTTCCACTAGCTAGTAGCGGAAAAAAGAAGCAAGCTGCCTTATCTTGCCGTGCATTCCATGGCTGAATCAGCCACGGCATCTGCGGCGCGAGGCTCCTGCCCATTCATTTGGGCCTAATCCATCGTGGCATACCGTGACGGAATATGTACACGCGGAGCCCCGTGTGAACTAGCCCTGAGGCCTGTATATATTTCCTGCTTTTGGAGGTCAATCAAGAATGTTTCCATTCACCGGCAGCAAACAGATCTATTGATTCTGGTGGTTGGTAACTCCTTTTATCCAATGAAGCATGAATTATAATCTATATTCTGGTAATTCCAGGTATTCTGGGGGCCAAGTAAAAAAAAAAAATCAACGACTTTCAATCTAACCCTTAATTATTGAACATTGACTGAATCTGAATTTGATATCGATTCATAAATGTGCAAATGATGTACCAGAAATTGCAATTCCTAAACAGAACCTAAGGCTGGTTGCATGTTGCTGAGTTTAAGACTGGGATGTTGCCTCCGTATTGGCCAGATTTACTAGCCCAAACCTGGCTCGGCTGAACGGACATGCTAATTTTGGGCAGGAAATCTGGCCAATACAGTGATAGAGGGGTTATTTTGGCCTACACAGGATTACATTCCTTCCCAACTTCCTGGTCCACTATTTGCACACTTTATATTTTAATTGTTTATTTGTCAAGTGAGATATTGACCAAATTTCCTTCTTCTGTTGTGTAGGTATGGTAAAGATGCAGGTCATGCCACCGACAACGCAGTAAACTCTGCCATCAATGTCGGAGTGACGGCCTTTAACATAGACCACATAGGTATAAAAGCAATTGTGAAAAAAACTGCAAAAGAAACCAGCCACGCCATCCTGGATGAATACAAACTGAAAGAGAAGCAGGACAAGAAGGGCGATCCCCACTGACGCCGCAACCTGGGCTATTCCTCCTGCCTTAATGTGTGACACTAAACCTTTAATATCTGCTTGGTTTTCAATAGACTTTGCTTTACAATAAGAAACTAAAGTGTGAAACATATGAACAGACAAAAGGGTTTGCTAAAAGTGATTCCACTCTAAAGGTATATTAGCAATATTGTGAAGCCAAAAACAAGTCCCGGCAAAAGTCATTGCACTTCTATTATCGGTTATGAAGGCGATAGCTATGTTCTTTTTAGATATGTGTGCCTAAAAATTATAAAAACATCCTTTTGGTTTATTTCCCAGCATCCTTTGCAAACACAAAAATACTGTAGTAGTAGTATTGAAGGGTGGGGTAGTCCTTTACCCGCCTTACATTGCATTGAATAGAGAGTAGAGCTGGAAGGACAAGTAGCCCATTCTATAGAAATCCCAGACATGGTAGGGTGGGGGCAGTAGTGAGCTGCAAATACCTCCTGGAAATGGAGTTAAGCTTTGACACGCGAGCTGCCCAATGTTGCCCCCTGCAGTCAGGGAGGGTTGTTACTTAAGATACAGTGCTTACTTTGGGTTACGGGTTATTTTGCTAATATGAACAGGATACAAGTGCTTTTGGGCCCACCATTGAGAGTGGAGCAGGCAGTGTATGGGTGCAAATAAATTCTAGTCTGCCTGGAACCAACCAGAGCTGGAGGGGTACAGTGCGTCTACCCTTTAGTTTGTGATCAGTAAGGGTTTCAGTACCTGCATCCCCACACCTTAAAACTTCGGATATGTCACTATAGGCTGGAAAAAAAAATAAAAAAAAATGGAAGCAATAAGTATCCACATGTAGCACTAGGTTCACACTAGCATTCAGGTAAAGTCAACTGAGATTCTGCTTAATTCTGCGGAGTGTTTGGTTGATTTTAAAGGGATTCTACCATTAAAACCTCTTTTTGTGGATAAGACTTCAGAATAGCCTTTAGAAAGGCTATTCGTCTCTTACCTTTAGATGTGATCTTTGCTGCGCCGTTCCTTAGAAATACTGTTTTTTACCGGTATGCAAATTAGTTCTCTCGCAGCGATGGGGCCGTCCCCACTGCAGCTCGAGAACGCAATCCTGCGACGCCTCTATCTTCAGCTGGATCCTCCCCTTCTCTGTCGTCTTCCTCCTGCGTCACCTCCGACACCTGCGCAGTTGACCCTGCCAATGAGACACCAGCAGAGCAGAGTGCGAATGCCGGCCAGCGGCCATTTTTCGGAGGCCACTCCAGCATTAAGCTACAAGAGCAAGAGCGGCCTCCGAAAAACGGCCGCCAGCCGGCATGCACAGTCAGCTCTACTTGTGTCTCATTGGCAGAGCGAACTGCGCAGGCGTCGGAGGTGACGCAGGAGGAAGACGACAGAGAAGGGGAGGATCCAGCCGAAGATAGAGGCGCCGCAGGATCATGTTCTCAAGCTGCAGTGTGGACGACCCCATCGCTGCAAGAGATCTAATTTGCATACCGGTAAAAACTGGTATTTCTTAGGAACGGTGCGGCGGAGATCACACCTAAAGGTAAGAGACGAATAGCCTTTCTAAAGGCTATTCCGACGTCTTATCCACAAAAAAAAAAGAGGTTTTAATGCTGAAACCTGACAGACCCCATTATAGGCAGTGGGGTCTGCAGGCAGTCGCTTTTTTAGGCAGACAGGGTTTCCATCCTATGAGTCCCCATGTGGACCTGAAGGGCACAGAGTGCTAGTGTGAACCTAGCCTTAGAACCAGCATAAAACTGCCATGTGACTACCTACAAACCACGCGTACGAAATACTGCATTTTGTACTACTTAAGGTTTTGCCCGACATCATTTTGTGATCCAAAAGCAGCCTTTATAATGCATGAAGTAGAAGGAATACAATAAATCCAAAGATATCAATAAGTGTATAATAGCCAAAGGTCCATGGAGTACTAGAAGCCGGCGTGACTGCGAGAAGTGTATTATTATGCAGAATTTGCACTACCATATAATATATGTAATAAAAGTATAAGCAGATAAACTATACAAGAAATAAGATATATTTATAATATTTTGTTAAAGTGAAATGTGTTTGGCCAGAAATAGTTCATGGGGTTATTAAAGGACTATGGGCAACTTCACTTACAGTCTGGTTTTTGTGATCATCTTAATCTGCAATGAGTGTGAATGGTACGTTACGCTGTTCAGTATTGAAATTGCAACACCAAGAAGGAAAAGTCTTGGAATTCTGGAAATCACAGGATTAATAGGTTAATAATAGGCAAATAGAAATAAAAAATGCAGAAATATTTGGGCTTAAACTCCTCAGTATGCGATCAGAGAGGTAAATAATGGTGGCCTGGTGGTTATGGTATGCCATGCTGAGAGCGCTTGGGTACGCCAGTCATCAACATCAGCTGCTAGCGGCTCCCTTTGCAGTTTCCAACCAGAGACGTCTGGAGATGCTGCAGGCCAGGCAGGCTACTAACAGTAGCACAAGCAACATGAAGACTGGTGTGGTCATGTTCAAAAAGGTTCCTGGGACACTTTGGGGAAATGGACAAACCACTGGTTCCACGACCAAATGCCAAGTGTATGGGAAATGAATACTGGAGGGGCCTGGCTATCATACATTATGCCACTCCATAATCCCGAGTTTGACATGTCTTTGTGAAGGTCTCTTCATGGTGTTGTCTACATGGTCTCCAGACCAATCTCCGGCTATCATCACATTTGAGACATAGGCTCCTCTCTGAAGAGGAATCTGTCCCCCTCAATTTGTGACAAGAACTGACAGATTGACAAACAGGAGATATCACACAATCCCATACTACTTGAGCTCTTTTTTTTAAGGTTTCATGTTGCTAAGAACTTTGCCTTTAATATGTCATTTCTGTCCCTCCCATATGCCATAGATTGGAACTAGGTGCTTGAAAATTGGGTCAGTTGCAGATTTGGCAACATCTGGAAAGCGCTTGTACATTCAGCCTGCGCTCACGTAGGTTTCCTCCGGGTTCCTCTCGCACACCAAAGACATATACAGATAGGGAGTGTGGATTGTGAGTTCTATATGGGAAAGTGACAGATGAGGCTTTTAAAAGTGCTGCAGGATATGATAGCACTATACAAGAAAAAAAATAAGTAAGTAAAACTCACTTCCTCATACTGTCCATAACATGATGTGGTGGCATGCCATCTTGTGGAGATTTAGAGGTTTGCTGTGGTTTTCCACACAAAACTGCCTACAAAAACTGATCAGATCGAATCTTTATGCCAAATGTAAAACCTGTAATTTACTTCTTTGCTAAAGGCAAGCCATTTGTACTATTTTTTTTAGAAATGCAAGTGTGTTCAAGAATCTCTCACTGTAATGGGGTACCATAGATCACAGAGAAAATATCAGATCAAAGTTGGGGACTTGAAGAACAGGTGTCATTGGGCCCTGCTGACATTGCAAAGCCTCGAGGGGCCTACAGGCAGCCTCAAGTGCACCAGGGGGTCTTACAGGCAGCTACAAGTGCACCAGGGGGCCTTACAGGCAGCCACAAGTGCACCAGGGGGCCTTACAGGCAGCCACAAGTGCACCAGGGGGCCTTACAGGCAGCCACAAGTGCACCAGGGGGCCTTACAGGCAGCCACAAGTGCACCAGGGGGCCTTACAGGCAGCCACAAGTGCACCAGGGGGCCTTACAGGCAGCCACAAGTGCACCAGGGGGTCTTACAGGCAGCCACAAGTGATCTGGAACTTCTGCACCTTTAGGGGGCATTCACACGGAGTAACGTCGGGCGTGTATCACAGCCGTACACGCCGGCGTTACGGCAGACTGCCGAACACTTCCCATTCACTTCAATGGGAAGTGTTCCGGCAGTCTGCCGTAACGCCGGCGTGTACGGCTGTGATACACGCCCGGCGTTACTCCGTGTGAATGCCCCCTTAGATGTGATTACCATTTTCAGCCTCAGCATACACCACCAATGTCTATATAGATGGGATGGGGGAGGGGAAGTTCAGGTTCAACTTGCAGATATTTAACAAAAGATGTTTCCAAACTCACGTTCCTGAGGATAGCCAATGCATGGAAAATCTTCACGGCCCGAATACATGTATCCAAAAAATTTGCAGTGTAAAAAGTCCAGCAAAGACTTCTTCCAAAAAATTTAACTTTTAATGAAGACGCAATTAAAAAAATCACAAAATTCTTCAGCAAGCATTTTTACATAGGTGGAATTATGCAGTGAGCCACATGGGTGACTAGCTATCCAGAATGGATATCTACACCATGTAGGAGATTTATTAAAACTCGCCCCAGTTTTAAAATCCCTGGTGCAAGTGAGAATGGAAATCAGATGTAGAATGTGGCGAGCGAGGCGAACGTATGGCACAGGATGTACACCTCAATTTCAGCATTCTACATCTGTTTTCTGAGTAGAGGGAATGATAACTTTCCCTCAATGAGTTTGAGCAATTTGGCTAATATCTGGCCAAATATATCTACTCATGCCGAACACTTATTTTTGGCTGACTTAGGCAGGGTTCACACTAGCGTCAGTGTCCCTCAGCTAGTGTCCGCACAAAATCTTGCGCGGACATTAGCATCGGACACTGGCTGCGCCTGTTACATTTTGCAGTGATTTAAATGGGACATCATGTGCGTTCTTTACAGTCCGTGTCTGTCCTTAAGTGTCCGTTCACAAAGATGTCCAATTTTTCAAGCGGACAGCAAAAAGCTACATGTCCCATTAAATCAATGCAAAATGTAACGGACACAGCTAGTGTCCCTGCAAAGTTTTGCGCGGACATTAGCATCGGACACCGACGCTAGTGTGAACGCCCCCTAACCCTTAAAATTTCCATTGTGATGAATCTTCTTTTGGCAGAATAAAGTCTGCCATCATGACCAGTCATTTGTGGTGGTCATTTTAGACCAATGGTCCAATACAAAACTAATATGTATGACCGGCTTAAGGCTCTACAGATAAATGAGCATGCAATGAGCTATAGATCTGATATACATAAGAACAAAATGCTTTAATGGAAGCATCTCCTACATACAGTATGTCCAATAAGAAAGTACATTACACTTTGTTCTGTACAATTATCCATATTTATTTACAGTTACATTCAGTAGATATCTTCATTTTCATTAGTATTCTTGGTAGATACATTTGTAACTTGTGAATATACTTGTAACACTTCTTCTTAAGCCTGATCCTATGGCCCCAGTCAACCATCCAGTGCAATGTTCTTTTAAACAAGGATTTTGCTAAACCCTGGTTTTACAGACGCGACGCGCACAAGCCTGGACTGAACCTGTAGCAAGAAATATAACAAGTATTTCAGATGACCAAACAAATGGCACAGAGGTCATGTCTCACTGTTAGGCCTCATTCACACTTAAATATGAAAATACAGATCACATACAAGTTTAATTTTATTATTTGTTCCAGGTTTGTTCAAATAGTGGTGGTGGGGGAGTTTATTAAAGAGGACCTTTCATCAGATTGGGCACATGCAGTTTTATATACTGCTGGAAAGCTGACAGTGCGCTGAATTCAGCGCACTATCGGCTTTCCTGATCTGTGCCCCGGGTAAAGAGCTATCGGTCCCGGTACTGTAGCGCTTTACAGTCAGAAGGGCGTTTCTGACACTTAGCCTGGGACGCCCTTCTGCCCAGCAGCGCCTATCGCGCTGTAGAGTGTGAGCGGGGAGGAACGCCCCCTCCCTCTGCTCACACAGCTCGTCCATAGACGAGTATTAGCAGGAGAGGGAGGGGGGAGTTCCTCCCCGCTCACACTGTACAGCATAAAGGCGCTGCTGGGCAGAAGGGCGTCCCAGGCTAAGTGTCAGAAACGCCCTTCTGACTATAAAGCGCTACGGTACTGGGACCGATAGCGCTTTACCCGTCGGGAAAGCCGACAGTGCGCTGAATTCAGTGCACGGTCAGCTTTCCAGCAGTATATAGAACTCCCTGTGCCCAATCTGATGAAAGGTCCTCTTTAACCCCTTCCCGACATGCGCCGTAATAGTACGGCGCGTGTCGGGTCTGTAACTATGGCGACCGCCCGGGAGCCGGGCGGCCGTCATAGCCGCCGGGTGTCTACTGCTTTAAGCAGTAGACAACCAGCTCTAATGCCTCCGATCGGTCCCCGGACCGATCGGAGGCATTAACCCCTCCGGCGTTGCTGTCAAAGGCGCCGGAGGCGCCATTTTCCCGGCGGCGCATGGGCGCCGCCATTTTGCCAAGGATCGCCGGCTCCTGGAGCATGCTCCAGGGCCGACGTCATGTTGCAGTGACAGCCGGGAGCCTTGTTAAAGGCTCCCAGCCGGTCTGCAAATTCTCTCTTCTGCAGGCTGGTGTATACAGCCTGCAAAAGAGATGATGCTTTTTTGCAATGCATTGCAATGCATTAGCATTATAATGCATTGCATTAGTGATCAGACCCCCTGGGGTTCAACACCCCTAGGGGGTCTAATAAATGCAAAAAAAAAATAAAAAGTAAAAAAAAATATAAAAAAAATATAAAAAGTATTAAAAGTTCAAATCACCCCCCTTTCCCTAGAACAAATATAAAAGTAGTTAAAAACTGTGAAACATATACATGTTAGGTATCCCCGCGTCCGAAATCGCCCGCTCTACAAATCTATAAAAATATTTTTCCTGTTCGGTAAACGCCGTAGCAGGAAAAATAGTCAAAAGTGCCAAACCGCCGTTTTTTCACTGTTTTAATTCTGATAAAAATTTGAATAAAAAGTGATCAAAGCAATAACATTTCCCGAAAATGGTAGAACTAAAAAGTACACCCGGCCCCGCAAAAAAAGATGCCCTATGCATGGGTCAAAATGTAAATAAAACCATATAAATTTGGTATCCCTGGAACCGTACCGAAACACAGAATATAGGGGACATGTCATTTTGGCTGCACAGTGAACGCCGTAAAACCAAAGCCTGTAAGAAAGTCACAGAAATGCATTTTTTCTTCAAATCCACCCCATTCTGAATTTTTTTCCTGCTTCCCAGTACATTATATAGAATAATTAATGGTGGCATCATGAAGAAAAAATTGTCCCGCAAAAATTAAGACCTCATATGACTCTGGGAGCGGAGAAATAAAAAAAAAAGTTATGGGGTTTAGAAGGAGGGGAGTCAAAAACGAAAAACGAAAATCAAAAAATGCCATCGGCGGGAAGGGGTTAAGAATGGTGATCCTTACTCCAGCCGTAATTCATTCACCGCCAGACGCAAGACTCGCTACAGTTACTAAGAAGCTCTGGCGGCCTCGGGCTGGTGTACATTTGTATAACTCATGCCAGTTTTTGGGCATCAGTGGCGCTGGGTTCACATCAGCATTCGGCAGTCCGTTCTCAGGTTTCCGTCTTCTGCATTCAGAAGACGGAAACCTGTTATGCAGAGTCCGTCCGTGAGCGCTGGTGAGCGTTTTGAGCTCTCCGCGGTGAAATAGTTTTTTTTTTAAACCGGACACAGAGTACTGCATGTCCGACTCTGTGTCCTGTTTAAAAAAAACGGTTTTGCCGTGGAGAGCATAAAACACTCGCCAGCGCTCACGGCCGGACACTTTTGGGTTTGAAAGGATGCCGGCAGGTTTCCATCTCCTGCCCAGTTTTGGGCAGGAAACGGAAACCTGCAGAACGGACTTGCGGGCGCAGATGTGAACGAGCCCTGATAGTAAATCTGGGGAACTTCTTGTGACCGGACAACCCCTTTAATATTCTACCATGACATGCAGTGCCTACAAGTAGTATTCAACCCCCTGCAGATTTAGCAGGTTTACACATTCTGAAGTAACTTGGCATTGTGACATTTGGACTGTAGATCAGCCTGGAAGTGTGAAATGCACTGCAGCAAAAAAGAATGTTATTTCTTTGTTTAATTTTTTTTAAAATTGTGAAAAGTTTATTCAGAGGGTCATTTATTATTCAACCCCTCAAACCACCAGAATTCTGTTTGGTTCCCCTAAAGTATTAAGAAGTAGTTCAGGCACAAACATGAGCTTCACATGTTTGGATTAATTATCTCTTTTTCCAGCCTTTTCTGACTATTTAAGACCCTCCCCAAACTTGTGAACAGCACTCATACATGGTCAACATGGGAAAGACAAAGGAGCATTCCAAGGCCATCAGAGACAAGATCGTGGAGGGTCACAAGGCTGGCAAGGGGTACAAAACCCTTTCCAAGGAGTTGGGCCTACCTGTCTCCACTGTTGGGAGCATCATCCGGAAGTGGAAGGCTTATGGAACTACTGTTAGCCTTCCACGGCCTGGACAGCCTTTGAAAGTTTCCTCCCGTGCCGAGGCCACGCTTGTCCGAAGAGTCAAGGCTAACCCAAGGACAACAAGGAAGGAGCTCCGGGAAGATCTCAGGGCAGTGGGAACATTGGTTTCAGTCAATACCATAAGTAACGTACTCCACCGCAATGGTCTCCGTTCCAGACGAGCCCGTAAGGTACCTTTACTTTCAAAGCGTCATGTCAAGGCTCGTCTACAGTTTGCTCATGATCACTTGGAGGACTCTGAGACAGACTGGTTCAAGGTTCTCTGGTCTGATGAGACCAAGATCGAGATCTTTGGTGCCAACCACACACGTGACGTTTGGAGACTGGATGGCACTGCATACGACCCCAAGAATACCATCCCTACAGTCAAGCATGGTGGTGGCAGCATCATGCTGTGGGGCTGCTTCTCAGCCAAGGGGCCTGGCCATCTGGTCCGCATCCATGGGAAGATGGATAGCACGGCCTACCTGGAGATTTTGGCCAAGAACCTCCGCTCCTCCATCAAGGATCTTAAGATGGGTCGTCATTTAATCTTCCAACAAGACAATGACCCAAAGCACACAGCCAAGAAAACCAAGGCCTGGTTCAAGAGGGAAAAAATCAAGGTGTTGCAGTGGCCTAGTCAGTCACCTGACCTTAACCCAATTGAAAACTTGTGGAAGGAGCTCAAGATTAAAGTCCACATGAGACACCCAAAGAACCTAGATAACTTGGAGAAGATCTGCATGGAGGAGTGGGCCAAGATAACTCCAGAGACCTGTGCCGGCCTGATGAGGTCTTATAAAAGACGATTATTAGCTGTAATTGCAAACAAGGGTTATTCCACAAAATATTAAACCTAGGGGTTGAATAATAATTGACCCACACTTTTATGTTTAAAATTTATTAAAATTTAACTGAGCAACATAACTTTTTGGTTTGTAAGATTTATGCATCTGTTAATAAATCCTGCTCTTGTTTGAAGTTTGAAGGCTCTAACTTATTTGCATCTTATCAAACCTGCTAAATCTGCAGGGGGTTGAATACTACTTGTAGGCACTGTACGTATAAAGACATTTCTAATACCACATGGAGGTTGGAGCTTTACTCTATACTACTGGTGTTGCAGTTTTTTTTTTACACGTTTTTTTTTTTTTTTGCTACAGCATACTGTATGGACATGGAAACATCCCTTTAAATAAAACTCTATACTGCATCACGTATATTCCACCTCCCATTGATTTCAATGGGTTTTTCAAGGTGGAATCTTCCCGAAGATAGGTTATTTTTTTTTTTGTGTGTTTTTTTTTAACCCTTTAGCTGAGGGGAAAAAAAAAAACCCTAATGGATCTGTTGTACAGACCTTTCATAAATATGGAACTCCAAAATTCTGACTCACATTCCATCTGACTAAAAGTGTTGCGCTCCACAAGGTAAATATTTGGTGCTAAACCTGTGGATAAAAATCTGTAGGACAAAAAATACCCAAAAAACCTTACCTACTTACCTCACAAGCTGTAAGGAACAAACATTTGGCGCATACATCAAAAACCCTACAATTTTTGGCACAACATAAGCAGACACAAATTATCTCTTTCTTATTGCGGAGACAAATATGTGCCTGGCTGTAGCCGATATGGAGGACAGCGCCTCACCTGGTCAAAGCTTGTATTCATCTTCTCTAGGGTCTCGTTGTATTTGTCTATCCTCTTTGTGTGTTCAGCCAGAACAGCAGCTTCACTGGTTAATTTCTCTACAAACAGAAGATGATATAATATTGCCCCAGTTATAGTGGAAAATTCACCAAAAAATAGTACGAAATCTTATGAGAAAAAAAAATGTATACAATAAATACCTCCCCAAAAAACAGCCCCCGTCAATGGAAACCAACACTGTAACCACCTCATCTATCCTAGACAATACATATATCAGGATGTCCTCATCAGACATCACCCCAGAGACCAGAGGCCTCAAAGGTGTAAGGAAAGGAACCAACTGATGGCTTATGGGAGTGATGTCACCGGGTCCTTTAGGGCGGGTTCACATCTGCACCCTTTAGGCAATCCTGCTGGTTTCCATCTTCTGCCCCGAAAAACTGGACAGGGGACAGAAACCCGGCAGTCAGTTTTCAAAGCCATTCAAGTGAATGCGTTTGAAAAGTGAGCAAGCGTGAGCGCTTTGTACCCGTCCGCGGCGAAACTGTTTTTTTTTTTTTTTTTTTTTTAACCGGACAGGTACAAAGCGCTCACGGGTGCTCACTTTTCAAACCCATTCACTTGCCTGTAGGGCTTCCCGATGCACCTGCGGCTGCTGCCAGTAGGGCCCCCCGATGCGGCTGCCTGTAGGGCCCCCCGATGCACCTGCAGCTGCCTGTAGGGCCCCCTTGATGCCCCTGCGGCTGCCTGTAGGGCCCCCCGATGCACCTGCAGCTGCCTGTAGGGCCCCCCGATGCACCTGCGGCTGCCTGTAGGGCCCCCCTGATGCCCCTGCGGCTGCCTGTAGGGCCCTCCGATGCACCAGCGGCTGCCTGTAGGGCCCCCCGATGCACCTGCGGCTGCCTGTAGGGCCACCCCCGATGCCCCTGCGGCTGCCTGTAGGGCCCTCCGATGCACCAGCGGCTGCCTGTAGGGCCCTCCGATGCACCAGCGGTTGCCTGTAGGGCCCCCCCGATGCCCCTGCGGCTGCCTGTAGGGCCCTCCGATGCACAAGCGGTTGCCTGTAGGGCCCCCCGATGCACCTGCAGCTGCCCGTTGGACCCCCCGATGCACCTGCGACTGCCTGTAGGGCCCCCCCGATGCCCCTGCGGCTGCCTGTAGGGCCCTCCGATGCACAAGCGGTTGCCTGTAGGGCCCCCGATGCACCTGCAGCTGCCCGTTGGACCCCCCGATGCACCTGCGACTGCCTGTAGGGCCCCCGATGCACCTGCCTGTAGGGCCCCCGATGCACCTGCAGCTGCCTGTAGGACCCCTCAATGCACTTGCAGGCTGGTTTGCATATTCTTAAAATGTTAATTTACTCCAGGATTCTTTGAGACAGTAAACCTCCGGTCCATACAGGCTTGTGTGTTGTTTAGTGTCCGGTCACCCTGATAGACTCCCTTTAAGGGGTTAACCCTTCCTCATTAGCATTCATCACTGTTGGGTAAAACCAGGAACATGCATACACCATATACAGCCGATATGACGTGCAGAACACTGTCAGATACTTGTGCCTTGCTCAGCACTAAATCAATGGGACCAAGTCCTTCCACTTTGTAGATAGTATAGCAGTGTCCTCACCTAGCGCCGCCTGCAGTCCGGAGTAGACCTGCACACTCGGCTTCTCCATCTTTCCCGCGCAGTTCGTATCGGTCACTGGGAATTAACCATATCGCTGCTGCTCGCGCTTCTTTGCTCCTCCTACTCATTCAAGATGCCTGTTCCAGCGGCAATGAAAGGGTCACGTGTTTAGAAGACCACGTGACCAAGGAGGGACCTCAGCGCGGAAATAGCTAAGCGAGGGTGAGATCACGTGACGAGGTCTTGTTGTCATGGGAACCTATCAACAGGTCCGAAACTAGGGCTGGAAAGGAGAATGGAGAGAAGCCGCGCGCCTGATACCGAGAGCCGGGCGGAGGAGGAGCTGCACATGGAGAGCACAATGAAGTGAGACATGGCGGCCTAGTGGATGATGTGTGTATATATATATATATATATATATACACATTCACATTATACACACTCCTATATATATATATAGTATACTAGCCTCTGTCCGTGACTTCGTCTGCATGTTGTTCAGCTGACCTGCTGCTGAACTTGTTCCTCGCGCTGTGCCTGTGATTGATTCAGCATCTCAGCAGCTCGCTGGGACGCCATATAATGAGCGTGGTGTTGGCATCAATGATCCGCATGCTCCGGTGTTTCGGCAGCTGTCAAGCTGACCTGCCGCTGAACTTGTTCCTCGCACTGTGCCTGTGATTGTTCCGGCATCTCAGCAGCTCACTGGGACACCATATAATGAGCGTGTGGTTGGCACCGATGATACCCATCAGCTCCGCTAGAGGAGAACTCTGTGACTTCTGGATACTTCTGTCGTTGTTTTAGAATTTTGCAACACATTAGATTTTCTTTTTCCCGGCATGTTCAAAATTAGAAGCTGACAATTTGGATTAAAGGGATCCTTTCCATCAGACACAATTTTTTGTAGGTACCACGTCGGAATAGCCTTAAGAAAGACTATTCGTCTCCTACGTTTCATTGTTTTCTCCGTGCCGCCGTTCGCCTACAATCCCGGTTCCTGTAGGTAGTAAATGAGTTCTTTTGCAGCACAATACTGTGCAAGCGGCCATTTTCTCATGGCCTGTGGGCATGTGCAGTCTGCTCTGCCCGGGGCCTTAGAAGTTACAAGTCACCGCCAGAAGAAGATGCTGAAGATGACGCTGCTGAAGAAGAGGATGTGGCGCTGGAGAGAGTTCTCTCGCAGCATTGGGGCCACCTACAGTGCTGTCTGAGCGCTGGGGCCGCCTCCAGTGCTGCAAAAGAACTCATTTACATACCGACAAGAACCGGGATTGTAGGTGAACGGCGGCACGGAGAAGACGACAAAAGGTAGGAGACGAATAGCCTTTGTTAAAGGGGTTGTCCCATCACAAGGATCCTATCTATACTGCTTGTTAATGTGGACGTAAGACTTTTCCTAAATACATTGCTTCAGCAAAACTGCTTTGTTTGTCCACTATCTTACTTTATTCAATTCTTTGTGGCCACAGCCCTGACTTATCTGCTCAAAAGTCAAGTGATGTATCTGCTGCTCTCAGGGGGGAGGGAGGAGGGGCTAAGTGCAGGGAGCGAGCCTGTGTATCTAGCTATTCCTGTGTCTGCACCATGTGACCTAGGTCCTGCACTCAGATAGAGGAGCTGCTTTCATTTCTTCTGTTCTCCCAGTTATCAGGTTAGCTACTTCAATTGTGTTCATTATGGCAGAGACAGGCAGTCTCTGTATGTAACACAGAATGGAGTTGCTGCTGCCTGTACTTCATAGTCCAATGTGGGTGGGCGGAGCTACACGCGAATTTGGGGGCGGAGCTAAACGGCAGGTTGCCTGTGAAACCCCGCCCACCAAATGATGCAAGAAACCAGGAAGAAAGAAGATTTTACAAGAGTGAAGACTGCTGAGTATGTGAGGTGGGAATACCCCTTTAAGGCTATTCCGAATAGGTACCTACAAAAATTGTGTCTGACTGATAGGATCCCTTTAAAGGAGTTTTCCCATCCAGTGTGTCAGCACTGCCTCGAGCAGATCAAATAATATGCAAATGGTGTACACAATGAACCAAGGGTTAGCTGAGTGTTTACACAGAGAGATAACAGACCCTTCTTTATCAGAAGCTGAGATAAGCTACTGCAACAGCAGTGTAATATAGTATGTGAACATAAATTCATAACAGTTGTGTAGCCATGTCATTTACGAAGCTGGAGCAGAAGAACCAGGAGTTGCGAGAGAACACCGAAGAATTGGGGACAGGTGAGTTTTTAAAAAAAAAAAAAAAATTCACTGCCCCTGGCAGATTTAAACATTAAAAGGGTTGTCCATTTTTGCCTGGACAACCCCTTTAAGAAATAAAACAAGCTTTTATATTGTTATGTGAACAGAAAAGTAAAAAAAGATATGTCTCTTAGAATGGCCATACCCTTTACGTGCCGCTCCATTAATTGTTTCTTTTGCTCAGGGAAATGTTACAGGCCTCAATATTTGAAATGAAAAACACAGTCACCGACCTGGAAAGGAAGCTGAACAGTGTGGAAGATGAAGGTAAGAAATTCTTCAAGGTGTTTCTGGCTCCAAATAGTTTTCATAATGACAACCTATCCTGTCTTGAGTATGAAAACTCTGTTTGGGGCCGGAAAACCCCTTTAACTTCAAACTAAAGTCTTGATCTTTGACCATTTGAGTATCCTTAAAGGGGCTCTATCAGCAAAGTTATGCTGATAGAGCTCCACATATGCGTGAATAGCCTTTAAAAGGGCCATTCAGGCATTGCTAATGTTATATTAAACTACCCCCCGTTTTAAAATAATACCCTAAAAAAGAATATGATAATCATACCTTATTATGCATGCTGGGTGGGCATGCACGGTCCGACGTCATCTTTAGCCACGCCTACATCTTCTTTCTTTCTTCTTGTCCTCGGGTCCCGTCTTCCTCGTCTTCTTCTTCCGGCGTCATTGCTTGTAATCCCGTGCTGGCGCAGTAGCAGGGGAACTGAGCATGCTCAGTTCTCCTGCTACTGTTCCCCTGCTACTCCTCGGGTCACGTCTTCCTCATCATCTTCTTCCAGCGTCATTGCTTGTAATCATGCGCCGGCGCAGTAGCCCTGCTACTGTTCCCCTGCTACTGCACCGGCCAGGAGAAGAAGACGAGGAAGACGGGACCCGAGGACATCACTGCAAGAAGAAAGAAGATGTAGGCGTGGCTAAAGATGACGTCGGATTGATTATGATTATCATATTCTTTTTTAGGGTATTATTTTAAACCGGGAAGGGGGGGAGGGTAGTTTAATATGACATTAGCAATGCCTGAAGGGCCTTTTTAAGGGCTATTCACGCATATGTGGGGCTCTACCAGTATAGTTTTGCTGATAGAGCCCCTTTAAGGCCCCACATAGCGATCTTCAGCAGAAAGTGCTGCGGGAAAAAATGTGGTAACAACGCATTACAGTTTTTCCACAGTGCTTTTTACAGAACCTCTGCAGACTTTCTACTTCCCTTACACCTATAGGGAAACTGGCGGTGTTTCTGTAGGTATAATTGACATTCTATGATTTCCAAAACCGCAACGGTTTTGTGAATTGCAGTGTGTCCACTGTGCATATTTTTCCGCAATCTGTGGATGGGATTCACTAGATTCCCATCCACTTTGCAGGGATTGTAAAACGCTGCATTTTTTCCTGCGTTGTTTAGGCTGTGGCCAAATCATGGTGTTTACACCATGTGGGGTCCCAGCCTAAAGGGGCATTCTGGTCATTTCAAGTTCACCCCCTATCAAGATATTTAAAGTTACCCCTTCCCCTGCACACTTTTCATTCTCTGTCTTTCTGCCAAAGGTAGCTGAGTACAATACTTGGTGATCTCCAGTGGTCCCATAGAAGTGTATGGAGCACATCCACATTTAGTTGTTCCATTTATTTGGGGATGTGTTCTCCTAATTATCTCCTGTGGATAGGCGGTATCTTAAAATAACCAGAATACTCCTTTAATATAGCAGAAATACATATTGTACTGCTCTGTTTGTGTGACATTGCATACAGTCCCATGATGCCTTTCACCTATCGGTAACTATTTTGTGAGGTATTCTTTCATTATGCTTTACAGGTGTTGTTTATCATCCTAGATATTGTATATGTTTTGAGATCATCACTCTGAAGGGAACGTTATACGGTATTTTATTAAAGGGGTTTCTCAGGATGCATAATTAGGATAGGCCGTCAAATAAAAATCACTAAGGCTGAGTTCACATGGGGTATTTTGGTCAGGATTTTGAGGCCATATCCGCCTCAAAATCCTGACCAAAAAGACAGCTCCCATTGAAATCAATGGGAGCCGGTCAGTTCTTTCATGCTCATTCTTTCAGGCATGCCTTGCGACATCCGCCTGAAGACACTCCCTCCTCTCGACTAGGCCCATTCATTTGGGCCTAATCCGGAGCAGAGCGCGTGACTGGATGCCGGTGCAGTGCACCGGCATCTAGTCGCAGCTACCTGTATTTTGGTCCAGAACATGAGGCAGCCTCCATCTCAGGTTCTGGACCAAAAAATCCTGTGTGAACTTGACCTGAGGGTTTTTGGATCGGAACCTGAGGAGTAGGGTGTGTCTTCAGGCCGAATCGCGAGGCGACTCG
Source organism: Leptodactylus fuscus (assembly GCF_031893055.1). NCBI lineage: Eukaryota > Metazoa > Chordata > Amphibia > Anura > Leptodactylidae > Leptodactylus > Leptodactylus fuscus. Next base: position 241,547,577 of record NC_134266.1, read on the forward strand.
GCCTGAAGAATGAGCATCTCGCTTCTTTTTTCCGGGAGCCGGAAGAACCGGCTCCCGGTAATAAGACCTGAGCAGCTCCCATTGATTTCAATGAGAGCCGTCTTTTTGGTCAGGGTTTTGAGGCGAATACGGTCTCAAAACCTTGATCAAAAAACTCTGTGTGAACTTACCCTTAGGGTCCTCTGACTGATCAGCTGCAACACTCAAGTGTGTACTGCAGTCTTTCCACAGTCTTTCCACAGACATCCTGTACATTTGCACATAGGCTATGCTTGGTATCGCAGCTCTGCCCATTTACTTGTAGTAAAGTGTCCGATGAACATGACGTCACATGACCTGAGAAGGGTAAGCGGTTGATTCACGACTGACTTGGGTGTCAGACCCCCATGAATCTTCAATTGATGACCTTTCCTATATTGCTATATAGCTTTAGACTCTTTTTATGCCTACCTTAAGAGTTATGAAAAGAGTAGTTAAAAGTCAAGTATATAGCAACAGATTGTTAGCCCTTGTGGGCAGGGCCCTCTATCCCACTGCACCAGTTGGTCACTATTAGTATTATACATGTTTTGGGTATTTTATATACCTGTACCACACCATTAATGCCTACACCATGCAACAATCCCTACAATACAGTTATGGCACACAGATGAAAAAACTAGAACAGATGGATTTATGCAAGGGGTTATTGGTGTAAAACTATGTTATGTAGTAATGCTGTTCTATATAGACCAATTTCTAAGCACATGTTGCTAGGCAGGATTAGATATATTCTATAGAGAGAGCTTTATGGGATGTGTGAGTCTAAGTAAAATGTGCTTTTATGGTTGCCAGCGTGTGTTATACTAATGCAGAGGTTTTTCAGAATCCCCAGGGATCCCTAGTGATGACTACAGGGAGCTACAAATGTACTAAATCCTTAAAAGCTTAAGAACATACTGACAAAATTGACTCTCATGCTCCATTAAATAGACTGCGTATTACACGTACAATTGTGGCACTCGTCATATTCAGGTTATAGGGGTTGTAATGGACTGACATAGTTTGGCAAGGTGTTATATTGTCTATAGGGGTGGGATGTAATTCATTGGTTAGCCCTAAGGTTTTGCAGGTTTTACAGGCAAACTTACTATCTGATCAAGACTTTAAAGGATGTTTCCAGTATAAAGTTTGTATGACCTATCCTAAGCATAGATCATCAATATCAGATTGGTGGGGGTCTGACAAGTGCGGCCACCCAGCCCTTCCCCCACCACTCTACATAAAATGGAGCAGGAAGCAGACAGCTCCCTCCTCAGTGCAGTGGCCAGGTCAGGTTACTGCAGAGCTGCTCCCATCCATTCAGCTACTACACAGAGAACAGCGCTGTCTGCTCCATTCTCTCCATGTATTGACTGCTGTAAACAGCTGATCAGCGGGAGTGCCAGGTGTCAGACCTCCAAAGGTCTGATATTGGTGACATGTTTCAAAATTTTTAGCCTGGAACCCCCCTTTAAAGCTCATGGATAGGTTCTCTTCACATTCATGTTTCTTTGCGTTACATAATGTGTTCTGATGCTGCAGTCAGAAACCTCAGACGCCATGGAAAGAGGGATCAGAGCCTTACTACACCATAGATAGCTGCCAACTGTTCCTTTTGTCCTCCCATATACATGCACATTCAGCCAAGCATGCATGTTTTATTCAATAGGGAGCAGAAAATAAACCAATGACTGCGGGTTATCTCACCTGCGAACCAAGTGAGCGGGCATGTTGTAAGCCAGCTACCTTTTCCTTCTTTCCTCCAACATATGAGTATGGTGGAGAGTTAGGGCACCTTGACACACCAGGTTAGCCAGTCCTGTTAATATTCGAGTGTTTGGCCATTACTCTGTCTATGTAATGTGTATGGGCATCTATAACCTACTGACTGCTTCCCTTGTTTATCCTTGTTCTACAATCCCTTTAAGAAGGAGTTCCATAATGTAATAACTCCATCTCTTCTTTATCACACGGCAGGCAATGAGTGGAAGACAAGATATGAAACACAAGTCGAGCTAAATAAACAACTGGAGAGGCAAATTTATGCACTTCAAGAAAAGTCGGAATACATCCGTGGTAATCCAACCGGTAAGTGAAGAGCGGCCATTTCTATAGTGGTTGTAGCTGGCCGTACACATACTGAAGTTACCTGTATCAACAAGAATAGACAGCTATGTTATACTGTTACTGAGCACACATATTCATGGTGGGTTTAGGAAAATGAGTTGTTGCTGAACAGTTATTACATGTCTATGGACGGGATAAGATTATCACTGGGCTGCCATATTGATTTCTCTATTCTGCTGAATGCATTGAAACATAATTTCACTTTGGTACCTGCTGCTCTGTTCCTCATGTTCACAACTGAGTGTGCCATCCAAGCAACACTCCAATGCCTCGATGGACCGGAACCCGTTCATAGAAATGAATAAATCATGGAAGGCAGATGTCATCTGAGTGTGCCGAGTACCTTCCATTAAAAAATCAGCAACTCACTCGGCCTGAACACTCGACTGTGTGCATGAGGCCTAAGACAATGAGCCCATCCAAGAGCGTAAGGACTGCCTTAGGCTACCAAAGCACAGTATGCATAGAGTAGTTTGGGAAGCCAGATGGCGCCTTTAGATATTTTTGTATTATTAGACATTTTATTGTACATTATAATATTTTTTGCTTCTTTAGATCGTCTGTCCTCCATTCGATCTTATGATCAGATGCCCGTGGTAAGTTACTGAAGTGTCTTTCCCTCTGTTTTAGAATATGATACCACAGACCTCTCTGACACAAAAGCTCATGAGTTCACAGATTTTTTTTTCAAGAGGATTTTGACTCAGAATTTGCCTCAAAAAACGCCTTCTATTCATTTCAATGGCAGGCAGTGGCAGTTTTTTTCCTCTAGCTCAGGGGTGCCCAATACGTCGATCGCGATCTATTGGTAGATCGCAAAGGACGTATGGGTCGATCGTGCGATTCAGGGATCCCCGGTGTCTGCTTGTTCACAGTGCAAGCTGAGAGTCATCTCCGGACACTGGCAGGCGGGGCTGCCGCAGCCCCAGCCTGCCAGTGTCCAGAGATAACTCTCTGCCTGCACTGTGAACAAGCAGACACCGGAGATCCCTGGGCGGCCATGGAACGCCGCTGTCTCCTGCTGTCACGATCCGCCTGGCCCCACTCACAAGCCTGGCCCTGCCCACAGACACGCCCAGTCCCGCCCGCCCCAGCCCCACCCTAGTAGATCTTTTGCCTTGGTCAGCTAAATAAAGTAGCTTACACACAGAAAAAGTGTGAGCACCCCTGATCTAGCTGATTCTTAGGTGGCAAAGGAGAAAAAATAGAGCAACATCTTCAGTCGGATTCTGCCTAATTAGTGAAACACCTATTAAAATCAATGGGAGTTGGAAAAAATGCAATTTTTATATCTTTTTATGCAAAAACTGCATCAAAAACCGCTAGTGTTTTTTTTTTTTTTTCTATTTCCATTTCCATTCAATGTGCTGAAATAAAAAAAAAACATGTCAAAACAGTGACAAAAGAATGCATTAAAGGGGCTCTATCACTAGGAAAAGTCATTTTTAACTAATCATACCTTTGCATAGCCCTTAGAAAGTCTATTTCACACCTACCTTTTGTATGTAGATTGCCTCAGTGGTTTCTGAATAAGTCCATTTATATTCATATGCTAATTAGACTAGTGCACGATAGATCGTGCACACCTCTCTCTGCTGTTTTCTATGGGAGACTGCTGCTGCTGCTGATGACTCAGCTTCCTGTTTGCTTCACACACATAGGAGATAATAGGAGAGAGGAGGCTGCTGGGAACTTCCTGAGCTGGCTGGAAGCTCATTAGCATATGAATAAAAACTGACTTATTCAGAAACCACTGAGGCAATCTACATACTAAAGGTAAGTGTGGAATAGCCTTTCTAAAGCCTATGCAAGCATGTGTTTAGATAAAAATGACTTTTCACAGTGATCGAGCCCCTTTAAAAAAGCATCATATAAAAAAAGGTCAAAAAATTGTTTTTAAATTCCTGAAGCAAATTTTTTTCAGCTTGCAAAACACTCTGTGTGAACCTCCTGCAAGTCGCCCCTTATCCAAGAGTTGTGACTGCAATACCCCTTTAATCTACTGTCAGAAAACATTGCTTTCTAAAAAGTTAATCTTTTTTAATATTTTTTTTTATAATCTAATTTTGTCTGTATTTTATAATTTTCCATGACATTATTTTATTAAAAGAAAATGCTCTTTTTTTCATCTTGGGGCAGAATCAGCAGTTATCTCATTATCATCATAAACAGTCAGTTTATCTACCCCCCCCCCCCCCCCCCCCACACACACACACACACACACACAATAACCTCTACCAAGGTCACTGAGCATGCCCACAACAGTCTCCCATAGAAGTCAAAGGTGTTTTTTTTTTATCTAGGTAATTTAGCAACATGATTTGAGCATCATGTTGCAAAGCTGTCTTAAAAAATGGTATTGTTTCAGTGAATGTCCCACCACCAATTTTTATGTTATAAAAGCCTGTCACTGGAAACCTTTTTAAGGCTAAGGCCCCCCCCAAAAAAACACAAAAAAAGCTGCGTTTCCGCAATGTACTCCTTAGCTTAATTCCATTTTTTTCTGTAAAACGTGCTCCACAGCTATAAGATTAATAAGTGACCTCTATAAGTAACTGGATGGGGGTATAAGTACTATGCACTAGCTAGTGAAACCTGCACAATCTCACCTGTCCCATCCTAGTCTTGTGACTGCAGGTGCATTTCTACAGTTGACCACTGGAGGGCATGTTGCGCCATCATTTCTTAACAGTAAGCTTTTGTTCACACTTCCAACAAGTATTGTATTTTTTTGTTCTGTAATAGGAGCAGAAATAACAGTGTCAGATCTGTCATGTGCACACACAGCGGCATCCCAGTGGACTCTATTGATATATGACGCAGTCTGTTGGGTTTTACCACGGTGACCATCAATTTGACAGGAAAAATAGTTCAGCAAGCTGTGCAATTCTTCTTATATATCACTGAACCTCTGACAGAGGTCTGAACAAAGCCTAAAATCACAAATGAATGGACCAAGAGGACTAGAGATAGCTATTGGGATAGTATGTATTTGGCTGTTAAGATTTTGCATAGTAAAATGGTTGAATGAATAGATATTATTTGCTAGAGCTGTGCACATCACTGTCCCCTACTGACTAGTTATGCGGCAACTATTGGTCGCCTACTGTGGCCCTCTTGTCCTGGTTCTTGTCCTGAAGCTTTTTTAAACCCCCCACATCTTGTCCGTAACCAGATCCCATGTAGCCAGGTCCTGTAAGGGATCAGAATTCCCCTCTAATTTAATTCAACATAGTTACCCTACGGATATGCTGGTGGCCAGTAGATAGGGCAACACACCTAGAGGGAGGCAGGTTTGGCCATGTTGGGTCAATTATTAATCTTTACAGTCCCTTTACCATTCCTTTCTAAGGCTGAGTTTACACGGGGTATTTTGGTCAGGATTTTGAGGCCGTATCTGCCTCAAAATCCTGACCAAAAAGACGGCTCCCATTGACATCAATGGGAGCTGGTCAGTTCTTTTTTCCGGGAGCGATTTGTTCCGGCTCCCGGAAAAAAGAATGGACATGCTCATTCTTCAGGCGGAGTCACCTCGCGATTCGGCCTGAAGACACTCCCTCCTCCCCACTAGGCCCATTCATTTGAGCCTAATCCGGAGTAGGTGCTGGTGCACCCGGCATTCAGTCGCAGCTACCAGTATTTTGGAACGGAACCTGAGGCGGCTTCCACCCCCATGTAAACCCAGCCTAAGAGTCAGGCGTAGCCTGTCATTAAGGAGAACCTTTCACCACCTGCACAATCTCCAGGTCTTAGCCTCTGTTTACAGATACCCCTTCACCGATTCCAGGAGGGCGGTGTCAGACAGGATTTGACAAGGGGGTGTGACTCAGAGCTCCAGTCAGAGACAGCAAATGTCAGAGATCAGAATCTCACCCCTTTTCTGCTCCTGCCTGACACTTTACAATGAAAAGAATGTTAACCAAAAAATAAAACTGATTATAATATATTTTGTCGCATTAGCACCTCAGCCCAGTGTGTGTTACGAGATGATCAGCTTTTTAAAGCAACATTATTTTGTAATAGTTTTTCACAAGATGTCTATCCTATATGTGTGGCCACCCAATGGTTGTGTTGTGAACTGCAGCCTATTAAGGATTTTGCCAGCAAGTTGTGACATTGTGCTGAACTGGTTTCCTGAGAAATCGTAGTTCCTAACTAAATTCATACTAAAGTGGGGCATATTAGTAATATTGAAGGATCTACTTGGGGAATTGTAGCTTTTTAGAGAATTGGTACTAATGTGGTGTTAAAAATTATAAATGGGCTTCTCCAAATGTGAATGATGCTTCTGAATGGAGCGGTCATCTGTCCTGATATGTCTGTTTTAGACAGAATCTGCGTCAGAGACATAAGCCTAGCCTTAGGCATAAAAGAGTCAAAGAACAAATAAAACCTACACATTGTACAGGTATCTCCAAACTATATGTGATGAATCATTGAAAAATCAATCTTGTAACAGCACAAAACCATTTGGGAAAAACTAGTTTCCCCTAGTGGCACGGCCAAGCCCCACCCTCACGCCTTTGTCACTTACTATAACAGATAAAACTCCAGTCTGCCAATGGATACAAAATATCGCCCCACGCAGGAGTCTTTCTCCAGTGTGATGAATGTTACACACACTGGCCCAGATTAATGGAGATTGGTGTTCCTCCAGTCTTCATAGCCCCTACACCAGCAGAGGGTGCCCTTCATTTATGACCCGCACGCTCCTCTGATCCGTTGCTTTCGTGTAAGTGGCGACGGCAGCGCAGAAGGAACAAAGTTGCAATTTCTTATAACCCAGTGTCTTTTTTTTAACTTAATACTTAGTAGATGATTTTTTAGTATTTTACGGATAAGGATCCTTTTCATCTAATGTCCTTTCTTGTTGGATTCACAGGGAGCCTTAAACCAATATCTTAAGCGTTTGGAAGAGGAAAAGATTATAATGGAAAGTCAGCTGAAAGATTTTGAACTCCGGATAGAGCAAGAAGCAAAGGTAGTCTTATGTTTGATGCGTATATTGGTGTATTGTGTAGTTTCGTAGTGTATATATTATATAGTGTTTAGTGTATATTGTATAGTTGTGTGGTGTATATATTATATAGTGTTTAGTGTGTATTTTGTATAGTTGTGTAGTGTATATTTGATATAGTGTTTAGTGTGTATATTGTATAGTTGTGTGGTGTATATATCATATAGTGTTTAGTGTGTATATTGTGTAGTTTCGTAGTGTATATTGTAAGCTGATGACCAGCAAAATAATGGAGGGGGTGTGCATCTCGCCCAGACTACTCAGGCAGTTCCCTTGCGTAATATGACATCAAAGAGTATTGCCCATGAGTTATTCTATATGTTTTCAAGGACAGGCATACCTAAAGAGATACTGACCGACCAAGGCACGCCCTTCATGTCAAAGGCGATGAAAGAGCTATGCAAGCTGTTCAAAATTACCCTCATACAGACCTCTGTGTATCACCCCCAGACAGATGGGTTAGTGGAGCACTTTAATAAGACTCTCAAGCATATGCCTAAAAAGGTGGTAGAAAAAGATGGTTGTGACTGGGATTGCCTGTTGCCACACCTGATGTTCTCTATTAGAGAGGTTCCACAAGCGTCTACAGGGTTTTCCCCTTTTGAATTAGTCTGTGGTAGACACCCCAGGGGCTTACTAGATATAGCCAAAGAAACCTGGGACACTGATGTTTCCCCATACCGTAATGTCACAGAGCAGGTAGCCCAAATGCAGGACCGCATTTCAACAGTCATGCCAATTGTAAAACAACATGTGCAAAGAGCACAAGAGGCCCAAAGCAGAATTTACAATTGTTCTGCCACAGTCCGAGAGTTTAACCCAGGGGACAGGGTCCTTATTTTGGTGCCTACTGTGGAGAGCAAGTTCTTAGTGAAATGTCAAGGCCCATATGAAATTGTGGAAAAAGTAGGGCCAGTCAACTCTAAGGTTCACCAACCAGGGAAAAGGAAGCCTTTCCAAATCTACCATGTGAACTTGATTAAGTCCTGGAACCAGAGGGAATCCTTGGTGGCCTCAAATACAGAGGTGGGTGATTCGTTGCCACCAGTCCCTCCAGTCCGTGTGAATGAGACCCTCTCAGTGCCTCAGAAACAGGAGGCAAAAGAGTTCTGCAGAAAAATAGACGCAAGTTCTCTGATCTACCAGGGCGTACACACCTGATAGAGCACCATGTAGTGACAGAACCTGGGAGGAAAGTAAACCTCAAACCCTACAGAATACCAGAGGCACGTAGGGAGGTAGTGTCAGCTGAGGTTAAACGTATGCTGGAGTTAGGTGTAATTGAGGAATCCAAAAGTGAGTGGTCTAACCCAATTGTATTGATACCAAAGCCCAATGGTACTTGGCGGTTCTGCAATGATTTTAGAAAATTGAATGAGATTTCCAAGTTTGACGCTTATCCCATGCCCAGGGTTGATGAGCTGATTGAGAAGTTGGGTAATGCCAGGTACATAACCACACTGGACCTGACAAAAGGTTACTGGCAAATACCTTTGTCTAAAGAAGCCAAAGAGAAAACTGCCTTTGTTGTTCCAAAAGGGCTATTCCAGTACAGGGTTACGCCATTTGGACTGCATGCAGCTCCTGCTACCTTTCATAGGTTGGTCGACCAGATCTTGCGGCCACATCGTGACTACACAGTAGCTTACCTGGACGATGTGGTCATTCATAACCCAGACTGGGGAAGTCACTTCTGTAAGGTGCAGGCAGTACTGGACTCCATAAGTGAGGCAGGCCTTACTATCAACCCTGAGAAATGTGATTTAGGGCTGGAGGAAGCCAAGTACCTGGGCTATGGCATTGCCAAATGGGTAATAAAGCCCCAAATCAATAAGGTGGAGGCAATAGAAAATTGTCCAAGACCACTGACCAAGAAGCAAGTCAGGGCATTTCTTGGCATTGCGGGCTATCACCGGAGGTTTGTGCAAAACTTTGCCTTTAAGGAACTTCCCAGGGAGGTTGTTCCAGACATCTTGGAGAACTAAGCACAGATCTCCTAGAAAATAAATGGTGACCATATTGGCTGTCACGTAGGTTTTCTCACAGATCACTGGGCTGGTGGGAAAGGAATGGCTGAAGTTATCTGATTGTTAACCTTTCCTGACTCTTTAGACCTTGTATCTCCCTGCTTTGTATATACTGTATAATCTAGATAGTATATGTATGAATAATATATTATAGGGCATATTGATGATGGTGGATTGAAGCTGACAACCTACTTGGTAAAGAGCCGCTTCTGTCACATTGATGTAGCATTCCCTGTAAGGTAGAGATAGTGAAGAACAGATGTCGGCTGTCCTATACCTGTATAATGTTAAAGGATAACAATATAAGTTAACAATATAGGCCGTATGTAAGTGCCTGTTAGAAAAGAGTGCTCTGTTGCAAAATTTTTACAGGGTAGGAGTTTGGTAGACCCTTCTTCTGCTAATACAACTGAAAGGGGCCCGGCAATCACTATTATTGAGGGACTGGAGGGGACACTTACTATTATTCCTGGGGCTAACAGTATCAAAGACAATGTTTCTGCAGTTATTACTAGAAGGAAAATAGAATTGGGATAATACATTAATGACAGTACTAAAGTGGAAACCTGGGGTGCACACTGATCAGTGGCGTAACTACCGGGGTAGCAGGGGTAGCGGCTGCCACAGGGCCCTGGACATTAGGGGCCCGGCGACAGCCGCTACCGCCGTGTTTTTTTTCTTTTCTTAATAGGCCGTTACCGGCTGGAGTAACTGGCTGGAGTTACCAGCTGGAGGCCCTATTTACTTACCAAACCTGGCAGGGGCTGGGATCGATAAGTGACACCACGGGCCCCACAAACATTATTATTATACTCGGGGGTCTTTTCAGTATAATGATCGGAGGTCCAGGGGAGGTAAGGGAACATAAAAAAACATGTTACTTACCTCTCCGCGCAGGTTCGGGCCTACTTCTGTGATTCCCCCTGACGTCACATGACTGGGGCCTGCGTCCCAGGTCATGTGACGTCCCCGGAAGATGGCCAACACCACCGAGGACTGCAGCGGAGCCGGAGATATTTGAATAACAGTGTTTTTTATGTTGGTACCCCCCTTCAGTCTCCAATTATTATACTCTGAATAATAATATTATATTCTGAGTAATAATTGTTTATGGGTGTCCACAGTGGGGCATAATACCTTGTGCAGGGGCCACTATGGGGCATAATACCTTGTACAGGGGCCACTATGGGACATTATACTGTGTGCAGGGGTCACTATGGGGCATAATACTGTGTGCAGGGGCCACTATGGGGGATGATACTGTATGCAGGGGCCACTATGGGGCATAATACTGTGTGCAGGGGCCACTATGGGGCATAATAGAGAGCGCAGGAATGCGGAGGGAAGGGATTCGGTCGGGGTCTTCGGTGGGCGTCAGTCGGGGGGTGCTGGTCCATGTCAAAAGTTCGCCATGGGGCCCGCCATTCCTAGTTACGCCAATAACTAATACTACATGAGGGAGGACATAGAGCCGCTGCTGGTGTCACAAAACGTAGTTGAAAAGTGGTTGCAGGAACACAAAATCAGCATAATGGCAAAATAACAAACAGTCCCCGGCACTATGATGGTGGGGGTTAAGGGAAGTGAAAGGTATGGACTGGATCCCTTTGAGGGCTGTATATCAATCCCACCCCACAGATAGATAGGTTAGGGTCATCTGAATCATACAGTGTTTAACCATTGTTTCTATATACAAAGGAGGAAAACATAGCTTTATTCAGTTAACCCTAACCTATCTATCTGCAGAGTGATAAGCTGGGTTTTGATGACTCCTCTTACAGAATACAGTCCTGTCCCTACAATATACCGCATAGTATGATGACAAGTCCAGTGTAGCATAGTAAATATAGTTTATATTGAGAAACAGTGCCACACCTGTCTGCAGGTTGTATGTGATATTGCAGCTCAGCCTTATTCATTGGATGACTCTCTCTTTCAGGAAGAAAACCCTCATGTTTTTCTCATCCAGGACACCCCTTTAATTCATTCATTGTTATATGTAATTTTATTTTCTGATTTCTCTTACAGGCGTACTACAAAGTGAACGATGAAAGACGAATGTATATTTCTGAAATTTCTCAGGTTTGTGATCTCATTTGCAGTACTTTCCTTTCTTTCTAGTGTTTTACCCTCCATTTCTTTAAGACGTAATCTAATGATCCAGTAGTCGCAGACAGTAAAAATATTTTTGGGGAGATGGAGAACTTTGCTGTGCAGGCTGTTATTTTCGGGTCCCAACTTGATTTTTTATTATACTGAAGACCTGTGGACAAGTCATCAGTATCTGATCTGTGGGGAAGTGACACCTAGACCACGCACTGATCAGCTGTCAAGTAATAGGTGCGGCACTGCAGTGGTGTGGACTGGGCTGCTGGTTACTGGGAAAACTGGGATTACTGGAATAGGTTCTGCCCGTCTACCAGCAGCTTCTAGCATCCAGGGAACATCTAATGTGTAGAGGATCCAGTTGTCAGACACCCACAGATCACATACTGATGACCTATCCTATGGACGAGTCATCAGTATGAATAATATATATATAATATATATACAGGTGTTACATGTGTTACTTCATAGTTTTGATGCCTTCAGTGTGAATCTACAATTTTCATAGTCATGAAAATACAGAAAACTTTTTGAATGAGAAGGTGTGTCCAAACTTTTGGTTTTATATATATAAACACTTATGTTATGCCTAGTACAGGGCAGTGATGGGGCACCTTACCTAATTCTTTTTTGTTACCGATTTTTAGTTTACCATAGTCGCCATTCTTTTTGAGTAGACCACCTCTCTAGGCCACATTATCATGCTTTTTTGTTTGGTTGTTGCAAAGCAGTTTTACTGTAATACCAAAGGGAGACTCTTCGGATCAGGCACTGCGACACTGTGTATAATTTTGACATGTAGTATTCCTTTAAATAGGCTGTCTCGTGAAAACAATACTGGTATGTATGTCCTATTAGAGACGTCATAGAGGGTGTTCCCTTTAAAGAGGTATAATGGAAAGCCTCTTTGTTGGAGCTTCTTCTATTCTAGTGGACTCAAGATGACCGTGTATCACTTGGTTGGCTATGTATCTAAATGGCGCCATGTAATACTACAATACCCCTGCTGTGGCTTTCCACAGCAAAATAAAATAATGAAAATAAAAAGCCGGTTGTTATATGGCCTATTTTTGTAGTTTAGTACATCGGAAATCTATATATTCTATAAAGAAGTTTATAGACAGCTTACATGGATTGTCATTTTACTTGTCACATTCACAGAAGCAAAAGTTTTTGTATTAGACTTTAACTTATGTAATCTTTTAGTCACCCACAGTCATAAAATGAACAGATGAGGCAGCAGTGACAGACCAGATGGCAGAGCCTTGTTAAAATGTCCAGGATTGCTAATTGGAAGGCAAGTCAGCCACAAAATGCATAGTGATTAAAAAGAAGGATGCAGAACGACTCGGAGATATGACTCTGTATCGCCACCATTACAGATAGATTGTATTACTTGTGTTCTACAACTCTCAGATTTGACTGTCAGGTCATGCTGGGAGTTGAAGTTTCACAATAGCTAGAGAGCCGGGCTGAGCTGCTGTTACCTGCGATTTCTGAGGCTGGTGACTCGGATGAACTTATCCTCCGCAGCAGAGGTGACTCTTGGTCTTCCTTTCCTGGGGCGATCCTCATGTGATCCAGTTTCTTTGTAGTGCTTGATGGTTTTTGCAACTGCACTTGGGGACACTTTCAAAGTTTTCCCAATTTTTCGGACTGACTGACCTTCATTTCTTAAAGTAATGATGGCCACTCATTTTTCTTTACTTAGCTGTTTTTTCTTGCCATAATACAAATTCTAACAGTCTATTCAGTAGGACTATCAGCTGTGTATCCACCTGACTTCTGCACAACACAACTGATGGTCCCAACCCCATTTATAAGGCAAGAAGTGTGAAGTGAAGTGAAAACCATTTCCGGTGACTACCTCTTGAAGCTCATCAAGAGAATGCCAAGAGTCTGCAAAGCAGTAATCAAAGCAAAAGTTCAGACCCCACTACAGAATTTTATAACATCCTCAAGAAAATTCTTAATGAGGGATTAGAATTAGGCATCTTAAGTGCTGGGGATTTGGAATACTTGCTCGTGGATAAACCAACAACAGCTATATTCCACGGGTTACCCAAATTGCATAAAAAATCCATCTCGCCACCCTTACGTCCGATAATATCGGGCATCGGTTCCCTTAACGAGCGCACATGTGATTGGTTAGATGGAATTCTGCAACCATTGGTTTTAAGTACACCCGGATATCTTAGAGATACAAAACAGGTGCTACAAACTTTTGATGGATTTGTTTGGCATAACACGTTTTCTTGGGTATCTTGCGATGTCAAATCGCTTTATTCATGTATTCCACACGATAAAGCCCTTATTGCCCTCTCCCACCATTTGTACAATTATTCTGATTACACAGAAGAATTCTGTGAGTTTATCATTATGATTACAGAATACTTACTTCAACACAATTTTTTCATTTTCAACAATGTTTATTATTTACAGGTATGCGGTGCCCCCATGGGGGCCCGTTTTTCACCGTCACTAGCAAACCTCTATATGTCTTGGTGGGAGGAGAGGCATATTTATTCCATTCATAACCCATACAAAAACTACATTCACTGGTACGGTCGATATATCGACGACCTTCTCATAGTTTGGTCGGGCGATATATCGGCCGTACCTTTATTTTTGGAATATCTTAACAATAATGATATGAACTTAGAGTTCACCCATGTTGTGAACGAAAATTTCATTCAATTTTTGGATCTAACATTAAAAGGAGATATATCTTCACATAAAGTTATCACATCATTGCATCGCAAAGTTACTGCTGGTAACACAATTCTCCACGCATCCAGTTGCCATCCAGCACATACCATTAAGTCGATACCCTTAGGAGAGATCACTAGGACGAAAAGAGCTTGTTCCAGGGAGGGAGACTTTAAGGTTCAAAAAGAACAGGCATTTGACAGACTAAGATCAAGGGGATATCCCCATTGGTCTCTCCAGAGAGCGGACAAATTAGTTACTCAAAAGGACAGATCTGTACTTTTATTGGATTCTACAGATAAAACAATGAAGATCCAGTCAAACAAGGATAATAATAATGTTTATTTTTGTACAAATTACAGTGCAAATTATAATCAAATCATTAACATCATTAAAAAACACATTCCCACATTATTACAGGATGATGCAACATCCAAAATCCTTGATCCAGGGTGCCGTTTTATTTCTCGAAGAGGAAAAACACTAGGCAACATGTTATCTCCCAGTATGCTCAAGGATGATCATGGTAATGTCAGAAAATCATGGCTGACATACCAAGGCTTCCAAAAATGTGGCACCACAAGATGTTCAGTTTGCAAATATGCACACAACACATCTAATTTCAACAACAAGAAAAATGGCAAACAATATCGCATTAAAAGTCATCTGAACTGTAGCTCCAGATATGTGATTTATTTAATCTGGTGCTCACTATGTGATGTATATTACGTGGGTTGTACCACCAGGTATCTTAGAACACGTATTTCAGAACATTTGAGAGACTGTGCGAAAGATTTGTCGGTCAATATGTCGGGAGCTTCCCGACATTTTGTCCAGGTACATGGTGGCAGTACAGTTTCTTTTCAATTTTTTGCCATAGAGAAAGTGGACAGGCCAGTCAGGGGAGGTGACTGGAGCAGAAAACTACGTAAACGTGAGGCATTCTGGATATTCGAGCTAATTACTCGGTATCCGGATGGCCTTCATTTTAAGACCGATCTTATATATTTTTATTAGATTGCTCGTTTACATTTATGGTACACATATTTTTCAACATTGTGTTTTTTCATATATCAGCTCCAGTTATCCTCTTGGGTAACATCTCCAGTCCATAGGGTTAGACTAAGGTTCATTGTCCCCTTATTCGCATTGGGGATACATGGTTTTTATAACCTTTAAGTAGTTTCACCTTATTTATATAACAGCTATTATGTCTTTTGACAAAGATAATATTGCATAGTACAGCAATTGATATTATGTAACATATCGCACACTTACCTATTGTATCCGTGGTCCTGGCAACGCATTGTAAACTAGTGTTTTCCATCACGTGTTACATCACGTGATCGGGTCTCTGCTACTGAATCTCCACTTCCGGGTTGCAGCTTTCATCCGCATGGTGCGGCTATATGTGTTCCTTAGATTGGAATTCTTTGACATGTAAACGGGGACATAACTCTATGGGATTTTTTTGATACACTTACCTTGAAGTTTTCCTGTTCACGGGGGCTGCTTTCATCTGCAGCTTTCATCCGCATGGTGCGGCTATATGTGTTCCTTAGATTGGAATTCTTTGACATGTAAACGGGGACATAACTCTATGGGATTTTTTTGATACACTTACCTTGAAGTTTTCCTGTTCACGGGGGCTACCCATTATGTGATGATAACTCCCTTTCGCTACGGTAAGCCTTTGCTAATATTCTTTACAATACATGCTAACTTCGCTATTCATGAATCTCTTATGTATATAGAGTTTATTTATATGATCGGATTTATTTACTTATATGTTCATTTCAGTCCAGTGTTCACACTTATGTTAAAGTTTTTTGTATTCAATGTCTAATTGTGGTTTCATGTGTTGCATATTTTCGTCTAATTATGCTCAGACTGTTTCAGGTATATAATGGGGGTTTATGTTCAGTTTGCTATCGCTATGACTAAGAGGTAACACTACCTCGAAACGCGGCAGCCATGTTTGATGTAGGTCTTGTCTGATGTTTTTTTGTCTTCGTGGACTGGTATGAATTATACAATTTATTTTTTATATATTCTCTAAGCACTTTGGTGTTAACGCAATGTTTTTTAGAAATTAATAATTAAAATACATGTTTTAAATTCAACAAAAACAAATTTTGGTGCTGGATCTCTTTTTCTCTTGTGAATACTAATCAAAGCAAAATGTGGCTACTTTGAAGCACCTAAAATATAAGACATATTTTCAGTTGTTTCACAGTTTTTTGTTAAGTATATAATTGCACATGTGTTACTTCATAGTTTTGATGCCTTCAGTGTCAATCTACAATTTTCATAGTCATGAAAATACAGAAAACTCTTTGAATGAGAAGGTGTGTCCAAACTCTTGGTCTGTACTGTATATACAGTGTATATATATATATATATATATATATATATATATATATATATATATACTGTTCTGATAATTATACAGGGACACAAGACTAGCACACTCTTATATAGCAGACTGGTAGATTTATTGGATATACATCAATCAGGCTACACATAGCGGTCTTTTACGGCTTAGAAGTTAATGCCATTGTCTTGTCAGTGGAAGACAGTATTATTGTAGATAGATCCAGCTTGATAGTATATGGCTCAGCTTGTCAGTGGTAAACCCGGACTGATCCCTGATCAATATTTTATAGCGAGAGGGGAAAGACATTCAGGGGGCAACTGCAGGTCAGCCCTCTTGGGGCTAAAGAAAAAGGCATAACTAATATTCACATCAGTTGTATATTATGCAAGATAATTTATATGATGCAATAGACAATGTACAGTATAATTTACACGATAGCAATGTTCTATTTAAATATAAGTTACAAAGCCACTGCAGCCATTAGAGTCTGTCAGCAGGATTTGCCCCTCTAAACTCTCACCACTGTTTGCGACCTGATCTTTCCATAGTTATATCCATCAGTGAATTGTATTACCGCATACCTTATAAATGTGGTCTGAAAAACCCCTGTGTCATATACAAAAGAAGGCGGGGGTGATATCCAGACCACTGTATTTCCTAGTCATGCGCTCACATTGTACTCAAGCCCAGACTAAAAGTGATTATTGAGCCCACGCAGGACCATTTTAATAGATTAGGGGGGCCCCTTACACAGACAGGATTTAATTTCCAATTTACTATCCCCCACATAAGCCCCCTGCCTCCTCAGTCACCAATATTACAAAACTCACCTAACCCTGTTCCAATTGACTTGCCTTAAGAATAAAGCCATTCTGATGTCCACAGCTCAGCGCTCACCGCGTCTCCCTGCCACAGGCATAATCAGCCAAAGGCTGAAAAATGGAGCATGCAGCTGATAGCTCTCTGCTTCACCATTGTATCCACAACCTGTGTCCTACTTGAAATCATTACTTGCTGCCTGGATCAGTGAAATACAGAACTGTCCCACTCCGGCCAGCTAAGGAGTCTCCCAATATTGTAGCCCGGTGTGAGTTCATTGTTTGTCCTATAGTTAAAGTGTTCCTGATCCCACATATGGGCAAATGTTCTGCACACATACCAGTTTTAAGCTATACAATGCAAGTGCCAGATTAGTGTGAACTGTTAGCAAACTTATGTAGGCTTAGTGAAGACTGAACAGAATACTTCATGCACTTCCAGTGGACACTTAAAGGGGCTCTATCATTGGTGTATGGTGCTGTTACTCAATTTTTCAAAGACACCCCCCTCCCCCTGTTTTTATTGCATACCGGTAAAACTGATATGTAAATGAGCCCCTCCGTGCACCCTGGGCGTTCCCACAAGCCTCTGTGCACTCCCCGGCATCATACCTTTCTAACGCCCTCTCTGTAGCTTGTGCTCCAAGTAGTCCTCCTCCTCTATTCTAGTAACCGCCTCCAGCGTCTGTATTCTCGGGCGTACAAATTGAAATCTCGGGCATGCGCAGTTACGCTCCCTTCTGAGTGCTACTGCGCATGCTCGCGCGCCATTTTCTTGTAGAGAACTGCGCGACTGTACTGCGCATGCGCAGCACGCTTCTGTAGTTCTCAGTGGAACTGTAGCTCAGTAGCTCAACATTAAAATATTTCAGCAAAAATAAGTAGCATAAAAGTGGCACTATGCAGCCAGGTATGATGGGAGTGGGCACTAAGGTATAATTGGGTGGGTGAAGGTAAAGAAGAATAGTGGTGGGTCAGTAATATTAGGTGCTCTATTGGGGATCCTATCATTGGATACCCTTTTTTCTGACTAACACGTAGGAATAGCCTTAAAAAAGGCTATTCTCCTACTTTTAGATGTATTCTCCGCGGCGCCGTAGAAATCCCAGTTTTCTTTGGTATGCAAATGAGTTCTCTTGCAGCACTGGGGGCAGTCCCCAGCGCTCAAACAGGACTGGGGGCGTCCCCAATGCTGCCTCCATCTTCTTCTGGAACGCCCTCTCCCTGCATATACTTCTGTTGTGGGTTTCAATCTTCCAGGCCTCGGGCAGAGCCGAATGAAAAATGGCCACTTACTGAGTAAGCTGTGTAAGCGGCCACAAGAAAATGGCCGCGTACTCAGTAAGCTCTGTAAGGGCCACAACAAAATGGCCACTTACACAGCTTACTGAGTATGTGGCCATTTTCTTGTGGTCGCTGGCATGCGCAGTCGGCTCTGCCCAAGGCCTAGAAGATTGAAACCCAGGACGGAAGAAGACGCAGGGAGAGGCCGTTCCAGAAGAAGATGGAGACGTCACTGGAGAGTTCTATCGCAGCATTGGGAACACCACCAGTGCTGTTTGAGGGCTGGGGCACACCCCCAGTGCTGCAAGAGAACTCATTTGCATACCGAAGAAAACCCGGATTTTTACTGAATGGTGGCGGGGAGAAGACAGGTAGGGGTAAAGGTAGGAGAAGAATAGACTTTCTTAAGGCTATTCCTACGTGTTAGTCACAAAAAAGGGTATCCAATGATAGGATCCCTTTAAGGGGCTGTTCACACAGTGGAAAATTGCGATAAATTCCACCGCTGATTAGTCTTAGATAAATAGGCCTTATCACTGGGGCGTCTCGAGCCATGGAGCCGCGGGAAGATAGTCCTGCTGCCCTCTCTGCGGAGGCGGAATCTGCCCCCAATCAGCATCAAATTCCTATGTGTGAACTCCCCCTAACAGCCAATTAAAATATAACCACTTGATGAATGAGGACAACGTAGAGACTTTTTCATTTTTTGACTGTCTAGGAAAGTTTAATGGACAGCAATTGTGGCATTTTTCAGTAGATTTGCAGATAGTGTGTGATCTGTCCTCTGACTAAACTCCCTGGTTATGAATTATGGAGATGAAGGCGAGCGGCATACAGGAGATGCTCTATATTCATAGACGATGCTGTTATCAGAGCTGATGCATTCGGTAGCTTTATTACGCTCTGGTGATTAAAGACGTCGGCCAAAAGCACTGAGCGCATCATCGGCGATCCTCCAGTGTATAACAATGTGCCTGCTCACTCTCGCAGCTTCCTTCATCTTCATAAAACAGGTCCCTTGTCAAGAGGAGAGCAGAGTGACGCAGTATTTTCTCCAAATCACTGGCTCCCCGCTGATGGTAATTGCCTATCACTATGTAGGAGACAAATTAAACTGTTAGCTACTGCCTTGGAAGAGTTATTTTTGTTTAGCAACTAAGCTGCATTGGGTACAAGACTGAAATAAACCCTGAATGCTTAAGCATTTAAAGGATCACTTCCTAAAAAGTCTGAACCTTGTCACATGACATACCTTAAAGGCATCCTATCTTTTAAACACAATTTTTTCTCCCTAACATGTCAGAATAGCCTTAACAAGGGCTATTCGTCTCCTACCTTTACTTTTCTTCTCCCACCGCCGTTTGCCTGCAATCACAGTTTTTCTCAGTATGCAAATGAGCCCTCACAGCACTGGGGGCGGGACCCAGCGCTCAAACAGCACTGGGGGCGTCCTCAATGCTGCCAGAGAGCTCTGCAGCGCCGCCTCTATCTTCTTCTGCAACGAGGTCTTCACCGCGTCTTCCGGCGGCATCTTCTTACTTCTAGGGCAAGATGATTGTGCATGCCCGCCAGCCACGAGAAATTGGCCGCTTACAATACTGTGGAAGTGGCCATTTTTCTTGTGGCCATGGGCATGCGCAATTGGCTTGCCCGAGGCTTAGAAGTAAGAAGACGCCGCTGGAAGAAGACGCGGTGAAGACCTTGTCGCAGAAGAAGATAGAGGCGGCGCTAGAGAGTTCTCTGGCAGCATTGGGGACGCCCCCAGGGCTGTTTGAGCGCTGGGGCCCACCCCCAGTGCTGCGAGAGAGCTCATTTGCATACCGAGAAAAAAACGGGATTGCAGGCGAACGGTGGCGCAGAGAAGACAAGTGAAGGTAGGAGACGAATAGCCCTTCTTAAAGCTATTCTGACATGTTAGGGAGGAAAAATTGTGTTTAAAAGATAGGATCCCTTTAAAGGGGTTATCCAGCGTACAAAAATTATCTGCAAATACATCCACAGCAGAGCTAACCTGCCTGCTCTCACTTCCTGTGTTTGCTGTTCACAGAGGGGTCTGAGCATCCAAATGAAACATCACAGCATCATGTGACCTCAGATGTGGGAGTGGTTTAATTGAAAGGAATACGAGGCAGATGCATCATGGGTTTATTCACAGATTCATTGCATGTAAATAAAAGGTTCTGGGTATAATATCTCTCCTTAAGGAGAGATCACCTTCTCGGGTGTATGGAGACTTTCAAAAGCCTTTTTCGCTCCACTGGGGGATTATGGGAAAATATGCAAATCTGTTTTCCAAGATGTAAATATTATCCCCAGAACCTGATCTAGAAGTCTCTCATCTCTGCCAAATCAGTTTTCCCTACTCTGTGCTGAAGAGATCCAACCAGATCAAAACAGCGCTGTCCACAGCTGGGATACTGTATTGGCTAAACCTCGCATCATAGCATTTAAGGCTTGTTGATAAAGTCATGCATGATGTTTAAGGATGCTGCCCCTAGAGGACAGCAAGCAGAGGCACTGTTTTCCTATTTCCATCTTGGAAAACAGATTTGCATATTTTTTTCATGTAAATAACATTGACACAAGGAGTCTCAAGTAAAATGAAGCCAAGAAAAGGATGCACAAGGAAATAGTGAGAGCTAGCACTGCTGTGGATGTATTTGCAGATAATTTTTGGAAGCTGGAGAACCCCTTTAATATATAATAAGGTCATGTATGAAGCAGTGACTTAAAAAATAACAAGATACATGAACAGGAACATTATATCTGCCCTTTGCTCTCCAGTAGATGATCACTGAATATCCCCATATGAGTCATGCAAACCCTCTACTCTAATAGACACTGGTAAGCTGTTTTAAATTGGTTGTCCGGTTAGCAAAAATAATTTTTTTTTACCTTTTTATATAACTTTTTTTTTTTTTTTTTTTTGGGGGGGGGGGGGGGGGCGTAAAGGAGGGCATTCCTCACAGTCCCATGACACTGAGCTGTAAGGCCCACCTTTTTGACAGTGGAGAGATATCGGTGCTGAAACTAATGGCACCTATATCTCTAGTACCAGGATACCAGGAAAGCTGAATTCTGCACACTGTTGACTTTCTGTGATCTATATAGAGTGAGATGTGTGGTATATAATACCACAAATCTCGAAGGACATGAAATTTCCTCTTTAGGGTCCATTCACACGGAGTAACGTGCCGCGTGACCTGGCATGTATACGGCGTGTGAGATTTTGAGCACTGTAAAAGCTCCCATTGATTTCAATGGGAGCCTGGATCGTATACGCCGAATTCTGTGAAATCCTGCACTTCTTTATTCTTTCTTTTGCTTCTGTATTGAGAGCTACAGTTAGGTGTATGGGTATAGGCTTCTTGTATAATACAGGGAAGCTGAGGCTGGGAGGAAAACACTTCAGTTAGATCTTATATAAAGGTAAAATGACTGCAATACCGCAGGTCTACCTGTTTTATTTCCAGAGATATCACCAGGTGAAAACTCAGTTGGGATTTTCATATTTGTGCGTAGCTTCTCCCAGTCCCAACTGTATATACAACTGATGAAATCTCTGGAAAGAAAACAGCTAGAACTGTGAGCTTTACATCTGACAAATCAAATCAACAAATCTTTCTAGATGTTATAATGTCCCAGATATCCGCATGTGAAGTGATCTTATCCATCCTGAGTATTACACAAGAGCCTGCCCTGTACGCTTAGTGAAAGCAGTATACAGATTTCAGCTCTTAATAGAGAAATAAGAGAAAGAATAAAGTAGTGCGGGATTTCACACAAAGGAGGCAAGAGTTGTTAATAAAGTACTGGTATATTACACAATGTGTTAATAATACAAATACTGTCAGAAAATCCAAATTGGTACAAAAGTACCTTGTAATTGTGACAAAGAACATCATAATTGAGACTTTAAGAGATAGCCGTGTGGCTCACCGCACTACGTGGTTGCCTTACATAGCAAATGTCCTGGATTAGAGACCTAGCAATGACCTATAATAAAAATGACATGAAATCTTTAGCGGTATCTCAGGAGCTGTGTGAGGGTTCTGGGAGGTGGACGGACTCTCTGCACAGAAGCGGGTGCATTTCCTCTTCTGTTGAAAGAAGCTTTCTGTTCAGAAAGAAGGGACAAAAAAGTCACGTAATGTAACATGGAGGGTTTTAATGACAATATAATAAAAAAAAATGTTTATATTGGAAAAGAATATTTTTTACTGGACAACCCTTTAAGATGAAAGTAAACTCCCTTATCTACTGGGCAGTTGCGCGCAGGTTGCACATACAATACAGTATGTCCAACAAGTACAGATCTGTAGGCACAGGTAAGTAGTCCTTCTAATATATAATACCATAATGTGGTAGAAAATTATTGTTTTTCACTAATTCCACAGTAACACTTTAGAAATACCATCCATGTGTCTTCATACATAGTACACAATCCAGTCATATTAATGTGAGCAGCGCCTACTTTTGACGTCAACGTTAAATAACCAATCGCAGAAGGCAGGTGCCATCAGCCATCTGGGTGCACTCATCATTGTGGAAGGCATGATGGATCAACACAAGTATGCATCTATCCTTGCAGACCATGTTCACCCCTACATGCGAATCGTTTTTCCTCAGGATGATGGCATCTACCAGCAGGACAATGCGACGTGTCATAAAGCTCGCCGTGTACGTGCGTGGTTCGAGGAGCACCAGGATGAGTTTACCGTACTCCCTTGGCCAGCAAATTCCCCGGACTTGAACCCAATCGAGAATCTGTGGGACCACCTCGATTGGGTCGTAACCTAGCACAGCTGGAGTCGGCATGGCTCAACATCCCAGTGATCATCATCACAACATCCTCTCTCTTCCTGCACGTCTCGCAGCGGTCCGCTCTGCCAAAGGTGGTTATTCTGGATTTTGACAGGGGGTCACATTAATGTGACTGGACTGTGTATGAGCCTATAGATTTCCATAGGTGCTGTATCAGATCTGTAATACATCTACAGTTATATGTATGAGCTATAACAGTCATCACTCCTCGGTTTTCTAACCATTGCCTTGTGACTTTGTAGAATCTTGATACATATCATTATTTCATGTAGGACTCTGTTCATAGTGTGTTTAAGCCTTCAGTTCAAAGTAAATGTCAGGAGGATCTTTGACATAAGGCTCCAATCTATACCACCTATACAGTGGCATATGTTACCCCTAGGATACCATAATTTGTTTTTTCAAGGTGGCTTTATATAGAAAAATGTTCTCATCTATGCGAATCTGCTAGATGACTGCTACAAGGACTCTCTTTTGGTATCTACTGGGGTGAAGACCAGGATCAGTATGAACATGACCGTATTAAAATATTTTGTTGCATTTTACAATTTTTTTTATTACCTTCTGGTAAAACACAGCTATATATGTACTTAGCGCCTTGCACGAAAGCATGTGCAGCAACCTTGAGTATCCATCCATGGAATTCCTTGAACCAGAAGAAAATATAAAATCCATGCAGTGGTACTATTGGATAAACTAAGGTAGTGCTAAAGTTAAAAAAAAAAAAAAAAAAAAAAAAAAAAAGGAAACCCTGATGGTAGTGTGGACGGAGTTTCAGTATACTTTTCCTTTCTAGAATTCTCAAGGTAGCACAAAGTTTAATAACACCCCAGTCATTGAGGAGTTAATGCATTAGGAGAGGTTTGCTTTGCCTACACAGTAGACTAGGCCTCCCATTATCCCATTATTCTCACAAACCTCATTGTCATTTTATAGGAAATTGTTCTTCATATGAGTCAACTAGAAACCACACAAAGATTTTCTACATTTGCAGCAAATATCTATAGAATCT
This sequence comes from Leptodactylus fuscus, assembly GCF_031893055.1. Taxonomy (NCBI): domain Eukaryota; kingdom Metazoa; phylum Chordata; class Amphibia; order Anura; family Leptodactylidae; genus Leptodactylus; species Leptodactylus fuscus. Next base: position 241,571,899 of record NC_134266.1, read on the forward strand.
AGAGGAAATTGAAAGAAAAGGGTTGTCTTTAGCATTCAATGCTTTTATTGTACACTAGCAAATAATATCTTGGGGTAGTCAGCCTGCCACAAGGAGAAGATACATGCAGAGGTAGCAAGCAATAACCTGACTCAACAAGTGTTATCTTGACTATTCATTGAAATGAATGAGATGTCACATATTAAGGCTAAGGCCCCACGTTGCGGAAGCACAGCTTTTTTGTTGCAGATTTTGCTGTGTTTTTTTTATTAACCAAAACCTGGAGTGGATTGAGCAGACGGTAGAAGTATAAGTATTTTCCATTCTTGGCTTTGGCTAAAAAAGTCGCTGCAAAATCTGCAACAAAAAAAGCTACGTTTCCGCAACGTAGGGCCTCAGCCTAAAGGTAAAGCTAAGGTTCATTCTAGCATCGTCTCTCCGTTGGTCACGTCTGCTAACATTGACTATAATGGGGTTTATTGAATGTCTGTCATTTTTAAACTTAAACCAGGAATAAGCTTAAGTGCAGGAATTTATCCTCCGGCGGAACGTGCAATGGAGCTCCAACGCAGATGTGAATGTAGTGTGAGATTTGCTACTTCTGTACCTTAAAGGACCACTCTTTACATTCAATGTCCCCTTATTTTCAGCAGATTGTGCCGTGTGTATCATAGTAAATAAGAGTATTAATATTAAAAAATCTTACGAAAACAATTGTGATAAGAACAGGTCACATGTTACAAATATACACATCCACTCTTTTCATGTTCTTTTCACCTCTGCCTCCTTTCTAACAGCTGCACCCATAGACCAATCAAATCAAACAAGCTTTATTGGCACATCCGAATAGATATTTGGCATTGCCAAAGCTGGTAAAGTGGGGGTGGGGGGGAGTTGGATTCGGGTGGGTGAGTGGTGGGTATGGGGGGGTGGGGTGGGTGGTTTGGGGTATAACAGTCCGTGGAGTCTCGTCTTCCTCTTAGTTGGTGACAGCTGGACACGTATTGGGCAGCGATCTCCACAGTGGCCTCTTCTTCTCCCAGTAGGATGTAGAGTTTCCTCTTCTCATCTGCAGATATGAAGTCTGGGATGTGAGAGTCTTTGGTAGTAGACGGCCCTCACAGTTGAGTATTTGGTGCAGTGTAGCAGGAAGTGGGTCTCGTCTTCTAGGGACCCCTGGTCACAGTGCTGGCACAGTCTGTTCTCCCGTGGCTTGTACGTCTGCCTGTGTCGCCCCATCTCTAGATTGTGGGCGCTCAGTCTGTACCGGCTCAGGGTCTGTCTGTGCTTGGGGTGGCGTATTCTCTCCAGGTAGGTGGCCATGGTGTAGTCCCTTTGTAGGGATTGGTACACGGTGAGTTTCTTGGAGTTATTTATTTCGTTTCTCCATTCTTCAATGTACCGCTCTCTGTTTGCCTCTGTGGTCGCCTTTATTTCGGCCTTGGTTATCATCTGTTGGTGTTTTTGGTTTGGTGGTTGGCTGCTGTTTGGTTGGTGGGTGTCTGGTTTGCTCAGGTGGCTTAGCCAAGTTTTGTGGTGGTAGGAGTCGGGCTTGCTCCCCTGGATGTGTGCCTGGAAAGCTAGCGCCCTCTTCTGTGTGGTGAGCCATAGGGGGAGTCTGCCTAGCTCTGCCCTGCAGGCCATGTTGGAGGTGTTGCGATGGACATGGAGCAGGTATTTGCAGAACTCCAGGTGGAAGTTCTCTGTTGGGCTGGAATCCCACTTTGACTGGTCTGGGTAGGTGGCTGGGCCCCAAACCTCGCTGCCATAGAGAAGGATCAGAGCGATGACTGCGTCAAATATCTTCAGCCAGACCCTCACCGGTGGTTTGAGGTGGTACAGTTGTCTTCTGATGGCGTAGAAGGTTCTGCAGGCTTTTGCTTTCAGGGTTTCTATTGCTGCTTTGAAGCTTCCTGATTGGTTGAGCTCCAGCCCCAGGTAGGTGTAGCTGTTGGTTTTCTCCAGTGTGGAGCCGTTCAGTGTGAATTGTGGGGTGGGGCCCTTCTTCTGAAATACCATGACTTTGGTCTTCTTCTGGTTGATGGGTAGAGCCCATGTGGTGCTGAATTTTTCCAGCACTGACAGGCTTTCTTGGAGGTCTTTCTCGGTGGGGGACAGGAGTAGGAGGTCATCGGCATATAGTAGGACCATAATCACAACAATCCTCCCAAATAAATTGCCATTCACAAGCCTTTTTAAAGGCTATTCAGGCATATGATTATCTCAAATGGCCAAAATCTAATGATAGAGCCCCTTTAATGGTGCCCATGCTCTCTTGATATCATACCTTCATGTACAGTAGAATCTGCTGTATCTGTAACTGTATGTATTATGCTTTTACCTAACAGCTCATGGCTCCACAGGAAAGCATAAAGCTGGCTTTCGGGAACATATTTTTGAGCTAAAGTATCTCATTTGCATTTGGCTATCGTCCTCTGATGCTTGCTTAGCGTAGCAGAAAGCCATTTAGCTTGCAGGTCACAATAAAAATGTAATCAACCCCCATTTCCATCCACAGAATCACATGTAATGGCTTCCGCTATTACTACTTTTACCCTTTATTTGCTCGGAATGTGACTTACTCTCCTGTATTTTTGGCTACTTATCATTTATTTATTACCCGTCTTCCCCTTCTTCTCTATATACTGTGCTAGCACAAGACTAGGACCCTATTCCTCCATTGATCCCGAATGATTTGAGCTGTAACTCCCCCACAGGCTAAATATAAAGTACAAGAATCGGAGCTTGTCATTTTCTATATCAGAATCCCTGCAGAAAGCTGGCCATGAATTAGTGTGTTTGGATTATTTCTGGAAATGTACTGGCGCTGAAGGATCCAAGCTGAGCTCTACAAGTCAGGCCTCAGCGGAGCTCCCGGTAATCGTGTCTGTTCTATCTTAATTGCAGACCTCGGCCGCGCAGGAAGCCGTCAAGAAAGCGACAACTGATCCAGCACATGTCACAAGAGAGAAGCAAGCACATAAGTAAGGAGAGTTCTTTATATTAATAGGTCACTTGCCAAGTCCTATGACAATATTTTAGAAACAACATCCCATTAGGCCGGTATATTGTATTAAGAAAGATATCTTTTTGCCCCCAGAAATATTGTTCTATATGTCACAGATCTCAAGGGTACATGCACCATAAATAGACACATACTAAGAGTACCGTTAGGATGCCAACAGAGTAAACTTATTTAATTTTTCCCATAACAGGCGAGCCTAAAAACAAAGTGGCCAATATTTGTGCATTTTTCCAGTATTTTGAGATCAGAGTATTCATAATCCCTGTACTATTACATGACTGTGTTTGTTATCCCTATACTGTAACATCACTGTGTTTGTTATCACTACACCATGATATCACTGTGTTTGTTATCCCTATACCATGATATCACTGTGTTTGTTATCCCTGTATTGTGACATCACTGAGTTTGCTATTCCTGTACTGTGACATCACTGTGTTTGTTATCCCTATACTATATCACTGAGTTTGCTATTCCTGTACTGTGACATCACTGTGTTTGTTATCCCTATCCCATATCACTGAGTTTGCTATCCCTGTACTGTGACATCACTGAGTTTGTTATCCCTATACCGTGATATTACTGTGTGTATTATCCCTGTACTGTGACATCACTGTGTTTGTTATCCCTATACTATATCACTGTGTTTGTTATCCCTGTACTGTGACATCGCTGTGTTTGTTATACCTATACCATATCACTGTGTTTGCTATCCCTGTACTGTGACACCACTTTGTATGTTATCCCTGTATTGTGACACCACTGTGTTTGTTATCCCTGTACTGTGACATCGCTGTGTTTGTTATCCCTATACTGTGACATCACTGTGTTTGTTATCCCTGTACTATATCACTCTGTTTGTTATCCCTGTACTGTGACACCACTGTGTTTTGTTATCCCTGTACTGTGACATCTCAGCGTTTTTCCTCTACTGTTCCATCACTATGTGTATTACAGTTTATTGTGACATACACTCACCGGCCACTTTATTAGGTACATCATGCTAGTAACGGGTTGGACCCCCTTTTGCCTTCAGAACTGCCTCAATTCTTCGTGGCATAGATTCACAAGGTGCTGGAAGCATTCCTCAGAGATTTTGGTCCATATTGACATGATGGCATCACACAGTTGCCGCAGATTTGTCGGCTGCACATCCATGATGCGAATCTCCCGTTCCACCACATCCCAAAGATGCTCTATTGGATTGAGATCTGGTGACTGTGGAGGCCATTGGAGTACAGTGAACTCATTGTCATGTTCAAGAAACCAGTCTGAGATGATTCCAGCTTTATGACATGGCGCATTATCCTGCTGAAAGTAGCCATCAGATGTTGGGTACATTGTGGTCATAAAGGGATGGACATGGTCAGCAACAATACTCAGGTAGGCTTTGGCGTTGCAACGATGCTCAATTGGTACCAAGGGGCCCAAAGAGTGCCAAGAAAATATTCCCCACACCATGACACCACCACCACCAGCCTGAACCGTTGATACAAGGCAGGATGGATCCATGCTTTCATGTTGTTGATGCCAAATTCTGACCCTACCATCCGAATGTCGCAGCAGAAATTGAGACTCATCAGACCAGGCAACGTTTTTCCAATCTTCAATTGTCCAATTTCGATGAGCTTGTGCAAATTGTAGCCTCAGTTTCCTGTTCTTAGCTGAAAGGAGTGGCACCCGGTGTGGTCTTCTGCTGCTGTAGCCCATCTGCCTCAAAGTTCGACGTACTGTGCGGCGTTCAGAGATGCTCTTCTGGCTACCTTGGTTGTAACGGGTGGCTATTTGAGTCACTGTTGCCTTTCTATCAGCTCGAACCAGTCTGGCCATTCTCCTCTGACCTCTGGCATCAACAACGCATTTCCGCCCACAGAACTGCCGCTCACTGGATGTTTTTTCTTTTTTGGACCATTCTCTGTAAACCCTAGAGATGGTTGTGCGTGAAAATCCCAGTAGATCAGCAGTTTCTGAAATACTCAGACCAGCCCTTCTGGCACCAACAACCATGCCACGTTCAAAGGCACTCAAATCACCTTTCTTCCCCATACTGATGCTCGGTTTGAACTGCAGGAGATTGTCTTGACCATGTCTACATGCCTAAATGCACTGAGTTGCCGCCATGTGATTGGCTGATTAGAAATTAAGTGTTAACGAGCAGTTGGACAGGTGTACCTAATAAAGTGGCCGGTGAGTGTAGGTCACCAGTATGAGATCGGTGGGTATAATACCTGCGGCAGGAAATAGAAAGGTCTGTTCTTTGGGTTCTCTCTTTGTCTTTTCTCCCAAAAAAAACGCTGCAGAAAAGAGCACATCAGAAACGCATCACATTTTTTCCCCGCAACGTTTGTTACAGAAAGTCCACAGTTTTCCTCTGTGAAGTTTCTACTTCTATTGTACCTATTCAGAAGATTCTAGTGTTTCCATAGGTATAATTAACGCAGCAGATTTTTCTCTGCAATGTGTGGATGGGTTTAGTCAGAATCCCATCTACTTTGCAGGTAGTGTAAACCGACACGGCCAAATCGCAGTATTTTTGCAACGTGGGGCCTCTGACCTAAGATGTACTTCTGCAAGCTGAATATACTGTAGATGAATGTGGTGCTGAAATGTTTAAACAAATCTGCTACATGTGGATTTACCGGTAACCATGAGAAAATCTTCCCAATGATGGAGATGTAGACTGAATCTACACACGTCTCATAAAAATATCGCCACTGTCCGTTAAAGGATTTTAATGTTAGACCCTAATTACAGGATTGAGCAGACCATGCTAATTGGTGGGGGTCTGACTGAAGGGACCCCTACTAATGATAAGAACAGGAGTCCTATTCCCCTGTCTGAATATGACTATGCACTGCCGTTCCATTCCTACAGGGGGACAGAGTCCTCTTTCTCATGATCAGTGGGGCATCAACATTTAGGATGTTATCCCCTATTCTGCAGATAGGGGATAATATTAATACTTAAGCCAACTCCTGGTCCATCTCAAAACATGAAAAAGGACCACATACTGGCCAAACTGGCCACTGTAGTGACCAACCTCAGCCAATAATTGGCCGAGCAGTATATTTAGAGGGACTATATAGTGGCGACTTGTGAGTACCCAGGAAATATCGGAATGGGAGTGAGGTGAGTACGGCTTCCTCCTCATTTTTTACCCATCCGGAGCCCTATGTAAGAAGTATTTACCCACCGGACCAATCCTTTAAATAAAGGATAACTAGCAGCAGAGGACTGAATGAGAGGTTGTTAGAACTTAGCTGCCATATTGCCGAAATTTCTATAAACTGAATGTTTGTAGCATACTATTACCAGCAGGGACTGGAGTTCCTCTAAGAGCCGCAAATCACTTATAAGACGCCAATTTTCTTTCACGTCTTTGTAGTTTAATCTCACATTTAGAATTAAAGCCTCTGTGCTTGGCTCAGAAACGATGGAGAGGATTAAAGGGACAGGGGGCCGAAGAAGTGTGCACAGAAAGAGGATCAGTCACTGGTTGGATGACATTGGTATAACATGACTGGTTGACCCTCGGAGATTCTTAGGAACATTTTGATTGGGAAAATACATATGTAGCAATGTGTACCATGATTTTCTGCAGTGTGATAACTTTCTATTATGTAATATCCTATTTCTGAAGACAACGAAAGCCATTGTAAACTCATTGTAAGAGTCAAGTTAACTCTTTGGGCCACAGTGTAGTTAACACATTATAAGTCATGTTAACCTTTACTACAGCTGTACATCCTGATATTGGCACCTGTTGTTCAGAAAAACTTGTCTAAAATGGAATAGAATGAAATAAAAGAACTATTACTAAGGCTCAGTTCACACCTGCATCCTACCTAGGGATTGTATTCCCCATTCTGCTTTACAAATGTAGCGAAAACCGGCAGACCCCTTTATAGTCTATGGGGTCTGTGGGGGCTTTTCTAAGTGGATACGGTTTCCGTTTGGGAGTCCCCAAGCACACCCCCTAAACGGAAACCTGAAAGCAGGTGTTACCTGGTATGCTCCATCTTCTTCCATACTACCACTCTGTTGACCCCACCATTCTTTGTTTACTTGCCCTGCCGTAATGGCCTCATGTACTGGCTCTGTGATCATATCTATAGAGGTGTTATCTTCTATTGTAATCCTGTCTGTGATGTAAATAAGAAGACTGCAAGTAAAAGCCCTACAGAAATGGCAAGTGTTAGTCTATTGTTAGGCTTAGCGGTCAGAGTGAAACTTGCATGATCTAGTACTTTTTAAAAAATATAGACAGTGACATAGCAAATTAAAAATAATCAAAAAATACAAGTCTAAAATTAGACCTTTTTTATGATACATTCCTCCTCATCTAACTTTTTTTGTTTCCTGTATTTCGGACATGTCTTTGGACTATATTGTAATATTTTTTTCTGTCTTGCAGGGGTGTAGTTAATGCTTCCACCAAGCAAAAGACAACAAGTGAAAAGAAAGATGCTGCGCAGAAGAAAACAAAAAAACAAAGTCATTATCCTAAAATAAAACAATAACCTAGTAATGACCATGCTTTATAAATGGCAATATACTTTAAACCCCAGCTATTGGGTGGGCGTGGGCTTCTGGCTGTCAGTGACAGCGCACCCTGCAGAGAGGACAGAAGGTTAGTGCCGACCACTTAACTGGCCTGCAATATCTAGCAACACACGCAAGGTCCCAGGTTTAGGGTGCTGCACCCATCTCCCTTGGCACCCCTACATGATCACTTACCTTCACCCTCTTGGGGCAGTATGTCTGTCTATTACAGTTATATTCTATTTCTGACGTTAGAGGAATCACCTGGCCGCATCAATATAATATACCCGATCCTAAATAGCTAACTACCCTTTGTGATATCTATATGCCCAATGCAGCACTCTAATGAGACAACCTATTAGCACCAGTCAGGTATCTACAAATTGTAATTTACTCTATTATCATTTTCATATTATTGTCACTTTTCTTAGATTTTTAATAAAACATTTTTATAATAATCACCAGCCTCTGTTTTTTCATATTCAGACATGTCATTCATGAATCATTATTTAGTTTTTAGATAACCTTCTTGTGGAAATAAAAAGGGTTTCCCATGAACATAACCATTTTAAAACTTGCAGCCAATTAAAAATATTAACATTTTTGCAAATCTGCTGTATTCTTCGGACCATAAGACGCACCAGACCATAAGATGCATCTAGGTTTTAGGGGAGGAAAATATGTGGTAAAATATTTAAGTTTGATGAAGCATGATCAGAGTGGACTTTAATTGTGGGCGTTAGCTCCGGGTCTCCGCTGTACATTACAGTGGAGACCCAGTAGCTATACCGCTCTGCAGCAGAGCGGCTGCCATCATCTTTACAGACCCAGCATCCACTGAAATAGTACGGCAGATGCCTAGAAGGATTCAGGCTGATGGGACAAGCCCAGGACCTGCAGCATCACCCCCCCCCCCATTTTCCTCCCAAATTTAGGGGAAAATAAAGTGCGTCTTATAATCCGAAAAATATGGTAAATATTTATAAAAATTTGCAGAGTTTTAATGGTGAAAGTCTTTTTGTCTTGGTCGATTGGCAATAGATATAACCATGAATGCAGGAACTTCCTAAGGTCTGTCACTAGTCAGAAACCCAGCCATGATTTCCGTATTGTGGTCGGGTTTTTTTCTTATACATGTAGTGTCCCCTCCTCATAACCAGCCATGATGTCCTTATTGTGTCCGGATTATCTTCTCATAAATGTAGTGTCCTCGCCTGATAACTTGTCCACAATAAGGAAGTCATGGCTGGGTTTCTGACAAGTGCCATTAGGTTTGAGGAAAATTAGGCATTGATCTATACAGGATCCACCTTCCAAAAGGTGGCGCTAGAGCAAGTTCCCCTTTGCCACCAATGAGGACTTATTTGTATATTCCTTTCGCAAGGTGACCTTACATAGTAGATAAATGATGGTTGAATTTACCACTTTCGGAACACCTTGCTCACCATCTAATCTGCATGGGGATGTCCCAACTCTACCTCCGTGGCAGATGTCAGGGGAAAGAAAAAGGATCCACGTGCCAACACCTCTTTGTCTTAAAGCCAGTAAAGTCACTGCATCACCAAATCTGTGTTAGGGGCTTACTTTATAAATAAAAATTTTGTATTTTTGCCCAGACAAAACTGAAGCAGACTCTGTGCAGTAGGGAGTAAGCCTTCTGACCAAACTCTGTACAAAAATCTGTACTGTGCAACATGTTATATGACTTAATCCCAGTGATTTTATGATAAGCCTCAAATCCACAGTATGGCACTGACAACAGCTGCTTCTACTTACATCTATGGTTAGCTTTATATAAGAGAGAGCTGTAGAATCATCATCTGCTGCCCGCAGGGGGAAAAATATTTTTTTAAAAAATGTCCTGATCTGCTGTCATATCTACAGCATTTCAAGGTGGAAATAATTTTTCTGTCTAATAAAATTCTCTATTTACTGATTTCAAGGGTATGTTCACTCTGGATTTTTGGATGCCGATTCCAACTTGAAAAACATGTTAATCAGTGCAGAAAAACTTCAGTCTGCATTTGCATTGTAGCATGTTTAAAATGGATGTCATGCCTTTTTTTTCTCTTTCTGAAACTTGATTTTATTAAATTCTATTATATTCACAAACATCACTACAAACAGTAAGTATCATACAGTATAATTTCTATAAGTTGTACCGATAGCTGCTAACATAATGTTTACCATGTATATCTAGATTTTAGTTAGCCATGTAACATCAAGGGACAAAAACTCTGTAGAGTAGAATCTCTGTAGGGTGGAGTAGGATCCTGTTGGCTGGTAAATTGATTTATTTCCTCATTCTGTGTACTAGCAGCCTCTTAGCTACAACCTAAACAGTGTTGAAAAAGCAAGGAATAGCAGAGTGTAACAGCAGCAATTATTTAAGTATCTTTTCTATCCCCTACTAATATGGAGAAATTTACTGCCTGAAAAGTAGAGAATAAACATATATTTTTAATAAAATATATTAAAAAATTTTTTTATTAACCTGTACTATTCTATTATTAAAAGTTGTTTATAACCGGAGGTATGCTTTAATACAGGGGAACAAAAGTTTCCCTACTTCAGATTACTGTGTAGTGTTTGGTATAAATGCTGGAAGTTCTGTAACTTAAGTCATCCCCAGAAACCTGTAGAATTGTGAATGCAGCTCTGGAGTCTGTAATATATACAGAGAGTGACTCTGGATTGCCGTAATTATTGCTTTTTGTCCATTAGAGCCCGGCTTTTCCACTGGGTCATGTTTCTCATTATGATCTGCTGGGAATTACCTGACTTTTTGTCCGCTGCAAAAATCACAGTCATGCTCCCTTTACAATGAAACTGCATAGACTGTTCCGCACAGGTCTTTCACAGAGAGGCAGAAACTCTTATCACAGTTACTGTGGATGGTTAGACAGGCTACTGTCACAATAATATAATGAAGATAAAAACACTGTCTCCCAGAAGACAGAGGTGGTACTGTCTGTAGCTGGCTATGTGATGCTGTGCCTATTGGGCAGTACCCTAATGTAGCAAGTGGTTGAAAATACATTACAAATACATGCAGGCAAGCAGCTAAAGCACAGGTAAAAAAAAAAACAACAAAAAACTATCTATGAACACAGCCATGTAAGTCTGCTGTCTGTGAATAATATCCCATTTGTATAATACACAAGCAGCCAGAAGTAGATACAAGTACATAAGTATACTTTATTTACATTGTACGCTGTGAGATTTACAGAATCTTCAGTCTTTTGCACAGAGCAACAGTTTGCAGACTGTGAGGAGAGTCAATGCAGGAAGAGAGGGGATGTTGTGATGATGGTCACTGTGATGTTGAGCCATGTCAACTCCAGTGCCATGTCCAGCTGCGCTAGGTTATGCGGTTGAGCATCCATGACGTGAACAACCCGATCGAGGTGGTCCCACAGATTCTCGATTGAGTTCAAGTCCGGGGAATTTGCTGGCCAAGGGAGTACGGTAAACTCATCCTGGTGCTCCTCGAACCACGCACGTACACTGCGAGCTTTATGACACGTCACATTATCCTGCTGATAGATGCCATCATCCTGAGGAAAAACAATTCGCATGTAGGGGTGAACATGGTCCACAATGATAGATGAATACTTGTGTTGCTCCATCGTGCCTTCCACAATGATGAGTGCACCCAGATGGCTGATGACACGTGCCTTCTGCGATTGGTTATTTAACTTTGACGTCAGAAGTAGGCGGTGGTCACATTAATATGACTGGACTGTGTATATACAAACTACAGCACCTCGGTGTATATGTCCTACCATATACGCTATCAGTGCACCATAAGCATGAATAGAGTCCTAACTTTTTCTTGTGCAGGATGGGTTTGCATCTCTGAATTAAAAGATTGGCATTCCTCTATAGTCCTTTATGTACTTTAATATTCAAACATCATCCAGGTCCAACCTCAATTAAAAGACGGAAAGCAGCCAAACCTCTACATTCAGCCTCAGTACTTTCTGACTTAACCATTTAGACCTCCTGTCAGACGATGACAACACACTTACCGAGAATGTAATATTACAATGAATATTTCAATGCTGGATTCATGTGATGAGTTTTGTGGACTCTCATCCAGCATGTTACTTTTCAATACCAGACGTATCCAGTAAATTCATTGGTGTGTCCTATCAGTACTCTATTATTCATCATCCTCCAGGAAGTCATGATATGTATCTTAGCTGATGAGATTTATTCCATTACAGCGAACATCTGGGAATCTTTAAACTCTCGGAATTTCAGTCTTCTATCGTCTCCTCCTCATCATAGAGGGGTGTATAGGAATAAAAGGGAAGGCTGGTGAGCTACGGTAAAGTATACTGAAGTCAGGAAGATCCAGTGTCCTTGTATTCCAATATACAAAGACCAAACCCCTCTGATGATGAGTTATGTAAAGTCACACTAAGTATACATATGCTATTCATCAAAAATTATACTTGACATCCCAATGATGTACGTATTATTGAGGCTTTACGCACCAGCCCATAGTTCCTCCATATGTATTAGCTGAATCCCAAATAGCGGCCCTACAGATACAATCTATTGGAATGATGGCGACCTCAGCACAGGATGTGGATATTGCTCTGGTTAATCTGAGCTACCCCAAGGGACATATAACCTGGGGAAAGGGGGTTGGTAACTAGGTAGATTTCACAATTTTACGGTCCAATGAACTAACATTTTCAGAATTTCAAAAGAGGAAAAAAAAAATACTTTGGCTTATACAGAAAGAGACTTGGCATCAAAGATCTCTGCTCTGTCTACTTGGATCTTGGCCTCACTTCTTGTTTCCCATCCAAGAGCGACTACAATGAAAATTTCTCCTATGGGACCTGGAATCTCTTGTGTAGGTAACAGCTTACACTACAGGATTTCCATATCCATGAGCAAGTCATATACATTTTGCTGGACATATCAACTTTTTTAATGCTTATTGCTTAACGTATTGACGTATGTTGGCATGTACATCCTCTAATGTGGTGTACAGGGTACTGTGTACAAGGTACCCCAATGAAGGAATTTACATTGAAGAAACCAAAAAACTGCAGGCCAGGATGAAGTTACACAATAATGTGTAGGCACTAGAGATGAGCGAGTACTAGCACGCTCCAATAGGAATGAATGGATGCAGCCGGCGCGCAGCCTGTGCCGGCGTCCGGTCACTTAACCCCATTCGTGCCGGCTGCGTCCATTCATTCCTACGGGAGCGTGCTATTTGAAACGACAGTACTCGCTCATCTCTAGTAGGCACCATTCCTAAAAAAATTTATGCTGCTAGTTTTGGTGCCTGATATGTCAATTAGTGTCTGTAGTCAGGAGGGCGGTGTCAGGCAGGAGCAGACAAGGGCTGGGATTCGGAGCTCTGACTTTGGCTGCCTCTGATTGGAGCTCTGAATCTCACCCCCTGCCTGACACCGCCCAACTGACAGTACAGAGCTTACATAGCACATCAGGCTTCAAACTAACTGAGCTTTGCTGCTTGGGAACAAGGGAGGCCAGAGAGAAAAATTATATTTGTGTTAGAATCAGTGATGTCACCACTATTAACAGATGCTAAAAACTAGAATTGGTGAAGGTGGTGAGAGGGCCTCTTTATCCCCTTCCTGAAATTCGCCATGGTACCTGAGCAGCTGCTATAGCTCGCACTGATCACAGGCATTAGGACTTCTGGTGCCTCGGTCAGTTTTGCCCGAGACAGCATTTTACCGAGGGTCTTTGACACTCAGAGAGAAATCCAGAGCGGCTGTCCCGTCCCCATGACAGCAGGCTTGTCTCCCATTCATTTGTATGGCAGGCTTGTATTTCGCAATGCATTAGCATTAAAATGCTTTGCATTAGTGATCAAACCCCCTGGGATTCAAGACCAAAAAAAATGTTAAATAAAGAATAGAGTTGATTTGAATAGTATTCGAAACCTAGTTTCAAATACCTCGCTCTCATAGGAACGAATGGGAGCGGGCACACTGCAAGGGGTTAAGCGCCAGCCACGTGCCGGCTGCTCCAATTCATTCCTATGAAAATGAACAAATAAAAGTCAGACATTGCTTTTCACTTCAACAGAATTTAAAAAAAAAAAAATAAAACTCATGAAAAAGGCCTGGACAGAAATGATGGTTCCACTGAAAATAATGTGACCAAAGAGACATGTTACATCAAGGGATGTCCAATAATTACCATCACAGGTGTGTCATGCCCCAGTGTCATGCCATTCTCCCCCCCATCTGCCCCAGTGTCATGCCGCCCCCCCCCCCTTCATTGCCCCAGTGTCATGCTATTCCCCCTCCCCTTCATTTGCCCCCCAGTTTCATGGGCCCCTTCATTATGTTCCACCTTAATGTTTAACACAAAAAACAAACACATTCACCTTCCATCACTCCCCTGCCGCTCCTCTCTCTGCTCTCACGCCATTCACATAGTTGTAGGCGCGATGTGACGTCATCACATCGCGCCTACACACGCCGCAGCGTTAAAGCAGGAGCTGAGCTGTCACAGCTCCTGCTTTAATCGCCGATGAGCTGAAAGCGGGACAGGCAAGTGCTGGGGCGGGCAAGTGCCGGGGGCCCTGGCACTTGCCCGACTATGCCGTGCGCTGACGCCGGCCCTGCTACAGATACTCACTGTGCTGTATGGCGGCCTGTATATAAGGCTACAGATACTCACTGTGCTGTTTGGTGGCCTGTATATAGGGCTACAGATACTCACTGTGCTGTATGGCGGCCTGTATATAAGGCTACAGATACTCACTGTGCTGTTTGGTGACCTGTATATAGGGCTACAGATACTCACTGTTGTGTTTGGTGACCTGTATATAGGGCTACAGATACTCACTGTTCTGTATGGCGGCCTGTATATAAGGCTACAGATACTCACTGTGCTGTTTGGTGGCCTGTATATAGGGCTACAGATGCTCACTGTGCTGTTTGGTGACATGGTATGGACCACATTCAACATGGACCAGAGGAAGTGAAGGAAAGAGTTATCTCAGGAGCTTAGAAAGAAAATTCTAGACAAGCATGTTAAAGGTAAAGGTTCTAAGACCATCTCCAAGCAGCTTGATGTTTCTGTGACTACAGTTGTATATAATATTCAGAAATTTAAGATCCGTGGGACTGTAGCCGACCTCCGTGGACGTGGCCGCAGAACGAAAATTGATGACAAATCAAAGAGATGGATAATACGAATGGTAACAAAGAGCTGAGAAAAACTTCTAAAGAGATTAAAGGTGAACTTCAAGCTCAAGGAACATCATTGTCAGATCGCACCATCCATCGTTGTTTGAGCCAAAGTGGACTTCGTGGGAGACGACCAAGGAGGACACCATTGTTGAAAACAAATCATAAAAAAAGCCAGAGTGGAATTTGCCAAACTATATGTTGACAAGCCACAAAGCTTCTGGGAGAATGTCCTATGGACAGATGAGACAAAAAAAAATCAAACTTTTTGGCAAGGCACATCAGCTCTATGTTCACATACGGAAAAATGAAGCATATCTTGAAAAGACCACTGTCCCTACTGTGAAACATGGAGGAGGCTCTGTTATGTTCTGGGGCTGCTTTTCTGCATCTGGCACAGGGCGTCTTGAATCTGTGCAGGGTACAATGAAATCTCAAGACTATCAAGGGATTCTAGAGAGAAATGTGCTGGCCAGTGTCAGAAAGCTTGGTCTCAGTCGCAGGTCATGGGTCTTGCGACAGAACAATGACCCAAAACACACAGCTAAAAACATCCAAGGATGGCTAAGAGGAAAACATTGGACTATTCTGAAGTGGCCTTCTATGAGCCCTGACCTAAATCCTATTGAGCATCTTTGGAAGGAGCTGAAACATGCCGTCTGGAAAAGGCCCCCTTCAAACCTGAGACAACTGGAGCAGTTTGCTCATGAGGAGGGGGCCAAAATACCTGCTGAGAGGTGCAGAAGTCTCACTGACAGTTACAGGAACCATTGGATTGTAGTGATTGCCTCAAAAGGTTGTGAAACAAAATGTTAAGTTACGGGAACCTTCATTTCTGTCCAGGCCTGTTTCATGAGTTTTATTTAAAAAAAATAATCCGTTGAAGCAAAAAGCAATGTCTGACTTTCATTTGTTCATTTTCATAGAATTTTTATTTGTTATTACTTTTCTTAGATTCAAATTATTTCTGTGACCATTGCTCATTTTGTCCACATGTGTACATTGTACAGAATAATAAATGGTACCATTATGAAGAACAATTTGCCTGCCAAATATTAAGCCCTCATATGACTCTGTGAATGAAAGAAATAACAAAGTTGTTATGGGGTTTGGAAAGTGGGGAGAAAAAAGTGAAAATAAAAAAAGTCCTCTAGCAGGAAGGTGTTAAATTCCACTTCTGTGTATAGCCCCAAGTCAAAGCAATGCAATGGGTCCACACCTCTTTGATCCTAGTGACAGACAACAAAGTTATATCTTAAAGGGGTTGTCCCATCACAAGGATCCTATCTATACTGCTTGTTAATGTGGATGTAAGACTTTTCCTAAATACACTGCTTCAGCAAAACTGCTTTGTTTGTCCACTACCTTACTTTATTCAATTCATTGTTGACACAACCCTTGACGTATCTGCTCAAAAGTCAAGTGATGTATCTGCCTGCTGTCAGGGGGGTGGGAGGAGGGGATAAGTGCAGGGAGCGAGCCTGTGTTTCTAGCTATTCCTGTGTCTGCACCACGTGACCTAGCTTCCTGCTCTCAGATACGGGAGAGGAGCTGCTTTCATTTCTGAACTCGTCTTCTGTTCTCCCAGTTATCAGGCTAGCTAATTCAATTGTGTTCATTATGGCAGAGACAGGCAGTCTCTGTATGTAACACAGAATGGAGTTGCTCCTGCCAGTACTTCATAGTCCAATATTGTGCATATAGTGTTGTTTGAGGACCTTTGATGACATCACAGGCCCTTCAGCCGCCCCATAGGATCATGCTATGCGGTGGGCGGAGCTACGCACTAATTTGGGGATGGAGCTAAATGGCAGGTTGCATATGAAACCCCGCCCACCAAATGATGCAAGGAACCAGGAAGAAAGAAGATTTTACAGCAGTGAAGACTGGTGAGTATGCAACGTGGGAATACCCCTTTAAAGGGTCCTTGAGTTTTCATCAAAAGTTTAAATTGTTGCAGGATCCTGGCCAATCTGTTCTCTGGCTAAGCCTTCACGTGTCCCTTAATTTTTTTTCTGTTGTTAAAAGCCCAATTATGGCTACACAACATTTTCAATTTTTGTGGAGGGTGTGTGTACAATGCAGTCTGCCTCCCCTACCCATTATGACTACTATTGGTTTCTTCACATGTAATTCTGCCAGGAGTAACTGTCGAATAGTAAATAAATAACTCAGAAAAGACTAAGTGACCTAATATAGATGTTATGATTTTGACTGAGGAGCAAATTCCAGAAATTGCGACTTCACTAGAGCCCATTGCAAGATCGGTTGGTCTTCGCAGGACCTGAGGCCTAGGATATCTTCCTAGAAACTTAGTGTAAGAAATAGATGTCTGTACAATATAAAATCAAAACCAGATTCCACAGAAAAACTCACAATGCAAGTCAAAACAGGAGAGCGGAATCAAAAGAGTAAATGTATCTGGCCGAGGGTAGTTTGTACTTTAATACTCTGAGACATTTTTCATATTTTCCTTCCTGCAATCCAAATTTCTTAACTTTTTTTAATGTGTCCTTTTATGTAGCTTTGTGAGGGCTTATTCTTTAAGTGACCAGTTGTACTTGCATTTGGCAACATTTTGTGGTTCATATAATGTTTGGATTTTATTATACTTTCTATTATTTGTTTATCTTTTTATTCTTTATTTTTAACTTTTACAACTTTTTTTTTAACTTTTTCCCTGCCCCATAAGGGGAATTGAATCTGGGATTAGAGATGAGCGAACAGTGTTCTATCGAACACATGTTCGATCGGATATCAGGGTGTTCGCCATGTTCGAATCGAATCGAACACCACGTGGTAAAGTGCGCCAAAATTCGATTCCCCTCCCACCTTCCCTGGCGCCTTTTTTGCACCAATAACAGCGCAGGGGAGGTGGGACAGGAACTACGACACTGGGGGCATTGAAAAAAATTGGAAAAAGTCATTGGCTGCCGAAATCAGGTGACCTCCATTTTAGACGAATAGTGGATTTCAAATCCGGGTCATATGAGAATGTGAACTTTGTGACTATGAGACAGGGATAGCTGTACAGGCAGGGATAGCTAGGGATAACCTTTATTTAGGGGGGAATGTTATTAAAAATAACTTTTTGGGGCTCTATCGGGTGTGTAATTGTGATTTTTGTGAGATAAACTTTTTCCCATAGGGATGCATTGGCCAGCGCTGATTGGCCGAATTCCGTACTCTGGCCAATCAGTGCTGGCCAATGCATTCTATTAGCTTGATGAAGCAGAGTGTGCACAAGGGTTCAAGCGCACCCTCGGCTCTGATGTAGCAGAGCCGAGGCTGCACAAGGGTTCAAGCGCACCCTCGGCTCTGATGTAGGAGAGCCGAGGGTGCACTTGAACCCTTGTGCACCCTCAGCTCTGCTACATCAGAGCCGAGGGTGCGCTTGAACCCTTGTGCACACTCTGCTTCATCAAGCTAATAGAATGCATTGGCCAGCGCTGATTGGCCAATGTATTCTATTAGCCTGATGAAGTAGAGCTGAATGTGTGTGCTAAGCACACACATTCAGCTCTACTTCATCGGGCTAATAGAATGCATTGGCCAGCGCTGATTGGCCAGAGTACGGAACTCGACCAATCAGCGCTGGCTCTGCTGGAGGAGGCGGAGTCTAAGATCGCTCCACACCAGTCTCCATTCAGGTCCGACCTTAGACTCCGCCTCCTCCGGCAGAGCCAGCGCTGATTGGCCGAAGGCTGGCCAATGCATTCCTATGCGAATGCAGAGACTTAGCAGTGCTGAGTCAGTTTTGCTCAACTACACATCTGATGCACACTCGGCACTGCTACATCAGATGTAGCAATCTGATGTAGCAGAGCCGAGGGTGCACTAGAACCCCTGTGCAAACTCAGTTCACGCTAATAGAATGCATTGGCCAGCGCTGATTGGCCAATGCATTCTATTAGCCCGATGAAGTAGAGCTGAATGTGTGTGCTAAGCACACACATTCAGCACTGCTTCATCACGCCAATACAATGCATTAGCCAGTGCTGATTGGCCAGAGTACGGAATTCGGCCAATCAGCGCTGGCTCTGCTGGAGGAGGCGGAGTCTAAGATCGCTCCACACCAGTCTCCATTCAGGTCCGACCTTAGACTCCGCCTCCTCCAGCAGAGCCAGCGCTGATTGGCCGAATTCCGTACTCTGGCCAATCAGCACTGGCTAATGCATTGTAT
Source organism: Leptodactylus fuscus (assembly GCF_031893055.1). Lineage (NCBI taxonomy): Eukaryota > Metazoa > Chordata > Amphibia > Anura > Leptodactylidae > Leptodactylus > Leptodactylus fuscus. Next base: position 241,590,824 of record NC_134266.1, read on the forward strand.
TGGCTTGATGAAGCAGTGCTGAATGTGTGTGCTTAGCACACACATTCAGCTCTACTTCATCGGGCTAATAGAATGCATTGGCCAGCGCTGATTGGCCGAATTCCGTACTCTGGCCAATCAGCACTGGCTAATGCATTGTATTGGCTTGATGAAGCAGTGCTGAATGTGTGTGCTTAGCACACACATTCAGCTCTACTTCATCGGGCTAATAGAATGCATTGGCCAATCAGCGCTGGCCAATGCATTCTATTAGCGTGAACTGAGTTTGCACAGGGGTTCTAGTGCACCCTCGGCTCTGCTACATCAGATTGCTACATCTGATGTAGCAGTGCCGAGTGTGCATCAGATGTGTAGTTGAGCAAAACTGACTCAGCACTGCTAAGTCTGCATTCGCATAGGAATGCATTGGCCAGCCTTCGGCCAATCAGCGCTGGCTCTGCCGGAGGAGGCGGAGTCTAAGGTCGGACCTGAATGGAGACTGGTGTGGAGCTATCTTAGACTCCGCCTCCTCCAGCAGAGCCAGCGCTGATTGGTCGAGTTCCGTACTCTGGCCAATCAGCACTGGCCAATGCATTTCTATGGGGAAAAGTTAGCTTGCGAAAATCGCAAACTGACAGGGATTTCCATGAAATAAAGTGACTTTTATGCCCCCAGACATGCTTCCCCTGCTGTCCCAGTGTCATTCCAGGGTGTTGGTATCATTTCCTGGGGTGTCATAGTGGACTTGGTGACCCTCCAGACACGAATTTGGGTTTCCCCCTTAACGAGTTTATGTTCCCCATAGACTATAATGGGGTTCGAAACCCATTCGAACACTCGAACAGTGAGCGGCTGTTCGAATCGAATTTCGAACCTCGAACATTTTAGTGTTCGCTCATCTCTATCTGGGATCTCTGATCCTCTGATGTATTTCAGTACATTGCACAAAGGTTCCCTTACCGTAGGGGGGTGGGTGTGTGTGTGTGTGTGGGGGGAACAATTTTGGCCTCAGGCCCCCTGGATGCCATGATCAATAGCACAGTTAATCCAATGGATTTGTAGTATCTTCCGACTCCAGTAGCTAGTCCCCGGCCTCAGCTGTGTTAAGCAGCCGAGTGCTGGAAGCAATGCTGCAGGCGCAGCTCCTGTGTCCACGGGATTACAACACCATACTATTACTTACATTAACTTCACAACGAGAGAATGGGTTAAATATCCCTCCTTAGCTGCTGATAGGTTCAGAGAACGCTTCATATGTTGGCATGGCAACCTTAAAGCAACAGTAGCAATCAGTACTGCAGTGAAGAGAATACATACTGGGAATCCTAGCACTGGGGACAGTGAACTGCAAATCCAGATTATGATGTAGCTAAAAACATCCTTGACATAGAAAAAGAGAGAGCTGGGTACTATAAGGAGAGCTACATACTGTGCACTGTAAAAAGCTGCAGATTCTGCAGTTTGCAGTGTACAGGTAGGGAAAGCTGTGTGTAAAGACGCAGAGGCTGTGAAGAGAGACTTGTCTATCTTCTCTCCACTCACTGTGTTACTGTCTTGTTCCTGCTAGTTTCTAAAGACGGATCTTCTCTAGTAACAAGGAGTGAACAGAAAATCAGCAATAAGGGAGACATCTAGTGGCAGCAACTTTAGAGAAGTTTTATAGGCAGAAAACAGCAACACTTTTAAATAAAGTGCATTACATTTCAGTCCAGAATGACTTGATCTACTAAATGAGAATAAGTTGTATAAAAAGTTGGTGACCATTTAAGGTCAGATATCTATACTGCAGGGTATAACTCCTACAGAGCAGCAAACACAAGTACCCAGCACAGCCACTACACCGTCACTCCATACAATGGGTATTTCCAGCTGGGGGTCAGATCTCCATCCATCTGATATTGGATTGGGCATCAGTATCCAAAGACCGGACAAAAGCAAAGAGATTTAACATTTTTCTAAAAAATTGAGCCCACAACTACCACTAGGAGGAGCCTGAAATCTTTCTTACCTCCTTAGTAGGTCTTAAACCCGGAAATTTGGCCTTGTTTTGGTGACTTCAGTGATTATATAGCATTGTCTTCGGATTGGAGGGGGGGGGGGGTCCCACCTGCTGGACTCCAGTAATCTGCCCTCTATGACATAGCTCATTTAAATATTGTTTGTTTCTCAGCCTCTTTACATAGATAGAAGACATCTGAATGATCACAATGAATATTTTAGCATGCCGGTCATCCTTAATGAAGACAAACATGATAAATAATGTATAAAGTAGAGGCCACCATGCCCTGTATTAACTATTCATGTTGTCTTTCTGGTCTAGTAGATAATCATGAAAGCTCCTTGGTCCAGGATGATGCCATGATAGTCAAGGATCAGAGAACTCATACCTGTCTTCAGCACTATAGCATAAGACCCAGTAGTTATCACACACAGATATGATTCAGGACAGACAGTAACATTCAGAGTTTGTATGAAATAAGTTTGGTGGGATCGAATTCATGGCAGAACATCAGAGAGTGTTCCCCGCATAATCTCCAATGTACTTAGTAAGAACAAGACATATTGCCGGGGATGTTAATACTACCTCAGTGTGCATTGATTTTTCTGTATGTTCTTGTTAAATGAATTGTAATGTGAAAGAGCATATGTCATAGGTTATAAAGGGTTAATGGGTCCTGGGAGAAGCCATTTTGGACTCCCCTCCCAGCACAATTCTACAATGGAATCAGTTCAGAATGCTGCAGTCGGTGGTGAAGTGGTTAATGGGAACATTTCTGAATCAAGTTAAAGGGAACCTGTCACCAAGTAGAAAATACCAAATAAAATACATCACCCACATGGAGAAACAGGCGAGCAAGGAGCAAAAGGGTTCAAGCTGGGGACCGCACTCACTGGCCAGACGTCAAAGAAACACCTGGGGATATTTGCTTGAACCTTTTATTGATGTAATAGGACAACGCGTTTCAGGCTGAATTTGCCCTTTCTCAAGTGCAAAAAACCTGGTCAGTCAAACTGGATGTCCGCAGATGAAGGGGGACATTAAACTGGGGACACTTGGAAGGGGAACATTAAACTGGGAGAAGGTGAAGAGGAACATTAAACTGGGGGGCAGATGGAGGGTGATATTTAAATGGGGGCAGCTGGAGAGGGACATCAAATAGTGGGGGGTCACTGGACGGGGACATTAAACTGGGGGCAATTTGGAAAACGACATTAAATCATGAGAGTACCTGGAGGGTGACATGTCAGCTTAACGTCACCCCTTCAGCTAACCCCACGATTTAATGTCCTCTCCAACTACCCCCACGGTTTAACGTCCCCCTGCAGCTACCCCAATTTTATGTTCCCCCTCTAGTTTCCACCAGTTTAAACTGGGGATCCAGGACTTCATACTGTGGGGCAATTGGAAAGAAATATTATAATTTGGGGGCATATAATGTTAGGGTGATTGGAAAAATGGATGAGAAAGGGTGTCCCAACACTGGAGAGGGCTGGGGAAAAACATCCAGCATGCCCAAAATTCTTACATAATAAAATATAACTTTTACTTCATAGCAAGTTAAAACATCTTACAGCATGGATCCAGGATAAGAAGGCAAGAAAAACCTACGCGTTTCGAATACTATTCGCTCATCTCTAGTTTTTAGGTTTGTCACCTCCCCTGAGTCTCAAATCATTATATTCTAGTAAGTATAATAGTAGTTTGTGGATGCTCCACTAAGGGGCATAATACTATATGGAGGGGCCATTGTGGGACAATATACTGTGTGCAGGGGCTGCTATATTACATTATACTGTGTGCAGGGGCCACTGTGGGACATAATTATTGCAGGGGCCACTGTGGGACATAATTATTTATGCAATTCATACACACACAATATTAATATAACCCATATACATATAAGTATATGCTATACCTCACATGGACTAAAAATCTAAATCTAACATAAAAAATCGAACATACATCAACCTTCAGTGTGACCGTCAGTCGATATGATCAGCTACATTTGGATACATGTAAAGCAGTTCGCTAACACAAGGAACAATGAACAATTGAGAGAAGTCCACAGGGATATATCCGGCCTCCCAATTTAACATGTAGCAGTAATTAAGATTTTCATTTGAGTCATCGTTTCAGTGACTTTTCCACAAATTCAGATGTTTCTAATATTTCCTGAAGCTAAAGTATATTGCAATAATTATATCACTATAGCCACAGCATTACCGCTTAGCTATAGCTAGGCAGAATCTTATATATGTATGCTATAGTGAGGGCTGAGCTGTGATACTAGACAGCCCAAGGACAACAATTAGCTTTCTTGTTTTTTTTGCATCATCTATCACATGGGTGTTTTGAGAAATCATTAATTTTACATGTCCGTTTTTGGACAGACCATGTATAATGGCAGTACAAAAAAAAATGACATGCTTTATTTTTTTCCATTTTGACAGCCCACTGGACCCAATAGGAATTAATGGATCTGTTATTAACAGATGTAAAATGGATTGACATCCTATTAAAAAAAAAAAAAATCATAAAAAACATCAATTTTTTTCATGGTCCATTAAAAACAAATATGAAACGGTTGAGCTTTTCCTGCTATGCCCTGAAGTGTTTTTGCTCATTAACAAACTTTGCCCTGATCCACCGGCTCTTATCCCAAGGTAAGGACATTCTGATGTCAGTCACATGGTATTCTCTAGTCATGTGACTGGTTAGGCGTGTCTTTGCTTGTAAGAAGATCCTTCCACATGAAGAAAAGTTGTGTCCCGTGCAGTGGAGGAACGTGGAGAGATGTGGGGTGCAGGTATACAGTGTGGGGGTAGAAATGTGGGCTGCAGGGTATACTGTGTGGGGGAGAGATGGGGGGTGTAAGGTGTACTGTGGGGGAGAGAAATAATTGAAACCCAAAGAAAAATGGCTGGGGATGGGCGGAGTCAATTAATAAGTGGGTGGAGCTAAATGTGTCCTTTAAAAGATGGAGGTATGTACTTGGCATTCAAAAAAATGGGAAGACAGAACTGAACTGATGCAAAAAAAGATTCTAAGCTGATGGGCTGTCACAATTTGATCAAATAATGCACCAAGAACCTCAAACTTACATTATATTCACAGATAATGGCCATAGCAGTAATACAGTTCATATACTGTACTTACGTATTGTTTGCATGTTTCAGTGCCCTCTACAGATTGCTGCTGCATTTTTTATTTTTTTGTGCTTAGTTTTTGTTTGGACATTTAGCTGATTTATTTTACTATGAAGGTACCTTTTGACTTTTTGAGATTATATATATATATATATATATATATATATATATATATATATATATATATATATATTAGCAGGAGGACCCAGCTTTGCACGGGTACATTACATTTTTTGTTTGTGTATTGGCACCATAAGAATTGTCCAATTTTGCACTGGTGTATTTTGTATGTTGTTTGTGTGTATATCCATAAGCGTCATGTGATTATGTGTATCTCATTTTGGATATCAGTGAAAAACTTGCGATCAGTTGTTATGGATACCTGGAGTAAAGCTGTGTGAATGTGACCTTGTGTAACAGTGTCATCCACAGTGCCCTGCTGCTTTAAACCTGACATACAGCAGTGAAGAAAAATGGCTGGGTTGCTATGGAATTCTGAAGTAAAACTCTATTGTGTGGTACTCTGTGCAGAGCCGTCTATCTGATCCTCCAACGTATGGTACTGTGTGCTGAGGCACGTATCTAATCCTACGGCTTGTGGTACTGTGTGCAGAGGCACGTATATAATCCTCCCTGTGTGGTATTGTGAAGAGGCGCGTATCTAATCCTCTGGCATGTAGAACTGCGTGCAGATGCACGTATCTAATCCTCTCCCAAGTAGTACTGTGTGTAAACACACATATCTAATCCTCTGGTGTGTGGAACTGTCTGAAGACATACGTATCTAATCCTCCGGCGTGTGGTACTGTGTGCAGAGGCACGTAGCTAATCCTCCCCCGTGTGGTATTGTGTGCAGTGGCGTGTATCTAATCCTCTGGTGTGTGGTATTGTATGAAGACGCGCGTATCTAATACTCTGGCGTGTTGAACTGTGTGCAGATGTGCGTATCTAATCCTTCCCCGTGTAGTACTGTGTGTAGACGTAAGTATGTAATCCTTGTTGGTGTGATGCTGTGTGCAGATGCACATATCTAATCTTCCGGTGTGTGGTACTGTGTGCAGATGCGTGTATCTAATCCTCCCCCGTGTAGTATTGTGTGAACAGGCGCGTATCCTGACCGGGCGATTTTTTTTTTTTCTGCTGCTGCTGCTGCTCTCCGTGCGTTGGTTCAGACGTCTATGTATCAGCGTAGGCGGCGTCATCACGCCGCCTACGCTGATACGTAGACATCTGCCAAGAGAAGAGGATCGCGGAGGCAGCGGGAGCAGCGGCAGCGTGATCGGTAAGTATAATAACATTTTTTTTGTTTTATAATAGGCCACTATGGTAGCGGCCTATTTACCAACCTCCCTGGACCTGATCACTGCTGCCCCCGCTTCCCCTTGTACTATAGGCTGCGGAGGCCGGCAGTGAATAGGCCCGGGCCAGGCCGCGATCCCACTGCTGCTATTATTATACTCGGGGGTCTGATCAGACCCCCGAGTATAATAAGCATAGACCCAGGGGAGGTGAGGGAACATAATAAACAATGTTACTTACCTCTCCGGGATCCAATATTAATCCTGGCTGGCTTTGGGCCTATATGGTAATGCCCAGACGTCACGTGGTCTGGTATACTACCGTATAGGCCCAAAGCCTGTGCTAGCAGTACCATATGCCACTGTGGGGCACAATATAGGCTGCAGGGGCCACTGTGGGATATGCATATATATATATATATATATATATATATATATATATATATATACATATATATATATATATACATATATATATATATATATATATATATATATATATATACAGTCCTATGAAAAAGTTTGGGCACCCCTATTAATCTTAATCATTTTTTGTTCTAAATATTTTGGTGTTTGCAACAGCCATTTCAGTTTGATATATCTAATAACTGATGGACACAGTAATATTTCAGGATTGAAATGAGGTTTATTGTACTAACAGAAAATGTGCAATATGCATTAAACCAAAATTTGACTGGTGCAAAAGTATGGGCACCCTTATCATTTTATTGATTTGAATTCCCCTAACTACTTTTTACTGACTTACTGAAGCACAAAATTGGTTTTGTAACCTCAGTGAGCTTTGAACTTCCTAGCCAGATGTATCCAATCATAAGAAAAGGTATTTAAGGTGGCCAATTGCAAGTTGATCTCCTATTTGAATCTCCTCTGAAGAGTGGCATCATGGGCTACTCAAAACAACTCTCAAATGATCTGAAAACAAAGATTGTTCAACATAGTTGTTCAGGGGAAGGATACAAAAAGTTGTTTCAGAGATTTAACCTGTCAGTTTCCACTGTGAGGAACATAGTAAGGAAATGGAAGAGCACAGGGACAGTTCTTGTTAAGCCCAGAAGTGGCAGGCCAAGAAAAATATCAGAAAGACAGAGAAGAAGAATGGTGAGAACAGTCAAGGACAATCCACAGACCACCTCCAAAGAGCTGCAGCATCATCTTGCTGCAGATGGTGTCACTGTGCATCGGTCAACTATACAGCGCACTTTGCACAAATAGAAGCTGTATGGGAGAGTGATGAGAAAGAAGCCGTTTCTGCACGTACGCCACAAATAGAGTTGCCTGAGGTATGAAAAAGCACATTTGGACAAGGCAGCTTCATTTTGGAAACAAAAATTGAGTTGTTTGGTTATAAAAAAAGGCGTTATGCATGGCGTCCAAAAAGAAACAGCATTCCAAGAAAAACACATGCTACCCACTGTAAAATTTGGTAGAGGTTCCATCATGCTTTGGGGCTGTGTGGCCAATGCCGGCATCGGGAATCTTGTTAAAGTTGAGAGTCGCATGGATTCCACTCAGTATCAGCAGATTCTTGAGAATAATGTTCAAGAATCAGTGACGAAGTTGAAGTTACGCCGGGGATGGATATTTCAGCAAGACAATGATCCAAAGCACTGCTCCAAATCCTCAGGCATTCATGCAGAGGAACAATTACAATGTTCTGGAATGGCCATCCCAGTCCCCAGACCTGAATATCATTGAACATCTGTGGGATGATTTGAAGCGGGCTGTCCATGCTCGGCGACCATCTAACTTAACTGAACTTGAATTGTTTGTCCAAAATACCTTTATCCAGGATCCAGGAACTGATTAAAAGCTACAGGAAGCGACTAGAGGCTGTTATCTTTGCAAAAGGAGGATCTACTAAATATTAATGTCACTTTTCTGTTGAGGTGCCCATACTTTTGCACCGGTCAAATTTTGGTTTAATGCATATTGCACATTTTCTGTTAGTACAATAAACCTCATTTCAATCCTGAAATATTACTGTGTCCATCAGTTATTAGATATATCAAACTGAAATGGCTGCTGCAAACACCAACATATTTAGAACTAAAAATGATTAAGATTAATAGGGGTGCCCAAACTTTTTCATAGGACTGTATATATATATATAGGGGTTGGGTGCGTGGAGAAGTGAGGAGTCAAATATGTCTGTGTTTCAAACTTTACAGAGTCAAATCACAGCTGAAAGAAGTGGTCATGGCGGTACAAAAGGGAAGAGACGGGAAATGTGGGAAGACATCTCCTGGGAGTATTACTGCATTGTATTTATTGTAATGTTAGAATGTAATGGCAGAAAATATGAATCGCATTTGAAAAACGCATTTTTAGGGCTAATTTTTTCAAAAAATCTTGGGGGGAACCCCCAGACCCCCCCAGTAAGTAGGGCCCCACCAAAGTCAATTGCCCAGGGCCCCGCAAAGCCTGGATCCGCCACTGGTGTGCTGATCTGTGTATCTAATCCTCTGATGCGTATATCTCAGTTTGGATATCAGTGTTGGGTTGTGTATGTGGAGTGACCATGTGTATTGCAGTTGGAATATGAGTGAAAGACTTGCAGGTTTGTATTGGCTGGGGGGGGGGCATTGTGTTGGGAATGCTGTATCTCAGCAACGGTACGTCTGAGCAAGTTGGTTTAAGCCGTCGAGTTGGTTTAAGCCTTCGTTTCAAGCCTTTCCGGATACCTGAAGTGTCTCTGTACCAAATTTGGTGAAGATCGGTCCAGTCGTTTGGTCACGCATAGAGAACAGACAGAAGACAAGAATATACAGTATAATTATTATTATATATATTTTCTTAATTTTATATTTACAGTCCTATGAAAAAGTTTGGGCACCCCTATTAATCTTAATCATTTTTTGTTCTAAATATTTTGGTATTTGCAACAGCCATTTCAGTTTGATATATCTAATAACTGATGGACACAGTAATATTTCAGGATTGAAATGAGGTTTATTGTACTAACAGAAAATGCGCAATATGCATTAAACCAAAATTTGACCGGTGCAAAAGTATGGGCACCTCAACAGAAAAGTGACATTAATATTTAGTAGATCCTCCTTTTGCAAAGATAACAGCCTCTAGTCGCTTCCTGTAGCTTTTAATCAGTTCCTGGATCCTGGATAAAGGTATTTTGGACAAACAATTCAAGTTCAGTTAAGTTAGATGGTCGCCGAGCATGGACAGCCCGCTTCAAATCATCCCACAGATGTTCAATGATATTCAGGTCTGGGGACTGGGATGGCCATTCCAGAACATTGTAATTGTTCCTCTGCATGAATGCCTGAGGATTTGGAGCGGTGTTTTGGATCATTGTCTTGCTGAAATATCCATCCCGGCGTAACTTCAACTCTCGTCACTGATTCTTGAACATTATTCTCAAGAATCTGCTGATACTGAGTGGAATCCATGCGACCCTCAACTTTAACAAGATTCCCGGTGCCGGCATTGGCCACACAGCCCCAAAGCATGATGGAACCTCCACCAAATTTTACAGTGGGTAGCAAGTGTTTTTCTTGGAATGCTGTTTCTTTTTGGACACCATGCATAACGCCTTTTTTTTATAACCAAACAACTCAATCTTTGTTTCCAAAATGAAGTTGGCTTCTCCAAATGTGCTTTTTCATACCTCAGGCGACTCTGTTTGTGGCGTGCTTGCAGAAACGGCTTCTTTCTCATCAATCTCCCATACAGCTTCTCCTTGTGCAAAGTGCGCTGTATTGCTGACTGATGCACAGTGACACCATCTGCAGCAAGATGATGCTGCATCTCTTTGGAGGTGGTCTGTGGATTGTCCTTGACTGTTCTCACCATTCTTCTTCTCTGCCTTTCTGATATTTTTCTTGGCCTGCCACTTCTGGGCTTAACAAGAACTGTCCCTGTGGTCTTCCATTTCCTTACTATGTTCCTCACAGTGGAAACTGACAGGTTAAATCTCTGAGACAACGTTTTGTATCCTTCCCCTGAACAACTATGTTGAACAATCTTTGTTTTCAGATCATTTGAGAGCGGGCTGTCCATGTTCGGCGACCATCAAACTTAACTGAACTTGAATTGTTTTGTAGAAAGAAATGGTCCAAAATACCTTCATCCAGGATCCAGGAACTGATTAAAAGCTACAGGAAGCGACTAGAGGCTGTTATCTTTGCAAAAGGAGGATGTACTAAATATTAATGTCACTTTTCTGTTGAGGTGCCCATATTTTTGCACCGGTCAAATTTCGGTTTAATGCATATTGTACATTTTCTGTTAGTACAATAAACCTCATTTCAATCCTGAAATATTACTGTGTCCATCAGTTATTAGATATATCAAACTGAAATGGCTGTTGCAAACACCAAAATATTTAGAACTAAAAATGATTAAGATTAATAGGGGTGCCCAAACTTTTTCATAGGACTGCATAATGTTCTAGTTGGATCAACAGGTTTCTGTCCTTCCATTGACTGCCAGTTCTTCCCAATATAAAGTAGCAGCACATCAGACCTGATGCTCACATGCCTGCAGATTGGAGACTGGACATAATCACACAGCAGCTAAATCCTTATTACCCTACTTTTATCTATCCCATCTGAAGCTGCATCAATACACAAACAAACTGGATATGTTATATCAATTCATCCTAACCTATTGCCATCTCTAGAAGAAATATAAGATCTCCGCTATAGAATATACAGGTAAGCTTGACCATTCAGTAGACTATGCAACTACTGCTGTACATTAACAGTTACTGTATCTGTACTCAATATACTAATTGTCTTGGTCACATCAGTCTTTTTTTGCATTGCAGTGACATCAAGTCCACAACCCCGACCACCAGAACCCATTCTATAAACGCTAAACTTAGAACCATGTCACTCCACTGAAGCTCCCTAACAAAAGTCACTAATGACCTGCTAACCGCCAAAGCCAAGCGCCATTACTCTGTCCTCCTCCTCCTTGACCTCTCCTCTGCCTTTGACACAGTCGACCACTCCCTTCTGTTAGAAATTCTCTCATCCCTTGGTATCTCAGACCTGGCCCATTCCTGGATCTCCTCATACCTCACCGACCGCACATTCAGCGTCTGCCACTCGCACACCACCTCCTCACCACGCCCTCTCTCTGTAGGTGTCCCCCAAGGCTCCGTCCTAGGACCCCTCCTGTTCTCCATCTACAACCTTGGCCTGGGCCAACTCATAGAATCTCATGATTTCCAGTACCATTGCTATGCCGACGACACCCAAATATACATCTCTGGACCAGACATTACCTCTCTGCTGACCACGACTACGCTCCTTCCTCACCCCTGAAATGACTAAGACGCTCATCCAGGCCCTCATAATCTCCCGCCTAGATTACTGCAACACCCTTCTCCATGGACTCCCAGCTAACACCCTCGCCCCCCTCCAGTCCACCTTAAACTGCGCTGCTCGCTTAGCTCACCTCTTCCCCCGATCTTCATCAGCTGCTCCCCTCTGCCAGTCCCTCCATTGGCTACCCATAGCCCAGCGAATTGAGTTCAAGCTACTAATATTAACATACAAAGCCATCCACAACCTGTCCCCTCCATATATCTCTGACCTAATCTCCCGCTACCTGCCCACACGTAACCTCAGATCCTCCAATGACCTCCTACTCCGCTCTCATCTGTTCCTCACACAACCGTCTCCAAGATTTCTCCCGTGCATCCTCCATACTCTGGAACTCCTTACCAAGACACATAAGACTGACCCCCACAATCACAGGCTTCAAGAAGGCCCTGAAGACTCACCTATTCAGGAAGGCCTACAACCTCCAATAACACTATCACCGCACTGCCATCTGTACAGTCTCCCCCTCTCCTTCTGTCTCTACCCCCTTCCCTCATAGATTGTAAGCCCTCGCGGGCAGGGCCCTCTATCCCACTGTGCCAGCCGATCACTGTTAGTATTATATCTACCCGTATATTTTGTGTATTGTATGTAACCCCCAAATGTAAAGCACCATGGAATTAATCTAATAATGTACAACACCATGGAATTAATCTAATAATGTACAACACCATGGAATTAATGGTGCTATATAAATAAACAATAATAATAATAAAATATAATAATCATTTCTGCAGTTTTTTACCTCTGTCTATACAGTATTATTACATGAATCTTTATATTTCATCCATGAAATGGTAACTATAGTATAACAAAATTTGTCAAAAAGCTTTAAATGTGAGAGTCCATGATACTTGTACTACTTGTACAGTCCTGGCAAATTTTGGCTTTCACAAAGTTCGCTGCTTCAGTGTTTTTGGATCTTTTAGTTGGAATGAATGGAAGCGGCCGGCACACCGACTTTGCCGGCGGCCGGCCACTTAACCCCCTGCGTGCCGGCTGCATCCATTCATTCCTATGGGTGCGTGCTATTCGAAATGGGAGTTTCGAATAGTATTCGCTCATCTCTATTCAAGATGTATGTAATTCAGTGGAGATCAGCATCTGGACAAAATTCAGAATGATGGCTACCCATTCTTGCCAAACCAATGCTTGGAGTTAGTTAAAATTTCTGTGTTTTTGTTTTTTCACCTGTCCTTTGACGATCGACCACAGGTTCTCAATGGGATTGAGATCTGGCCATTGACCCAAAATCTCAATGTTCACCGAGTTACTTAGTCATCCCTCTTGCCTTGTGACTTAGTGCTCCACTATGCTGGAAAAATAATTTTTCATCACCAAATTGTTCCTGGATAGTTGGGAGATGTTGTTCTAGCTTAGATACCATTTTTTTTGCGGTAGTGTTTTTAGGTAAAGCTGTCAGTAAGTCCACACCCATGTAAGGCCCAGTTCAGATCTGTATTCTGGCCATTCCGTTTGCCTATCCGCATGAAACATGCAGAGACAAAAGTCCTGCAAACAGCACTTTTCTCTCTGCATTTTTCATATGGAAAACCACATGGACCTCATTATTCACTGTCTACCAATACGTATTTGGACACCTGTGGTAGAATAGAAAAACAACATTTATTCCTATCCAATAGTTGGTAGACCCCAGCAGATGCTTCCTTACGGATGGGATTGAGCGACACAATACTCCCGGATGCCTGGTGAAACTCCTGGTGTATGTGAGACATCGGTTGAGTGCGATTTCTCTGGCCAGTACTCGTTGGTCCAGTTTTGGAGTTCTGCCAACTTGGGGCACATTCTGACTATCACCGTTCAACTTTCAATTCAATTTTTTTGTTCACGATTTTCCGTTTGGAAACAATAGACAGCCAACAGACCCCATTATGTCAATGGTTTCTATCAATCTCCATATGTAACCGAACCTTTAGCAATGTGTCGTTCTGGTCCTCTGATGGACCAGAACAATGGAGGCCGACGCTAATGTGAACCTAGAGTAAATCTTGAGTTTTTACATAAACTTGATGTATTTGTCAATAAAAGGTTAAAACTCATGAAATGCTCATAAGTGTACCTCAGTATACCATAGGAACATCTGAATAAAATATCGAAAAACACTGAAACAGTAAACTGTCTGAAGGCCAAAATTTGTGTCAGTCTCAAAACTTTTGGCTACAACTTTGTAGCAATAATCAAAACAGTACGGACATGTGCAATGATTCCAATAATAGTAATGGCAGTCTGTCAACCTCAGCTTGCTGATGGTATCCAGCTCTCAAGGTGTATGGAAACTTTGGACAAAACATTGTTTGGAGACCCCTTATTTAGTTTTAAAGTAACTGGAGTATAACTAAAAAAACAATAGACAACTATAGGTGAAATGTGAAATAATACAGCTCCTATATACGTCAACAATAGTCACTCCAAAATACCATAAAGTACAGAGTCAAATAAGACCAAATCGCAGCGGTGAATGATATCAGAATACAGTGCCCAAATGAATACTGCCATAATGTGCTCACCGCACAGTACACATATAACACCACCATAGAGTGCTAAAATAATATCCCAATTCAGTGTTCAAATAATACCACCATTAATATGAAAATTATTCAAATAAATACAGACACACTATGTGGCTGGTGTTAACCAAACATACAGCGTCCCTTTAATGGTGGTCTCCGAGATATGCAAGATTAGTTAAAGTTAAAAAAGTTAAATCAAAGGGGTTGTCCAGGATAAATCAACAATTTGTCACTAAGTCCCCCATAACCCCCCAACTTTCTAATATATCTTTTTTTTCTATACTAGATAGTTTTTCAGTGATATATGTAGGTCATGTGACCTACATATATTTCATTTTTCACCTTTCTGCTGATGTAACAGGTCTTGACTAGAGATGAGCGAGTACTGTTCGGATCAGCCGATCCGAACAGCACGCTCGCATAGAAATTAATGGACATAGCCGGCACGCGGGGGGTTAAGCGGCCGGCCGCCGTCAAAGTGGAAGTACCAGGTGCATCCATTCATTTCTATGGAGTGTGCTGTTTGGATCGGCTGATCCCAACAGTACTCGCTCATCTCTAGTCTTGATTATTCATATCTTGACTCATTATGTCAGTGTAAAGGCCTTGCCTGCCCTAGCCCCATTATACTTACCATTTCCTCTGGATTTCTTCTTTCTTTGTGTCATCCAAGGAAGGCCACCTCCTCTTCGTTCTGTGTGCTGGCCCCCTACACACATACAGGCTTCTCTTGCTTCCGGTCTGGAGAAGTGATGTCGGGCTTGGCTCAAGTGCAGTGCAGAGCCAACATCTCCTTCACTCCAGGCAGACGTTAAGAAGAGAAAGAGACAGGAAGACAAGTAAGTATGATGGGGGAAGAGGAGTGGGGGTGGTGGTCTGAGTTAGTTAGTTGAAAGAGCTAGTAGTGAGTGGGCTAGCTAGGGAGACAGGGAGGAGGTGTGAAAGAGGGAGGGGGAAGGAGTTAAAGGTGATCTGAGTGAAGAGCAATGCATCATGCTAGTTGTAGGCTAAACAGCAGGAAGCTACACCATGTAAACAAATGCAGAGGATGCCAGGAGCTCCCAGAGAATTACACAAATCACTCAAAACACTGCTAAATAAATAGCAGTAAAGGACCTGTTTAAAAAAATATATTTTTGCCCAGAAAACCTTTTCAAGGCTAAATATTGTATGAAAAGTGGTGATTTTCCGTCAATCACTGTCTTTATCAGATATTGGTTGTTATGGAAACTTTTACACACAAACCAAGAGATAAACCATATATCAGGTGGATAACGCAGAGTTCACACACCAGTGCTTGTAGTACATTCAGGGATTCCGTTCCCCTTTCAGTCGGAAACCAAGCGGAAACCACACAAACTCCATTGTAGTTATGGAGTCTGTAAGTTTCCTAAGGTAATCGCTTTTTCATGCGGATTTGGTTTCCATTTTGGGGGGTCCTCAAGTGGACCCCCCCAAACAGAAACCTGAACGCTGATGTGAACCAGGCCTTAAAGAGGACCTTCCACGGTCCGGGGCACAGGCAGTTCTATATACTGCGGGAAAGCTGACTGAATTCAGCGCACTGTCGGCTTTCCCGATCTGTGTCCCGGGTAAAGAGCTATCAGTTCCGGTACCGTAGCTCTTTACAGTCAGAAGGACGTTCCTGACAGTCAGTCAGGTCCATCCTTCTCCACAGCAGCGCCTATCGCGCTGTACAGTGTGAGCGGGGAGGAACGTCCCCTCCCTCTGCTCACAGTGCTCGTCCATAGACGAGTATTATCAGGAGGGGAGGGGGCGTTCCTCCCCGCTCACACAGTACACAGGCCTCACACAGGCCTTTACGCTGACATAATGAGTCAAGATATGAATAATCAAGACTAGAGATGAGCGAGTACTGTTGGGATCAGCCGATCCAAACAGCACGCTCCATAGAAATGAATGGATGCACCTGGTACTTCCACTTTGACGGCGGCCGGCCGCTTAACCCCCCGCGTGCCGGCTATGTCCATTAATTTCTATGCGAGCGTGCTGTTCGGATCGGCTGATCCGAACAGTACTCGCTCATCTCTAGTCAAGACCTGTTACATCAGCAGAAAGGTGAAAAATGAAATATATGTAGGTCACATGACCTACATATATCACTGAAAAACTATCTAGTATAGAAAAAAAAGATATATTAGAAAGTTGGGGGGTTATGGGGGACTTAGTGACAAATTGTTGATTTATCCTGGACAACCCCTTTAATTTAACTTTTTTAACTTTAACTAATCTTGCATATCTCGGAGAGCACCTTTAAAGGGACGCTGTATGTATAGGCGCTGCTGTGGAGAAGGACATTCCTGACTGACTGTCAGGAACCCCCTTCTGACTGTAAAGTGCTACGGTACCGGGACCGATAGCTCTTTACCCATGAAAGGTCCTCTTTAAGCAGATGAAAATTTATTTAGACGTGAGATTACAGCAAAAAGAGTATTATAGATAAAGATAAACAAGATAAACAGAATAAAGAGATGTAGCTACGGAGACCCCTGATAGGGCAGAGACATCTGGCAAATGTCGCAAAAAGGGGGTTCTTAAGACAAATTTCTGGCAACCAGCAATCAAAATGTCCCTTTACAACCATGTCACTCTCATAGAAGAATTAGCATAATTACACATGTGACATATAGTTAAGTCTATAGAACATTATGTGGCCTGTTCCCCTTCAAGGCAGCGCTTATCAATCTACTTTGTCTCATTTATGTGTAACAATGTTTCTGGACTCGCTAGGTTCCAAGTAACTAGATGACATGTGAATATTCTTGTTCACATAACAAGGCCACATCTGAAAATGTGAACAACAAAAGCAAACAAAGGCTTAGATAAAGGTGAAAACCCAATTGCTGATAAGGAAAAATTGTCAAAAGACAGGATCACCATAAAAATATTGTATTTACTAGCTATAACCTGCAACTTCGTCGGCAGCCCCCTGATGCCTGCGCAAACCACCTGCAGCACAGGCCGTGGGCCCCAACGCCCCTCTACTTGTGGCCAGAGTGGGCCTGCCCCCAGTATCTTGTCCCCCCCATCTCTGCCCCCAGTATCTTGTCCCCCCATCTCTGCCCCCAGTATCTTGTCCTCCCCCATCTCTGCCCCCAGTATCTTGTCCCCCCCCCCATCTCTGCCCCCAGTATCTTGTCCCCCCCCCCCCCATCTCTGCCCCCAGATTCATGCCTGACTCGCATTTCACCACAGATGACTTCGTCAGGGGACGTCCGTTCCGGTCTTTGGTAGGCATATTCATTATTATTTTTGCAATATATTGTGTTCAAAGTCTTTCATTTGTTAATCTTTGTGTCATGCCTTACTTGTAATGTCTTTTCAGCCTTGCACTCACTTCATTATTTATCTAACATGCTTCCACTTGTGTGTATGGCTACATGTGTGTATTCTCTTATGCACCTACACTGAGTTCTATCTCTATTTAGGGGTATTGCTACTATATTTATTTATTTTTTGTGCATATACTTTTCAGCTAGTTGACACATTATAATAATATTATTGTTTTATACACTTTGTTACAGTTTTGCATGTTTATATTTTACTATTCATTGTTGCCTGCCACTCACCGTATTTTTTGGTGTGTTGGTCCTCCTATATTTAGCCAGTATTTTTTATATTTATATAACTACAATTTTGGCGTTTTTTTTATATTTGATTATCAATAAATACAATATTTTTATGGTGATCCTGTCTTTTGACAATTTTTCCTTATATGAAAATGTGAGCAATAAAGCAATTAATGCGTGCCATGTATATACAGTCCTATGAAAAAGTTTGGGCACCCCTATTAATCTTAATCATTTTTAGTTCTAAATATTTTGGTGTTTGCAGCAGCCATTTCAGTTTGCTATATCTAATAACTGATGGACACAGTAATATTTCAGGATTGAAATGAGGTTTATTGTACTAACAGAAAATGTGCAATATGAATTAAACCAAAATTTGACCAGTGCAAAAGTATGGGCACCTCAACAGAAAAGTGACATTAATATTTAGTAGATCCTCCTTTTGCAAAGATAACAGCCTCTAGTCGCTTCCTGTAGCTTTTAATCAGTTCCTGGATCCTGGATGAAGGTATTTTGGTCCATTCCTCTTTACAAAACAATTCAAGTTCAGTTAAGTTTGATGGTCTCCGAGCATGGACAGCCCGCTCTCAAATGATCTGAAAACAAAGATTGTTCAACATAGTTGTTCAGGGGAAGGATACAAAAAGTTGTCTCAGTGATTTAACCTGTCAGTTTCCACTGTGAGGAACATAGTAAGGAAATGGAAGACCACAGGGACAGTTCTTGTTAAGCCCAGAAGTGGCAGGCCAAGAAAAATATCAGAAAGGCAGAGAAGAAGAATGGTGAGAAGAGTCAAGGACAATCCACAGACCACTTCCAAAGAGCTGCAGCTTCATCTTGCTGCAGATGGTGTCACTGTGCATCGGTCAACAATACAGCGCACTTTGCACAAGGAGAAGCTGTATGGGAGAGTGATGAGAAAGAAGCCGTTTCTGCAAGCACGCCACAAACAGAGTCGCCTGAGGTATGCAAAAGCACATTTGGATAAGCCAGCTTCATTTTGGAAGAAGGTCCTGTCGACTGATGAAACAAAGATTGAGTTGTTTGGTCATACAAAAATGTGTTATGCATGTCGTCCAAAAAACACAGCATTCCAAGAAAAACACTTGCTACCCACTGTAAAATTTGGTGGAGGTTCCATCATGCTTTGGGGCTGTGTGGCCAATGCCGGCATCGGGAATCTTGTTAAAGTTGAGGGTCGCATGGATTCCACTCAGTATCAGCAGATTCTTGAGAATAATGTTCAAGAATCAGTGACGAAGTTGAAGTTACGCCGGGGATGGATATTTCAGCAAGACAATGATCCAAAACACAGCTCCAAATCCTCAGGCATTCATGCAGAGGAACAATTACAATGTCCTGGAATGGCCATCCCAGTCCCCAGACCTGAATATCATTGAACATCTGTGGGATGATTTGAAGCGGTCTGTCCATGCTCGGCGACCATCTAACTTAACTGAACTTGAATTGTTTGTCCAAAATACCTTTATCCAGGATCCAGGAACTGATTAAAAGCTACAGGAAGCGACTAGAGGCTGTTATCTTTGCAAAAGGAGGATCTACTAAATATTAATGTCACTTTTCTGTTGAGGTGCCCATACTTTTGCACCAGTCAAATTTTGGTTTAATGCATATTGCACATTTTTTGTTAGTACAATAAACCTCATTTCAATCCTGAAATATTACTGTGTCCATCAGTTATTAGATATATAAAACTAAAATGGCTGCTGCAAACACCACAATATTTAGAACTAAAAATGATTAAGATTAATAGGGGTGCCCAAACTTTTTCATAGGACTGTACACACCATGGGATTATAATATAATAGCTAATAGATATTAGTAAAAACTATGATTATTTTTCTGGATCATGGTCACTCATTGGCCTCAATGATGATCAGTTTACATACAGAATGCACCGTTTGTGTATAAGTTGCCACTGAGGCTACTGACTGGCTACAGCAGTCACCTGACCACAAAGAGACTGTCACCAATTCTAGTCCTGTAAATGATGGTGACTCAGCTGTACGCACTGAGATGAAGAACCTATAAAAGATTAATTAAATTTGTAGCAAAGTTTAACTTGAATCTGATAACTTGCTGCAATGTAGTGACTCACACCAAAAGCCACTAACAAGATCAAGTAAAACTTTGCTACATCTGTACATTTGCTTTGTTATTTTATTTGTATATTTTTTAGCCATTATTTAACTTTTTGGAGATGTCAGAAAACCACTATAGACCCCTGAGATTTAATGAACACAACAAACTGAGTCAAAAGGGAAAAAATATTCCGACTTTATATTTTTCCCCCTGAAACAATGTCTGGAAGCCAAATAATACATGCTTAAAAACATATTTACCAATATGAGATATTATTTATTATAGGTAATCGCTAGAGATGAGCGAACACTAAAATGTTCGAGGTTCGAAATTCGATTCGAACAGCCGCTCACTGTTCGAGTGTTCGAATGGGTTTCGAACCCCATTATAGTCTATGGGGAACATAAACTCGTTAAGGGGGAAACCCAAATTCGTGTCTGGAGGGTCACCAAGTCCACTATGACACCCCAGGAAATGATACCAACACCCTGGAATGACACTGGGACAGCAGGGGAAGCATGTCTGGGGGCATAAAAGTCACTTTATTTCATGGAAATCCCTGTCAGTTTGCGATTTTCGCAAGCTAACTTTTCCCCATAGAAATGCATTGGCCAGTGCTGATTGGCCAGAGTACGGAACTCGACCAATCAGCGCTGGCTCTGCTGGAGGAGGCGGAGTCTAAGATAGCTCCACACCAGTCTCCATTCAGGTCCGACCTTAGACTCCGCCTCCTCCGGCAGAGCCAGCGCTGATTGGCCGAAGGCTGGCCAATGCATTCCTATGCGAATGCAGACTTAGCAGTGCTGAGTCAGTTTTGCTCAACTACACATCTGATGCACACTCGGCACTGCTACATCAGATGTAGCAATCTGATGTAGCAGAGCCGAGGGTGCACTAGAACCCCTGTGCAAACTCAGTTCACGCTAATAGAATGCATTGGCCAGCGCTGATTGGCCAATGCATTCTATTAGCCCGATGAAGTAGAGCTGAATGTGTGTGCTAAGCACACACATTCAGCACTGCTTCATCAAGCCAATACAATGCATTAGCCAGTGCTGATTGGCCAGAGTACGGAATTCGGCCAATCAGCGCTGGCTCTGCTGGAGGAGGCGGAGTCTAAGATCGCTCCACACCAGTCTCCATTCAGGTCCGACCTTAGACTCCGCCTCCTCCGGCAGAGCCAGCGCTGATTGGCCGAAGGCTGGCCAATGCATTCCTATGCGAATGCAGACTTAGCAGTGCTGAGTCAGTTTTGCTCAACTACACATCTGATGCACACTCGGCACTGCTACATCAGATGTAGCAATCTGATGTAGCAGAGCCGAGGGTGCACTAGAACCCCTGTGCAAACTCAGTTCACGCTAATAGAATGCATTGGCCAGCGCTGATTGGCCAATGCATTCTATTAGCCCGATGAAGTAGAGCTGAATGTGTGTGCTAAGCACACACATTCAGCACTGCTTCATCAAGCCAATACAATGCATTAGCCAGTGCTGATTGGCCAGAGTACGGAATTCGGCCAATCAGCGCTGGCTCTGCTGGAGGAGGCGGAGTCTAAGGTCGGACCTGAATGGAGACTGGTGTGGAGCGATCTTAGACTCCGCCTCCTCCAGCAGAGCCAGCGCTGATTGGCCGAATTCCGTACTCTGGCCAATCAGCACTGGCTAATGCATTGTATTGGCGTGATGAAGCAGTGCTGAATGTGTGTGCTTAGCACACACATTCAGCTCTACTTCATCGGGCTAATAGAATGCATTGGCCAGCGCTGATTGGCCGAATTCCGTACTCTGGCCAATCAGTGCTGGCCAATGCATTCTATTAGCTTGATGAAGCAGAGTGTGCACAAGGGTTCAAGCGCACCCTCGGCTCTGATGTAGCAGAGCCGAGGCTGCACAAGGGTTCAAGCGCACCCTCGGCTCTGATGTAGGAGAGCCGAGGGTGCACTTGAACCCTTGTGCAGCCTCGGCTCTGCTACATCAGAGCCGAGGGTGCGCTTGAACCCTTGTGCACACTCTGCTTCATCAAGCTAATAGAATGCATTGGCCAGCGCTGATTGGCCAATGTATTCTATTAGCCTGATGAAGTAGAGCTGAATGTGTGTGCTAAGCACACACATTCAGCTCTACTTCATCGGGCTAATAGAATGCATTGGCCAGCGCTGATTGGCCAGAGTACGGAACTCGACCAATCAGCGCTGGCTCTGCTGGAGGAGGCGGAGTCTAAGATCGCTCCACACCAGTCTCCATTCAGGTCCGACCTTAGACTCCGCCTCCTCCAGCAGAGCCAGCGCTGATTGGCCGAATTCCGTACTCTGGCCAATCAGCACTGGCTAATGCATTGTATTGGCGTGATGAAGCAGTGCTGAATGTGTGTGCTTAGCACACACATTCAGCTCTACTTCATCGGGCTAATAGAATGCATTGGCCAATCAGCGCTGGCCAATGCATTCTATTAGCGTGAACTGAGTTTGCACAGGGGTTCTAGTGCACCCTCGGCTCTGCTACATCAGATTGCTACATCTGATGTAGCAGTGCCGAGTGTGCATCAGATGTGTAGTTGAGCAAAACTGACTCAGCACTGCTAAGTCTCTGCATTCGCATAGGAATGCATTGGCCAGCCTTCGGCCAATCAGCGCTGGCTCTGCCGGAGGACGCGGAGTCTAAGGTCGGACCTGAATGGAGACTGGTGTGGAGCGATCTTAGACTCCGCCTCCTCCAGCAGAGCCAGCGCTGATTGGTCGAGTTCCGTACTCTGGCCAATCAGCGCTGGCCAATGCATTCTATTAGCCCGATGAAGTAGAGCTGAATGTGTGTGCTTAGCACACACATTCAGCTCTACTTCATCAGGCTAATAGAATACATTGGCCAATCAGCGCTGGCCAATGCATTCTATTAGCTTGATGAAGCAGAGTGTGCACAAGGGTTCAAGCGCACCCTCGGCTCTGATGTAGCAGAGCCGAGGCTGCACAAGGGTTCAAGTGCACCCTCGGCTCTCCTACATCAGAGCCGAGGGTGCGCTTGAACCCTTGTGCAGCCTCGGCTCTGCTACATCAGAGCCGAGGGTGCGCTTGAACCCTTGTGCACACTCTGCTTCATCAAGCTAATAGAATGCATTGGCCAGCACTGATTGGCCAGAGTACGGAATTCGGCCAATCAGCGCTGGCCAATGCATCCCTATGGGAAAAAGTTTATCTCACAAAAATCACAATTACACACCCGATAGAGCCCCAAAAAGTTATTTTTAATAACATTCCCCCCTAAATAAAGGTTATCCCTAGCTATCCCTGCCTGTACAGCTATCCCTGTCTCATAGTCACAAAGTTCACATTCTCATATGACCCGGATTTGAAATCCACTATTCGTCTAAAATGGAGGTCACCTGATTTCGGCAGCCAATGACTTTTTCCAATTTTTTTCAATGCCCCCAGTGTCGTAGTTCCTGTCCCACCTCCCCTGCGCTGTTATTGGTGCAAAAAAGGCGCCAGGGAAGGTGGGAGGGGAATCGAATTTTGGCGCACTTTACCACGTGGTGTTCGATTCGATTCGAACATGGCGAACACCCTGATATCCGATCGAACATGTGTTCGATAGAACACTGTTCGCTCATCTCTAGTAATCGCCATTATACTGTAATCCTCTGAAACTCCATGCTTATATTTACAGACAACTATGGCAGCTTATAGAAGCCGCATGATCCTTCATGGCCTCTGTGCACTCCTGAGGAAGCCCCTAGTTGGCAAAATGCGCAGGGTTGTGTTTTTCTATGTCCTCTTGTGCTCTGGATTAGGGCCCTTGATGCGATAATGGCTACAGGTAATGAATTCATCTGAAACTTTTCTGTGACTGTTTGGGTTGTTAGGGAGTCTTTTTTCTTCTTCTCCCTTTATTTTGTCCACTGGTTGCATTTAGATTTCATATAGAGATCATTAGATAGATAGATAGATAGATAGATAGATAGATAGATAGATAGATAGGAGATAGATAGATAGATAGGAGATAGAAGATGCTGCTTCTACTACGGCTACTGCGCATGCGCCCACGCCATTTTTTTATCAATGTCAGTTCGCGAGTTAGATGGGACCCAAGGACATCGTAGGAAGAAGAGGCGTGGCTGAAGAAGACGACGCACCCTGAATGCCCGCCCACTGTGCACGATGGGTA
Organism: Leptodactylus fuscus; assembly: GCF_031893055.1. Lineage (NCBI taxonomy): Eukaryota > Metazoa > Chordata > Amphibia > Anura > Leptodactylidae > Leptodactylus > Leptodactylus fuscus. The sequence goes on from NC_134266.1 coordinate 241,615,002, forward strand.
AGTTGATCACATTCTGTTTTAGGGTTTTATTTTAAAACTGGGGGGTAGTTTAATATAACTTTAGCGGTGCCTGAATAGCCTTTTTAAAGGCTATTAATGCATATGTGTGGCTCTATCAGCATGATTTTGCTGATAAAGTCCCTTTAATGCCATTACAGGATGAAAGAGGCGATTAACAGTTAATAACAAAGCATACCTCCCAACCATCCCGGATTCTGCAGGACAGTCCCAGATTGTGGGTTGTGTCCCGCAGTCCTGGTTGGCAGGAGGTATGTCCCGCATTAAACTCATCGGTATTTTTTAGTTACACTATTTTGGGGAATGTCTATTGCTTTGATCACTTTTTATTAACATTTTCAAAAATGGCAAAACAGCGAAAAAAAAAGTTGGTTCAGCTTTTTTGATTATTTCCCCCCCCACTGTGGCGTTCACTGTATAGTAAAACATTTTTTACATGCTTGCAGAGCGGGCATTTTCAGACATCTGAAAGGAGTTTGTATGTTCTCGTCGTGTTTGCGTGGGGTTCCTCCGGTGAGCCCAATATGGGACAGTGACTGACACTGTCTGTAGAGCGCTGCAGAATATGATGGCACTATATCAGTAAGAGAAAAAATAAATAATGGGGATGATTTAAATTTTTTGATATATTCTTTTTTTTGCAAATTGGCGGCATATGCATTACAGATTGCATAGAGGGGTTGTGCAAATGTGCTCGCTTTAGGCATAATTTCTGTAATCTGTTTATCTTTTCTGGTCAGGACATGGCCAAATTTTCCAAGAATGTTCCAGTTTGAAACTATGCCATAGAGCAAACTGTTATCTCAGATATTGCGAGATCTACACATTAATATTCCGATGGAGTCCCGCGATTCCTAATATACGCTATCTTTCATTCACTGTAGGTTCTGTGCAATCTTCCATTATCTGTCTGTAGTTTCTGCTTCCAACTTGGTGAGACCAGTAATTAGCTCTTATATAATAAGCCATCTGTGTAGATATAATTACAGATACTATAGCACAAGCAAACACATTGCACATATGGATACATTGCCAGAATAGAGTCCTGTGTACATTTATACAAAGAGCTGTGCAGGATTGTATCGTAGGTTATGACATACGATAGTGTTACAATGGCGTTTTATGGCTCCTTTCCTAGGCAGCTGTAATACGGCTGCTATAGCGGTACACGAAGCCTCTGCTCTACCGCTCAATGCTTCTGATTTCATATTGAAATGTAACAAATGAAAATAATTTTGGTATGTTCCATCAGACTCTATCTATATGGGTCAACAATATGTAATTGGTGGGAGTCTGACACCCAGGACCCCCGCAGATCAGCTGGTGGAAGAGGCTGCAGCATTTGGGTGAGTGCAGTGACCTCTTCACTGAATATCCAGCACAGTACTGTTCTAACCTATCTTCATGGATACAACAGGGAATGTGTGGCTTCTACCTGACATCTATGCCAGTGCCCAACCAGCATAGATTTCAATTGTTGCACATGGGACCTTAAAGTGACATTTTAAATTCCCCTCATTTTCTGTAAATGTTTCATTCCTGATCTGTATCTATATCTATACAAAGCTGGGGGGAAATATTACCTAAAATCTGTAAATGTGTAAAATAGAACTAATAATTCATTTTATTTCAGTTTTACAAAGTTCTAAGAAAATATTATACAAATACTGTTATACAAATCATGTAACAAAAGCTATAAGCAGATCCCATTGATAAAACTATTATAGAACTGCCCATATACTTACAGCCCCTAAACAGGCCACTGACAGTCTGTTGCCAATACACAATCCCCAGCACAGTGACACTACCTGACCTTTGCAAGCAAACAGCAACTAGTATATTTGCCCATATACTGAAAGAGGCGCCTCCATTTTGAACGGTGGTGTAAACTGGGCACCTGCCCAGGTCCCTCATCCTCAAAAGGGCCCAATGCCTCAGCAACAGCACAGGTACATCTGTAGCACATACCCCAGCCATTTAGCTGGTCCCTCAAATTCCCAGGTGAGCACTACTTTCAACTGTATTCACATCCTAGATAGCCCTGGACTGTATAAGGAAAGGGCTTTGGACTCATTGGCTGATTTCAGTGTTTATTTTGAAAATATTGGTGACGTTCTGGCAATAGTCCATAAAAAGGGGGCACGTAGGTGGGTTACTCACCTTCTACCAGGACGTGGTGAGAGGAACAGGACCTGCTATGGCAGACTCTTTGGAGCTTTTGGTGCGGGAGAGGGTGGCTAGCCAGGGCCCTGGCTGGTTGCTCAGCCTCCTTCAGCAGACGTGCGATTCGGGGGTCGGCGGGTCGGTGTCCAGGGCTGATGGCCGGCCACAGCGGGTGTCTCGCCCGCCATCACGGCTGAGTCCCAGCCCGCCTGCGCGTGGAGGCTCGGGGACATCCAGGCAGCGGCGGGAGAACAGACCTCGCGGCGGGCAGTTGGCGTCCAACAGCGGCGGAACAGGTGAGCGCTCCGGCCGGGTTGCGCAGCGTGCCCGGGGGGGTGGGGCGGGCGGGAGGGGGGGTCCCCAGCGCCGGCTCAGCTTACCTCTGCTGTCCCCAAAATGGCCGCCGCCACGCGGCCTGCATCTTCGGCGGTTGCGGCTGCTCCCGTGGGCGGGGCTTCCCCTCTGCTGTTCGATGACGCGCCGCCGGGCGGAGCTTCCCTGGCGGGCGTCATCGCGGCGGCCGGATGTGACGAGCCGGAAGGGGCGGGGCTTCACGACGTGCCCGCCGGAGCTGCCGAGGACGCGGCTCCGGCTATTTTTCCTCCTCCCCTTGCGGCTGCTGGCTCCCTGAGCTATGGAGCGGTGGATATTTCAGCTGAATCCCTTTCAGCCGCGCGGGTCCACGTAAGTGATGTGGGCAGAGCGGGGCAAAGGGGCGTGGCTTCCGGGTCTGGTGGGGGGGCGTGCCCCAGTGCGGTTGCGGCGGTTACTGTGGAGGGGGTAGGATGTCAGGTGGCGTCCGGGGGTCCCACAGGTCACAGGGGTCGGAAGGTCACCCGAGGGTTGCGTTCCGCCCCTCACCTTTCTTCGGAGCATTTGCGGGGGGGGGGACTGGGGGCAGGGTTTTCGGGGCTCGTGGCATCCCTCTTACGTTTCCTCTTTTTCTGAGTCTTCTTCATCAGAAGACGACAGGTACCGCCGCGGAAGTGGGCGGCACTTGGATTCTTCAAGGAGACACGGCAGCCGGAGAAGTTCTCGCAGTCGCAGGAGTCGGACAAGGCATCGCACCCTGCGCAGTCGTTCGTCCTCCAGGTCCAGGCGGAGCTACAGTCGTTCAGACCGAAGGCTGCGGGTCGGGTCGCATCGGACCTCTTCGCATCGGGAGAGTCGTCGTCGATCTCCAGTGGAAGGCCGTCCGGAGAGGGCTACATCATCTTCGGCTGGACTGCAACATCAGGACGCACAGCCTCTACCGACCGCTCCCATCCCGGCTGCTCCTTTTCCGGCCCATCCGGGGCCGCAACCCGGTGAGTACGCCTGCCGTTCGGCTTGGGCACCTCACGCCGCACCTACACAGACACTTACACCTGGACAGGATCTTTCTTCTTTTCTTAGACAGTTGTTAGAGGTTTCGGGTAGTTCTCAGGGTAGGGCGGACGCGGTGTCCGCTGCCGCACCCGGAGGGGGTTCCCCCGCTCCGGCCGTGGATTTGGTTTCGAGTTGTATGCTCCGGGACACTATGTTCTGCGGAGTTGCTCCGCTAGGGACGCACGTCCCGGCGGACGTTAGGGACAAGATAGTCAAGGGTGAGTTCGTAGATATCTGGTCCTTATTGTCGGCAGACCACATTGCCGTCGATAAGGAGCGGACGTTTGAGAAAGGGTCAGAGCGTAAGCAGAGAGTGGCGAAGACATTTGGGAATTGGTTGCAGGCCTTCGCCACTCTTGCTTATATCACATGCCAGGCTTCCCCGATGAAAGGCCCCGAGCTTTTTGTTTATATGGACACGGTTTACAGTGCGTATAAGTTGCACGGGGGTTCAGCCTGGTGGCGGTACGACGAGGAGTATCGTCGCCGCCTGGCTTTGACCCCTGCCGTCGGTTGGGCCTCTAAGGCTACCGACGTTTGGATCCAACTGATCCTTTCCCAACGCCCTCAGCGGCCCTTTCAGGCCAGTGCCGCCAGTGCGGGGCAGCAGCCCGCAGCGACGGCACATCGCCAGAGTGGAACCTGCTGGCTCTATAATGAGGGCCATTGCCGATTCCACTCTTCCCGCCGCTTCAAACACGAGTGCTCGATCTGTGGGGGGTCGCACTCAGCTTTGCGCTGCTTCCGCCGTAACCGGCAGGGCGGGAAGCTGGGTGCTGCCGGCACCGCAGAGAACGCCGGTGAACGTACGGCTGTTGGAGCAGTGGCTCGCCCTCTACCCCAGGAGGCGGGAGGCAAGCCTGCTTCTTGAGGGTTTCTCCTGCGGTTTTTACATTCCCCACGCCCCTTCTTCCGTTATATTTCTTTCCCCTAATTTAAAATCTGTTAGAGAAAATGAGGAGATGGCGTGGGAAAAGGTTATGAAGGAGGTGATGTTGGGCCGGATGGCCGGCCCCTTTTCCGATCCCCCGCTGTCAAATTTGAGGGTCTCCCCTCTGGGTTTGGTACCTAAAAAGGAGGCGGGCAAATTTCGGCTCATACATCATCTCTCATACCCTCCCGGGTCATCGGTTAATGACGGCATCTCAAAGGAGGATGCGGCTGTGTCGTACACCTCTTTTGACAGGGCTGTTTTTCTGGTTGGCAGGGCTGGTCCGTGTGCGTTGTTGGCTAAGTCCGATATTGAGTCGGCTTTCCGGCTGCTTCCGGTACACCCAGACTGTTTCCACTTGTTAGGTTGTAGGGTTAGGGATAGTTTTTTCGTCGACATGTGCCTGCCCATGGGATGCTCTATTTCCTGTTATTATTTTGAGCTGTTTAGCTCCTTTTTGGAGTGGTCTTTGAGGTATGAATCGGGCATCCCATCGGTGTTGCACTATCTCGACGATTTCTTGTTTGTTGGTCCGGGAGGGTCGCCAGTTTGCGCGTACTTGTTAGCTACATTTCGGTCCTTGATGGCCCGGCTGGGCGTTCCCCTTTCAGCCGAGAAAACAGAGGGGCCGTCTACGCGGCTGTCCTTTCTCGGCATTGAGATAGACTCGGTTGAGATGGTTTTCAGGCTTCCGCCTGACAAGCTTGACCGTCTTCGGGGTTCGGTTGAGGACTTCCTTCTCGCCAAAAAGGTCACGTTGCATCAGATGCAGTGTCTCCTCGGCCTGCTGACATTCGCGTGTCGGGTGCTGCCCATGGGGCGCGCCTTTTGTCGCCGGTTGTCGCTGGCTACAAAGGGCGTGCTCCACCCCGACCATTTTATCCGCATGACGCGTGCGCTGAAGGAAGATCTGCGTGTTTGGAGCGTTTTTCTTTCTCAGTTTAATGGTCGTGCGATCTGTCAGCAGGGGGAGGTTACCAACGCTGAGCTTTCCTTATTTACGGATGCTGCAGGTGGTGATGGCTTTGCGGCTGTTTTCGGGGATGATTGGTGCAAGGGGTCTTGGCCACTACTGTGGTTCGAGACGGGCCTGGTTAGGAACATGGCCTTGTTGGAATTTTTCCCGATTGTAGCCGCCATAGAGCTTTGGGGTGATAGGATGTCCAACCGTAGGATAGTGTTCTGGTGTGATAACCTTTCTGTGGTGCAGGTCATAAACAGCCAATCTTCTTCCTCGCCTCCGGTACTGGCTCTGCTTCGGCATTTAGTCTTGGTTTGCTTGCAGCGTAACATTTGGTTCAAAGCTCGCCATGTGCCTGGTGTGCGGAATAAGATTGCTGACGCTCTGTCTCGCTCACGTTTTCAGGTCTTCCGTGCCCTGCATCTGTCGGCGAGACTGGAGGGATGGAGTTGCCCAGATTCCTTGTGGAGCCTGGTAGGGAACAGCTGCTAGAGCTTATTCGGGGGTCTGTTTCTGCTACTACTTGGAAGAGTCATTACAGTGCTTGGGTCCTTTGGTTGTCCGTGTCTGGCGGTTCAGTACCCGCGGACGCTTCGAAGCTTCTAGATGTCTCTTTGGAGTTTCTAGCCAGATTGAGGAGTCAGGGGTCGTCTTATTGCGCGGTTGTTAAGAAGTTAGCTGGGGTTGCTTTTATGCTTAAGCTTTTTGGTCGTTTTGACATTACCAAACATTTTGCTATTAAACAAGTTTTGAAGGGGTGGAAGAAGGAGAAGCGGGGAGGGGATCGGCGTCGACCGGTATCCTTTAGTTTGTTGACGCGTTTGTTTGGGGTTTTGGAGGTAGTATGTCAGGATAGCTTTGAATTGGTTTTGCTGAGGGCCGATTTCGCCTTAGCCTTTTTTGCGGCCCTCCGTATTGGGAAGTTAGTCAGTCCAAGTAAATTTAAGCCCGGGGGTTTGGGTGTGGGCGATGTGGTGGCGTCTGATAACGAGATTAAAATCTGTCTTCGTCGCTCGAAAACAGATGTTTTCGGGCGGGGAACATGGATTACTATTGGCCGCACGGGGTCTGAGTTTTGCCCCGTGTTTTTGATACGGGAGTATATTGCTAGGCGTCCCGCAGGGGACGTCTTTTTGTTGCATGAGGCTGGTGCGCCCCTCACTCGCTTTCAATTCTTATCTGTTTTTCGTGCTTGTTTAGTTGCAGTGGGACTGGAGCCTCGGGACTTTGGCACCCATTCTTTTCGCATTGGAGCCGCTACAACGGCTGACGCTTGCGGCTTGGGAGATGAGGCGGTGAAACGCTTGGGGCGCTGGAGTTCCGACTGCTTTCGGTCTTACATTCGGCCCGACCTGATGACTCCCTGAGCCTTGGCGTCCGCTGAGTGCGATGGGGTGCTGATTTGGGCCTTTACATTGTTGTCTGGTGCATGCTATGTTTTTTCTGTTTTCTCTTTGTGTTTTGTTTTTTCTATAGTTAACGTTCCAGTGGTGGTGTGGCTCATTGGCCACTCTTTCCTTTATTGGGCGGAGAGGAGAGCGGCGGTTCGGCCTGGGGGTCTGCACTTCGGCCTGGACGGAGTGGAGGTTCGTTGGAGAGGTTGCCGAGGGTTACAATGGAGGCAGGTCCTGCCGGATATAGTGGCCGCGAGCCGTTTGACAGCGGGTCCTGCAGTCGTTATCGTCCACACTGGAGGTAATGATTTGGGCCATGTGAAGCTAGCGGAACTTATAACGATGATAAAACAGGACCTCCGCCGAGTTTATGATTTCTTCGGGAAGGTTGTGCTGGTATGGTCAGAGATCGTGCCTCGCCTTTGTTGGAGGGGCGCGCGAGACGTTGCCGCGATTGATAGGGCTCGGCGTGTCTTGAACATCCGGGTTTCTAAATTCGTTAGATCTTTGGGGGGGATTGCGGTGCGGCATGTGGACTTGGAGGGTAATAATGAAAGGTTGTTGATGAGAGACGGGGTGCACCTCAATCCCATAGGTTCTGACATATTTCTTTCTGGGTTGCAAGATGGCCTGGAGAGGGCCTTGATTCTTTTGGGTGGGGGGGCCAACAGGCAGGTGTAGGGAGGTAGCAGTACACTGCCTGTTGTGTGGCGGGGGTGTCCATGCCCATTTGTTGAAGTTACGTTAACCTACATGCTCGCTGGGTCGCAGCGGAGCATTCAGGGCAAGATAAGAAGAAAGGAAAGGAAGAGCCGGAAGCGGGGCATGGACGGTTCACAAGTTTGTTTACTTAACCTTTGCTATCATTTTTGTAAATAAAGCTGTGGCCTACCCCACTAATACCACACGTAAGGTTTCTACTGGTCTTTATTGATAGCACACACATCTGAATATAGTCACCAAGGGGTTTTATAGCATTTAGATGGGTCCAATGAGTCTCAGGACCCAGATACAGTTAAAACATATGTTAGTGCAGGGGACCATAGGGAGCAAAAAGGGGGAACCAAAACCTACTATGGGACATACATCTTCTGAGGAGGTGCAAGAAGAGTTGTCATTAAGTGGATATTATTATTTTCTAGGTGATACAAAGAGGTCATTATTACTTTCTGGGGGGAACAGGGTGCACAAAGATGGGTGCTAGTACTGTGTGGGAGGCACACAAGGGATTTGTATGACTGTTCTGAAAAAGAAAGGTGTAATTTTTACCGCCAAGGCTGTATTATTATTGTCTAGTAGAAAGAAAGGGAACAAATGTGACACTATGATTTTGTTAGACACTGTTGGGTCACCACTACTAGGACTCTATTAATTGGCCACTACTAGTATGGGGGGTATTGGATATGCAGTACTATTGTATTGTCTGCTTGACAATAGAATTAGCTATAGTTATGGCACTATTATTTCTTAAAGGGGTTACTTAGGGAGTGTTTTCTGTTGGGTTCTATTTCGATCGGATATTGGGTTACCGTACCGGTCAGAAGCCTGGGTCATGTGAGCAAAACCAGTACCCGGCCCCTTCTCTCCCTTGTTTACCACTAGGTACCTATGAGAGGTATACTATTAGGCTGGGTCCAGATTTTGATACGGAATCCACCTCCAAAAACGCCTCCCAATTGAAAAGCTAGCGGATCCTATAGAAGTCAATTTGGAGGCGTTTTTTGGAGGCGGATTCCATGTCAAAATCCAGACCAAAAAACTCCATGTGAACCCCGCCTTCCACTGATTTATTCTGCCAGCCCCCATAGTACAGCAGTTTCTTGCACCTTTTTATTATTATTTGGTTTCTTTTTTTTCCTTCAATAGTGAAACTTACAAGAAGAAAAGTATAAGGGAAAGTTTTACAAAATCTATCTCCTCCTTAGATCCAGCTGGGGTTCTTTGAGTCATCTGCAGAATTTCAGGCAGGACTGGAGCCCGGGCGACTCATTCATGTGTTTTTCTGGGTGATGACTCAACAGACATGAGTGGCTGATAATGATACCATGAATGGTCAATGGACAAGATATGGACGGCGCTCTGTTCACTTGCTCTTACATTCATGTATGTGAAGAGTCCTGGTGACAGCTGGAGGTGCTGGAGATGACCGCTGCCACGCTTAATGATGCTGATTCCTTTTGTCAACACAAGACTCCAGGAGCTTTTTGTTTCCCTTTACCGGCCCAGGATCTTTGCCAATTGTGTGGTTGTCTTCTTGGAGTAATCTTTATTAACCAGAGATCAATAATAGCCGTGTATTCAGGTCAGGGAGGGAATCATTTTCTTACTGGAATCATTCTAAGACATTACAGAACCTTACATGCTGAAAATGTATATGGTATAAAAAAGTAAGTGTACGGCCAAAGCAAATGTGCAGGCTCACTGGATTTTTATAATGTTATTACATGTGTTTTAGGCCGGGGCCCCACGTTGCAAAAACACTGGGTTTTATAGTACTAGCAAAGTGGATGGGATTAGCTAGGAAAAAAAAATTGCAGCAGAAAAGTTTTTCAAAAACTAAGTTTTCAAAAACTCTTGCGTTTTTATAAATTGCAGTTTGTCAATGATACTTACGGAGGAGTCCAGTACCTCTGTATGTAATGCAAGCTGACTCAAATCCAGCTCTGCTACATCAGCTTCTACAGCAGCTTCATACTGTGGTAATGCATTTACAACCAATCCCTCATTACTGACTGCAAACATAGCAGATAGCAGAGCAAGTGAAACCCCGCCCACCAATGTGCAGAGAAAACCAGGAAGTGAAGAGAGTGCAGAGCTTGAAGGTTGGTGAACAAGGGTTATGGGAATACCCCTTTAAGCCCGTGCCCAACGTTGCGGAAAAGCAGCTTTTTTTTTGGTGCAAATTTTGCTGCATTTTTTTTAGCTACAGCCATAAGTAGATTGAGTAGAAGGGAGAAGAGTACGAACTTCCTCTATATTTCACATTCCTTTTGTAGCTACTTGTGGCTTTGGCTTTAAAAAACAAAAACACAGCAAAATCTAGGTTTTCCTTTTATTCCGGAGAACTTCTTTAATTTTTTTCTGCTGAAAGACAACAGTGAGTTAGCCTCAGATACTCTTGGTCGGCATCGATTATTTAAGGCCTTGTTCACATCTGCACATGGGTTTCCAATTGGGGAGTCCATGAAAACCTAATCTGCATAAAAAAGTGGTTACCTAGACTATAATCGGGTCCGTGTGGTTTCCGCACGAAAGATGCGGAGAGAAAAGTGTTGCTTGCTGGACTTTTCTCTCCGCATTTTTCATACGGAGAGGGGAATGGAATGGCCCAAATGCAGATGTGAACCGAGGCTTAAAGCTTGCAAAATTGTTAAAGGGATCAGGATTTATAGGATATGACATCAATATCACCGTGGTGGGGTTAAGTCACTCAGGACCCCCACCAATCATCTGTTCCTACAAATGCTACAAGTACCAACAGAGCAGACTACTGCAGCTTCATCCCATTCAACTGAACTGGATATAGTTGCTATACCCTGCATCACCGCTACTATGTAGGCATACAGGTACTGTAGATGGACCAAGGTAAAGATTGAGAGCCACAGCACCAATGCCCATGTAAGCAGTTGATACAAGTGCCAAGAGTCCGACTCTCACCAATCTGATAGTGGTGGTCCATTAAGGATAAGCCATCCTTATCCTAGTAACAGACGTGGATCCACCAGTGTGCACTGTCAAAGACATATACAATAAGAAGAGACACTAGTGAGCACCCTTTACTCCCAGGTCCATATATAGCACTCATTGGTAATACCGCTCTGCCCATGGTGAAAGTCCAGTTATTTCATTCAATTGCTTTTATCCCAGCACAAGTCAAGTTTCTGCAGCTTCCTAAGAACATCACCGGTCCGCAGCTCCAAGTAGAGGTGCGGAGGAGTCGGAGATGTGACATTCACTTGGGAATACAGTGCCGCTCATCAAACTGAAGTGTGATTAGACGTCTACACTGTGTGCTATTTGTGTGCATTATGTTATGCAGGAGGCTGATTGCATCCATATGTAATACAATCTTCTCTATGGATGTTCTCCACATCTGCTGGCTGTCTACAGGTACATTACTATTAAAATAGCTGCAGCAGTAAGAAAGCTATTCATTATGTCTGTCTATGCATCTATCTATATGTAACTCATCTGTTGTAACTATTTGTCTAATCTATAGATCTATCTAGATACAAACCATCTAATCTATCTATCTATCTATCTATCTATCTATCTATCTATCTATAAATTATCTATCTACATTTGTATTACAAAGTTAAAGTAACTGTAAAGTTAAGGAAGCTATTCACTCTTTCTTTTTATCTTGCAATTATCTTTTCCATCATATCTATCTATCTATCTATCTATCTATCTATCTATCTCCTATTTATCTATCTATCTATTGATCTATCTATCAAGAAAAACTCCTTGTTTATTGGGGCCCAGACCATACACCATATACGATCCCACACAGGGGCTTTTTTTAAGTAGTCCAATATGTGATATATGGTCTGAGCTCCATCATCTGAAGATGATGGTGGAGAACTTTTTTTTTTTTTTTTTTTACCAAATATATACCCAGATTGAGAGACTGGGTTCCTGCATTCCAAGTTTGGGAAGGTCTCCCTAGACTGCTGTCTTGTTTTCTTGTCTATCTATCTATCTATCTATCTATCTATCTATCTATCTATCTCCTATCTATCTATCTATCTATCTATCTATCTCCTATCTATCTATCTATCTATCTATCTATCTATCTAGTATCTTATATTTATCTATCATGCAGCTATCTTTTTATCATCAATCATTATACAAATTAACTCTAGAGCCAAAAAGCTACAGTATCTAATATCTATCTATCTATCTATCTATCTACCTATCTATCTATCTATCTATCTATCTATCTATCTATCTATCTCCTATCTCTCTCTCTCTCTCTCTCTCTATCTATCTAATATCTCTCTCTCTCTCTCTCTCTCTCTATCTATCTATCTCCTATCTATCTATCTATCTATCTATCTATCTATCTCCTATCTATCTATCTGTCTTCTATCTATCTATCTATCTATCTATCTATCTATCTATCATCTATCTATCTATCTATCTATCTATCTCCTATCTATCTATCTATCTATCTATCTATCTATCTATCTATCTATCTATCATCTATCTATCTATCTATCTATCTATCTCCTATCTATCTCATATCTATCTATCTATCTATCTATCTATCTATCTATCTATCATCTATCTATCTATCTATCTCATATCTATCTATCTATCTATCTATCTATCTATCTATCTATCTATCTCTACCTGTATATTGCATGTAATGTGTGACTTTGCTGTAGTAAGGTGTCCCAGTGGCATGTTGTAGAGGTGCTGCCCATGGCTGTAGAGGGCAGTATGTTCCCTGGGGGCACACAGGGGGGCACATATGTGCTGGGCAGGGCTGGCAGGATGCTGCTGCTGGTGTGAGGAGGAGAGCAGCATCTCAATGAGGGCCGGGCTAATGCAAATCACTGCAATAGCAGCAGAAGGAAAGCAGCTGCAGCCCAGACTCAGCACATCAGCAGTCAGGGAGTCAGTCAGGGGGCCAGCAGATCCATAACAAAGACAGCCTGCCTGCCTGCCTGTGCCGGCACAATACCCTGCTCCTCACTACCCAGGAGACCTCCACTGCCTGTGCCCGACCACCTACCCCGCAGAAAGGTAAGTGCCCAGCACTGTCATGGCCAGGCTGCTCCATTCATTGTACTGTGCGAATCCCAGGCTGCTGGCATCTATAGGGCAGTGCTAGGAGAGGTATCAATGCCCTGTGCCCTCCAGCAAGATGGGGAGAGCTGGGCACAGAGCTGGTCTGATCTATCTCATTACATTCCTAGTCACTGAGCTGGACTGCAATTGTGTCAGAGCCACAGGGTATTGCTGCATAGACCTGGGCAAGCCCTGGCACCAGCTGAGCAATAGGATCTGTCTGTCTGTGTATCTATTCATCTGTCTATTCATTTATATAACTATGTATATTCATATCTACCTATCTATCTATCTATCTATCTATCTATCTATCTATCTATCTGTCTGTCTATTATCATCTATTAATCTATGCAGCTGTCTATATACAGATAGGAAAGGGATGGATTCCATAGATTTGCTGTATATATCTTCCATGATAGAAGATGCCGGTTCATCATCCTAGTCATCCTACACAGAGCTGCACAAGCCGCATGCTATATATGTCTGCCTCCCTATATATATATCTATATATTTATATGTTATATTTATCTATCCATTTATATATTATAAATATATTATATATATATTATATAATATTTATCTATCTATCTATCTATCTATCTGCCTATGTACTGTCTGTACCTTCTAAAAGAGTGACATTGCCTAGCAGGTTCCTCCTACACATCTTACTAGCATTACATCACAGATATGTTACTATATCAGTATGTGTATCTTTAAGTGCCATAGGGTTGGCCTGGATATTGTGCCTTAATTGATGCTGACAGCTGCACTGTATATATCCCCCAGCACAGTGACAATGCATACAAGATGCAGGTTCATCCTATACATCCCCCCCCCCATGAGGTAATTGGTCCTGATGCTTTAGTAATTGTGTATGGATAGACAGGCCAGACAATAGTTCTACAGACTGCCAGCTTCATATATAAGGGAGAGGAAGGGGGGCAGGTCCTCATACTGCAAAACTTATGTACCGGTTCCATCAATAGTCCGCATTGCCAATATGGGCATAGAAATTTGCATTTTGGAAATAGAAGCGCTCGAATTCCAGAAGGGACCGAGAATGGATGAAGAGGACTTGAGAACCATAAGGGTTAATTATTCTTCCTTGCTGCATTAAAGCTTCTGAATAGCAGAATACTGATTAGACAAAGAAATACAGTTCTGCCTGGCATCCTAAAAATGCTTCAAGTGGCATTCAATCATCATGAGCCTTGGCCAGGGCTGAGCTCACCCTCTCTGCGGCTGACATATAAATGTGAGACCGGTGCAGGAGCCGGATTGATTAATAAAACATCACCGCATCTAAATGCCATATCCATGCCCTGGATTGCAGTAGATCAAGTGGCGGCGGAAATGCACGGTACTTGGAGTGAGGTGGGCAGAAGGGAGTTGTCCGTCTCATTCATTTTACTGCACTTTGCAAGGTGGAGGGGTAGACGGGAATAATTCATGTGTCTTAGGGGCCCTGCATTGTGGGATTAAAGAGAATATCATAGTCACTAAGATTCTGGAGCATCCCCTGTCTGGCTGACATACTGCACAGTCAGCACATTGTATGGTGGAAGAATAGGCAGGCATAGGGCAGGTGCTGCAGCCTGGTATATTATAATATATTCCCACACATGTCTTATATTGCCTATAGCCATGTATTGCTCTTAGTGCAGGCAATGGCATAGAACATTAGCATACATTATATATGCGGGGTATAGAATTTTTGGATTTCTTTTATTTTCTATAGACTCTTTCGGGTTTATATTAGACTTGTTCACAAGTTGAAAGTTAATTAGAAGGTAGAATCTATCGATATCTGTGTGTCCTCTATGGGAAATCAATCGGACGGGTGAGATATATGTCACTATTATTGTTCTAAATGGAAAATCCACTCTGCACCTCTTGCCCTGTAGAACGGGGAGAGTTTGAGGAATGTGATTTTTTTTTATTCAGATGACGGAGGGATGTTTTCTGGAATTTTCTCCATGTCTGCAGTGCTCATGTGTCTACAGATTTGTATTGGTCTAGTCTGACTAAATGAACTAGAAAAATGATCTGGCATCTGGTCCTTGGAGTCAGTGAGCAGACACTATGTGGCTCCCAGGCCTGTGTGTATAGAAGGCCGCGGATTGTCTTATCATTCTATATCGGATTTTATTGCTAGATTTAGCCGTCATATAATATTCTTTTACAGTCTAGGCCACATCATATTGATCCGTTTGTGTAGTATATAGAAGATATGATGTACGTATCATATGCACATATAGGGCTTTCTCAGAGGAGCTTGTATATGGATAGCTATAATCAAAACATACCCCCTTACTGATATATGTACTTATCCGTTAAGGAGTATTGGGGTAGTATAATCATTGGACTTGTCCCCGCTCCCTTTTTGCTTTGGGGCCTACAAAAACATGGAAGACCTTTGCCCATGGGTTAGGAGTCACAGAGTGACCTGAATTGGTGCTCCCATTGTCACTGGGCTCTTTACAGGGGCCTATATGGTACATTATATACCAATGCTCAGTGCATAAATGGTGGCGGTTATATTATCAAAACGTAAAGAATCTATAGGTTGTTAGGATGACTTCTTCATATCTACACTTCCGTATAGTAAATTAATATCTAAGACCTAAACTATAATGCCTCATAATACATATCCATGAGACGTGGCCATGTGTAGTCCTTTCAGTGCTCTGATCTACCAAGTACCTCATTGATGGCGGCCATTACAGCACCCATATGACCCATACTCTGCTTACCGCAGGCTCTGAATGGCGTCTCAGTATATTTTCCATCTCTAATAATAATAATAAAAAATGTTATTTATATAGCGCCAACATATTCTGCAGCGCTGTACAATTTGTAGGGTTCAAATACAGACAGAAAGATACATTACAAAGAAGTCATTTCACACAATGGAACTGAGAGCCCTGCTCGCAAGAGCTTACAATCTATGAGGTAGAGGGGGTGACACAAGAGGTAGCAGGGGCGGTATTGCTTATACAGAGGTCAGAGACTTTTGTAATAGAGGTGACTGTCATTACACAAACATAAGACTTTATGAGCCGTCAACAGTCGTGTCCTTTAACATGTGGATGGAGCTTGGACCTATAAAGTTAGCATGAGATGACATCATATCATGTGGGGAAATGTGGGAGCGGGGACAGAGGAGGGTTAAGGGTTTACGTTAGAAATTGTGATAGGCTTGTCTGAAAAGATGTGTCTTTAGTTTGAAACTGTAGAAATTAGGAGTTAATCTGATTGTCCGGGGTAGAGCATTCCAGAGAAGTGGTGCAGCTCGGGAGAAGTCTTGTATATGAGCGTGGGAGGTTCTGATAATAGAGGATGTAAGTGTTAGGTCATTGAGTGAGCGGAGAGCACGGGTTGGGCGGTAGACAGAGATGAGGGAGGAAATGTAGGGAGGTGCGGCATTATGGAGAGCCTTGTGGATGAGAGTGATAACTTTATATTTTATTCTATAATGAATAGGCAGCCAATGTAGTGACTGGCACAGACCAGAGGCATCGCTGTAGCGTCTAGCCTGATAGATGAGCCTGGCCGCTGCATTCAGAATAGATTGTAGAGGGGAGAGTTTAGTGAGGGGAAGACCGATTAGTAAGGAGTTACAGTAGTCAAGGCGAGAATGAATCGGAGAGACAGTAAGTGTCTTTAGTGTATCTCTGGTAAGGAAAGGGCGTATTCTGGAGATGTTTTTGAGGTGGAGGTGACATGAACGTGCGAGTGATTCAATATGAGGGGTGAAGGACAGCCATAGTGTTTCTTGGGTTTCTATAGTTTTAACATATAGTTTTAGCCATGAATCAGAAAGCTCAGGATGAACAGCTCATGGACATTTAGGAACATTACAAAGGTAAATTGAATTGATATTAAATAGATACAATGGATTTAACAAACTTTGCATGAATGGCTAGTACAGACGACTATAGGATCATTATAATATATCTTATTAGGGAACATGCTCTTTACTGCTCTTATCAACCTGTTTTCTGCTTTTCCTCACTACTATGACTCTGTTATATCAATCTGGAGACAAACAACAGGTCACATGACTCAGATTATACATGTCTCTAGAAGTCTATAGAGAGGGAAGGGGGAGTAGCGAGCAGATAGTGCAGGTGATAAGAGAAGAAAGACAGGCTTATGGTATGTTCACATTTACATGGAGGCTCCATTGCTGTCTAAAGTATCAGACAAAATGTCCGGTGAAGTCACAGAGAGAACAACGGATACCTGAAAATCTCCATTACAGTCATTAGATGGGTCCATCTTTATTATTTAAACCATTGTTCTTTTCCTACAACAGAACAGAAGAAAGGACTAAACAACGCAGATGTGAATCCATCATTACCATGATGCTGGAGCTAGAAAGGAGCTTTATATTAGTGGGTCCAACCTATTAAAGTGAATTACCCCCTAGTGAGAAAATGTCCCTACTGAGTACCCCCCAAATAACAATCACTTATAAATGGTAATAATACAAAGCTTCATTTGAAGCCTTAGTTAACATCTGTGTAATGACCCCCTTATTGCCCCCACATAATGTATAATTGCCCCACAGTTCCCCCACACTTAGTAAAATGTCCCCATCAGTGCCCCTACACTAAGTAGACTGTCCCCATCAGTGTCCCCACATTCAGTAGAATGTCCTTATCAATCCCCCCACACTCAGTAGACTGTCCCCATCAGTGCACCCTCACTCACTATTATGTCCCCACATGTTATATAATGGTCCTTTCAGTGCCCCAAATGTAATAAAATGGCCACCACAGTTCCCCAACATATAACATATTGGCCCCAATGCTTAGTAATGTTTAGGAGTGAGTGGTAAGCTGCATTCATGACTTACCATCAGGGCAGATAAAGCATATCATGGGCCTCAGGCTGTTCAGAGAGCATGCCCACTCCATTCATGCCAAAGATCCCTGTCACAGAATAATGTTTCATAGTGGCCCACACACAGTATAATATCCCATGTGACTGAGTCCCGAGCGGTCAAGTAGTGTAATGACACATAGCTTGACAGAGGCCTGCACCGGAGTCTAGGGGAGTAGGGGAAGTGAGTAACACTGTTTGTTATGTGTACTCACCTGCCCTTGGCCTCCGCTCATTATACTATGAGGGTTTGAAGACACCCCTGTGTATAATAGTAGCTTGTGGGTGGGAAACTCAATGAGATTATGGTTTATTGATAAGAAATGTTTTACCTTTTGCTAAAATCTAGAAGGACATTCTTGAACTGTCAAGTAAAGATATATATATATATATATATATATATATATATATATATATATATATATACACACCGCATATATAATCTATGATAATTCTGTTTGTATTGATTCAAAGAAAGGTTAAGTAGAACCCTGCAAGGTTATTGGAAACAGTTATAAATTGGTCCCTTAGAATTTGACTTTCTGACTAATTATCAATGAGACTAAATTCCCAAATTAATCACTCATATAATGATCATCATCTGTATAACTAGAGATTGCATTTCCTGTAGGAATCACAGGAAAACAACTTTAGAATCTAAAATATCACAGTGATAGCATTTCCATTGGCAGAGACTCCCAAAGACCAGTAGCCCTTTAATAACCTTCTTCTTGGAAATATCTTTGGGCCTACTTTCATAGAACATATTAGGAGTAGTAAGGAATTGGCTCAGAAAGACCCCTGTCCATATATCTATAAATTCATCATACAAGGAGGAGGTCTCTTTCCCGGGTCCTTCTCTATGGTACGTAAGGGGTAGTATACTATGTATGGTGACAATAAAGGAGTAGTAGACTATGTGTGGGGGCACTAAAGGGGGCAGTACTGGGGGTCACCAAACATGATCAAATTCACAGCTGTGCACACAAAGCGAAACACTGTATCTTATCCATATGGGAAGAAACCCACGTATACACAAAAATAACATCGAAACATCATGCCAAGTAAAGTCATTGTGCAATATCAGTAACAGTATGTACTTTCTCAACCTATAGATGTATAGGGAATGTTGTTCATTTATGGCACCTTGTTCTTAGAGTTACCCTGGCGCTGCACTGTGCCTTATGTCCTTGTATTCTCACCTCAGTAACATTCCCTCATTGTGAAGAGTCACACAATGCCTTTACAGTACAATACGTCTGATTATTTTAGGAGCTTCTGCTTTTCAGATCTGACATTTGTATAACTTTGAATACGATTTTCCTGCAGGCAGAATAAAATGATTACATTGTCCGATCTAGCAGGGAAATATCGCCACATCTCATGTAAAAAACAGTCATTAAAGGGGACCTGTCACATTGTAAATGCAACCAAATCTGCAGGCAGCATGTTATAGAGCAGGAGGAGCGGAGCAGAGTCATATAGAGGTTCGCTTGAAAAGATGCTGCAAAGTTTGTCATTGATTCATTTCCTCTCTCCCTTCTAGGCTTAGGAGTCCAGGGGGCGGTCCTCATCAATGATTGGCAGCCTTCATTATATGTGTGTGCCTAGAGAGATTACTGCCTTTCATTGAGTTGGACTCTCCACTGGAGAAGTGGAGTTCTATGATATACAGGTTTGGCTCTATTCAGATCATGTCTGTTACATTTGTTTAACGGATGCAAAAAACAGATGCAAACCGGTGGCCGGCCGTCTACATAGACATCAATGGAAAAAGAAAAAGTAACAGATCTGTTCCTATATCACAGAGCTCTGCTTCTCTCCTCTATCATATAACCCTATATATCACAGAGCTTCTCTCCTCTATCATATAACCCTATATATCACAGAGCTTCTCTCCTCTATCATATAACACTATATATCACAGAGCTCTGCTTCTCTCCTCTATCATATAGCCCTATATATCACAGAGTTCAGCTTCTCTCCTCTGTCATATAACCCTATATATCACAGAGCTCAGCTTCTCTCCTCTATCATATAACCCTATATATCACAGAGCTCAGCTTCTCTCCTCTCTCATATAACCCTATATATCACAGAGCTCTGCTTCTCTCCTCTATCATATAACCCTATATATCACAGAGCTCAGCTTCTCTCCTCTATCATATAACCCTATATATCACAGAGCTCAGCTTCTCTCCTCTATCATATAACCTATATATCACAGAGCTCAGCTTCTCTCCTCTATCATATAACCCTATATATCACAGAGCTCAGCTTCTCTCCTCTATCATATAACCTATATATCACAGAACTCAGCTTCTCTCCTCTATCATATAACCCTATATATCACAGAGCTCATCTTCTCTCCTCTATCATATAACCCTATATATCACAGAGCTCAGCTTCTCTCCTCTATCATATAACCTATATATCACAGAGCTCAGCTTCTCTCCCTCTATCATATAACCCTATATATCACAGAGCTCAGCTTCTCTCCTCTATCATATAACCCTATATATCACAGAGCTCAGCTTCTCTCCTCTACCATATAATCCTATACTGTATATCACAGAGCTTAGCTTCTCTCCTCTATCATATAACCCTATATATCACAGAGCTATCATATAGTCCTATATATCACAGAACTCAGCTTCTCTCCTCTATCATACCGTATAACCCCATATATCACAGAGCTCAGCTTCTCTCCTCTATCCTATAACCCTATATATCACAGAGCTCAGCTTCTCTCCTCTATCATATAATCCTATATATCACATAGCTCAGCTTCTCTCCTCTATCATATAACCCTATATATCACAGAGCTCAGCTTCTCTCCTCTGTCATATAATCCTATATATCACAGAGCTCAGCTTCTCTCCTCTATCATATAGTCCTATATATCACATAGCTCAGCTTCTCTCCTCTATCATATAACCCTATATATCACAGAGCTCAGCTTCTCTCCTCTATCATATAACCCCATATATCACAGAGCTCAGCTTCTCTCCTCTATCCTATAACCCTACATATCACAGAGCTCAGCTTCTCTCCTCTATCATATAACCCTATATATCACAGAGCTCAGCTTCTCTCCTCTATCATATAACCCTATATATCACAGAGCTCAGCTTCTCTCCTCTATCATATAACCCTATATATCACTGAGCTCAGCTTCTCTCCTCCTATTATATCCTGCTTTCACACATTGCAGTAGAAATGTCCTTACAGATTCACTTTAAGTAGTTTATTAGAGATGAGCGAACAGTGTTCTATCGAACTCATGTTCGATCGGATATTAGGCTGTTCGGCATGTTCGAATCGAATCGAACACCGCGTGGTAAAGTGCGCCATTACTCGATTCCCCTCCCACCTTCCCTGGCGCCTTTTTTGCTCCAATAACAGCGCAGGGTAGGTGGGACAGGAACTACGACACCGGTGACGTTGAAAAAAGTAGGCAAAACCCATTGGCTGCCGAAAACATGTGACCTCTAATTTAAAAGAACAGCGCCGCCCAGCTTCGCGTCATTCTGAGCTTGCAATTCACCGAGGACGGAGGTTTCCGTCCAGCTAGCTAGGGCTTAGATTCTGGGTAGGCAGGGACAGGCTAGGATAGGAAGGAGAAGACAACCAACAGCTCTTATAAGAGCTAAATTCCAGGGAGAAGCTTGTCAGTGTAACGTGGCACTGACGGGCTCAATCGCCGCAACCCAGCTTTCCCAGGATCCTGAATGGAATACACTGTCAGTGTATTCCCGTATACCCGATATATACCCCCGATACCCGTTCCAACGGTGTGCCCCCCCACCTTCACCCCAGAAATACCCTGCAAGTCCCCTAGCAATAGAATTGGGGCTATATACACCCACTATTTTTGCTACTGCCATATAGTGCCATTGTCTCACTGGGAATTCAAAGAATATATTGGGCTTACATATAACTTCAATTCCAGGGAGAAGCTTGTCAGTGTAACGTGGCACTGACGGGCTCAATCGCCGCAACCCAGCTTTCCCAGGATCCTGAATGGAACACACTGACAGTGTATTCCCGTATACCCCATATATACACCCCAAATCCCCGTTCCAACGGTGTGCCCCCCCACCTTCACCTCAGAAATACCCTGCAAGTCCCCTAGCAATAGAATTGGGGCTATATACACCCACAATTTTTGCTACTGGTATACAGTGCCATTGTCTCACTGGGAATTCAAAGAATATATGGGGGTTATGTGCACCCACAATTTTTAATACTGCTATACAGTGCCATTGTCTGACTGGGAATTCAAAGAATATATGGGGGTTATGTGCACCCACAATTTTTAATACTGGTATATAGTGCCATTGTCTGACTGGGAATTCAAAGAATATATGGGGGTTACGTGCACCCACAATTTTTAATACTGGTATACAGTGCCATTGTCTGACTGGGAATTCAAAGAATATATGGGGGTTACGTGCACCCACAATTTTTAATACTGCTATACAGTTCCTTTGTCTCACTGGGAATTCAAAGAATATATGGGGGTTATGTGCACCCACAATTTTTAATACTGGTATACAGTGCCATTGTCTGACTGGGAATTCAAAGAATATATGGGGGTTACGTGCACCCACAATTTTTAATACTGCTATACAGTTCCTTTGTCTCACTGGGAATTCAAAGAATATATGGGGGTTATGTGCACCCACAATTTTTAATACTGGTATATAGTGCCATTGTCTGACTGGGAATTCAAAGAATATATGGGGGTTACGTGCACCCACAATTTTTAATACTGCTATACAGTGCCATTGTCTGACTGGGAATTCAAAGAATATATGGGGGTTATGTGCACCCACAATTTTTAATACTGGTATACAGTGCCATTGTCTGACTGGGAATTCAAAGAATATATGGGGGTTACGTGCACCCACAATTTTTAATACTGCTATACAGTTCCTTTGTCTCACTGGGAATTCAAAGAATATATGGGGGTTATGTGCACCCACAATTTTTAATACTGGTATACAGTGCCATTGTCTGACTGGGAATTCAAAGAATATATGGGGGTTACGTGCACCCACAATTTTTAATACTGCTATACAGTTCCTTTGTCTCACTGGGAATTCAAAGAATATATGGGGGTTATGTGCACCCACAATTTTTAATACTGGTATACAGTTCCTTTGTCTCACTGGGAATTCAAAGAATATATGGGGGTTATGTGCACCCACAATTTTTAATACTGGTATACAGTGCCATTGTCTGACTGGGAATTCAAAGAATATATGGGGGTTATGTGCACCCACAATTTTTAATACTGGTATACAGTGCCATTGTCTGACTGGGAATTCAAAGAATATATGGGGGTTACGTGCACCCACAATTTTTAATACTGCTATACAGTTCCTTTGTCTCACTGGGAATTCAAAGAATATATGGGGGTTATGTGCACCCACAATTTTTAATACTGGTATACAGTGCCATTGTCTGACTGGGAATTCAAAGAATATATGGGGGTTACGTGCACCCACAATTTTTAATACTGGTATACAGTGCCATTGTCTGACTGGGAATTCAAAGAATATATGGGGGTTATGTGCACCCACAATTTTTAATACTGGTATATAGTGCCATTGTCTGACTGGGAATTCAAAGAATATATGGGGGTTACGTGCACCCACAATTTTTAATACTGCTATACAGTGCCATTGTCTGACTGGGAATTCAAAGAATATATGGGGGTTATGTGCACCCACAATTTTTAATACTGGTATATAGTGCCATTGTCTGACTGGGAATTCAAAGAATATATGGGGGTTACGTGCACCCACAATTTTTAATACTGGTATACAGTGCCATTGTCTGACTGGGAATTCAAAGAATATATGGGGGTTATGTGCACCCACAATTTTTAATACTGGTATACAGTGCCATTGTCTGACTGGGAATTCAAAGAATATATGGGGGTTATGTGCACCCACAATTTTTACTACTGGTATACAGTGCCATTGTCTGACTGGGAATTCAAAGAATATATGGGGGTTACGTGCACCCACAATTTTTAATACTGGTATACAGTGCCATTGTCTGACTGGGAATTCAAAGAATATATGGGGGTTATGTGCACCCACAATTTTTAATACTGGTATACAGTGCCATTGTCTGACTGGGAATTCAAAGAATATATGGGGGTTATGTGCACCCACAATTTTTACTACTGGTATACAGTGCCATTGTCTCACTGGGAATTCAAAGAATATATGGGGGTTACGTGCACCCACAATTTTTAATACTGGTATACAGTGCCATTGTCTGACTGGGAATTCAAAGAATATATGGGGGTTACGTGCACCCACAATTTTTAATACTGCTATACAGTGCCATTGTCTGACTGGGAATTCAAAGAATATATGGGGGTTATGTGCACCCACAATTTTTAATACTGGTATACAGTGCCATTGTCTCACTGGGAATTCCACAAATAATTTGGGGATTCATTCACCCTACATCTCAGGCTCTTGCCATATTCACCCAGGTTGTCAGTGCTGCACCAGCTCGTTCCCAGACAGCTCGGCCCGAAAAACGCGTTACCTATATAGAGGATTTGGACAATGAAGACAACATGTTCTAAATCTAATGTCTGCACCTTCTCCAGAATTAAAATAAAGGCAGCGTTTAACTTTCAAATAGCACTGCACAAAGGAAGAGCTTATCAGCTTGTCTCATGACATGCTACTGAAAAGTTTCATTTGTGTATCTTAATGTAAATATAGTTGTATAAGCTTTTTGGGTTTTAGGCACTGCCAAGTTATTTATTACCACCCACTCCCTTATAATGATGATGACGCCAAAGTCACTGTGGGTGTTCAGAGCTCACAGCTTTGGGTGACATTTGTCTTGCTCTCTGTCGGTACCAGCTGTCTTTTTGGATACCGTAAAGTTATGTTGACTTTATTAACAGCTATAGAAGCTTTAGCCAGGTTGTGACGGTGTGTAACCCTAACAACACTAAGTGGGATACACATTAATAGTCAGTCTATGTACGCTAAACGTATCACTGAAGTAATTTTTTTTCCCTCTCCCCTAATATAAGAAAGGAACAGACATTAGACCTAGACCGGGGTTCGAGGCTTGAAAAAATCCAGTATTATTTGTTCTTCATGATGTGAAATATGTGTTGAAAAGCAACCCAAGATGAAGTCAGCCATGTGTGCCAGTGTGTTACTTGGCATGCCTTTGCTGGCCCCAACTGTAAGGGTCACTCTCCATTTCCTCCATTTTCCACTCCCCTTCACACCATTTGTGGTGAAGCAATGGGATGCACTGAAGTGCACCCTCTAGCCTCGTGTGGGATAGGGACATCAGATGCCACTCCAACCCCCTCGTCTTCCTCCGCCAGCCAACGGTGCGAAGATGAGAGGAGTGTGCTCTGAATGTTTTCTGCCTAGCAGAGGCTAGTTCTCACTTACGAAAATGGCCCCACTTTGACCTGTATATCAGGCACAATGGTGTAGGTTTCAAAGAAACATGGCACCAACAAGTTGGAAAACGTGGGCCATGCGTGGACCGTGTTTGAGTCTGGCAAGCTCCAGATCTGCTACCAGGTTCCAGCCATTATCACAGGCGCAAAAATGCCAGGCCCCAGGTGTAGCAGGGAAAAAAAAATGCCATCTCAGCCAGGATGGCATCCCTGACCTCGGAGGCACTGTGCTGTCTGTCCCCCAAGCTGATCAGTTTCAGCACGGCCTACTGACATCTCCCCATGCCAGTGTTACAGTGTTTTCCGCTAGTAGCTGGGGTGGAGGTTGCAGCTTCGTAGGGTTTCAGTCTACTCCTGCCATGGCCTGGGAGAGGAGATAGGCCACCCCAGTTTGCACCCGGGGAACAGACTCCACCACATTCACCCTGCCTGTCATTAAAGATAAGCACTGCAGCATCCCTGACCACAGGCGCTTGTCCATGTGTCGGTGGTCAAGTGGACCTTGCAGCAAAGCGCAGAGCTCTGGGCCCGACTGATGTTATGGGACACATGCAGGCGCAAGGCAGAGACAGCACACCAAGAGAAGTAGTAACGGCTAGGCCCAGCATAGGGAGGTGCCCCAGCTGCCATCTGCTGACGGAAGGCCTGGGTCTCCAGAAGCATAAACAAACACCAACATCTCCAGGGCCAGCAGTTTATCGATGAGGCTGTTACAGGCTTGGGCATGGGGGTGGGTTGTATTGTACTTCTGCCTGCAATGAAAAGCTTGGGAAATGTGGAGTGGCTGGGAAGAGGCGCATGATGGTGCAGGCCAAAAGGGCGCATGAGGGTGAACTCCCCAATGTGTCAGAGATAGGTGTGTAGGTGTCCTTGCATCATATACTTGCACCATATTTGGCTTTGGAAGTTAATTTTGTGCCAAAAAGTGGTTAAGACAGCGATCCCTCAGCTACTCCCGTTACACTGTCTATTGAAGTTACCATCTGTGGAAGTGGACCACCATTTCTAAGATCCCAAAGGAAGCAGGCAAGAGATGTGCAGTTCAGAAAAAAAGATGAGAAAATAAGTTTAGGCTGTAGAGCACAGAGGGATCGGAGAGGACAGAGCTGGTGTCGGCCAGGTATTCCCACAACATGCGCCTATACTTGTCCCTCCTGGTGACACTAGGCCCCTGAGTGGCAGTAATTTGTCCAGGGGGGCCATTAACGTGTTCCAGACCTAGGAATAAGTCTTCCAACAGGGTAGAGTTTTGCATGCCTTTGCTTCTACCCACTGTTTTTGCTGCTTAGCTTCCCTCCACATCTACTCTGCTTTCACCCCTAAACATCACCCCAGTTTATGCCTTTGCTTCTACCCAGGTTTTTTGTTGATTTAGCTTCCCTCTACATCTACACTGCTTTAGCCCCTAGACATCACCCCTGTCCATGTGGGGTCGGTGGCCTCGTCATCCACCAACTCCTCTTCCAATTGCGCACTGCCCCCTTACTGCAAACCGCACATGACCACAGCTTGCCTTGATGGCAACTGTGTCTCATGATCCCCACTTAGGTCCAGACAAGTCGGTGGCGGGTCCAAAACCCCAAAATTGGAAGGAAATGGCAGATGCTGCAGTATTTCTAACACCTGTTCCTGGTGCTCGGGCCTGGTCTGTGTTGTACCCTGCACCCTGCTTAACGCATCTGCCATATCCGAAGTTGTGCTGAGCGCATGCTAATGTTTCGTGTCCAGTGCAATGGATGGGATGGGATTTCACATAAGTCTGCCACCCATGGCCACTCATGGTTGAGCAACTGAGGGAGTTGACTTTGACGAACCCGAGGGTTTTGGAGTTGGAACTACATCAAAGGTCTGTGCTGCTCACACACTCTGCTCAACACATGATATGTTTAGTGCCAGCAGTGTGGAGACGTCGCACAACAGCCGTTGTTCCAGCAGGTACAGGCGTTGTAGGAGTGCATAGAGGCTAGCAGCGGCAACTATACACTTTAAAAACTATCCGCACAAGCGCCACACTTTCACCAGTAGCTCAGGAACATTGGGGTACCTTTTTCAAAAGATTAGCAGCAATGAGTTAAAAACGTGGCCCAGGCATGGAATATGTTGCAGGCTGCCAAGCTACAGAGCCAATCCCAGGTTACGGCCATTATCACACATGACAACATGCCTGGGCCCAGGTGCAGTGGCAAAAACCACATTGCCGTCTCATCGAGGATGGCATGACTCACTTTGTAGGCAGTGTGCTGTCTGGCCCCCAAGCTGATGAGCTTCAGCACGGCCCGCTGACGTCTCCCCACACCAGTGTTGCAGCGTTTCCAGCTCGTAGCTGGGGTCAATTTAACAGCGGAGGAGGGTGGTGTTTCAGCCCTCCTCCCAGGAATGTTGTGTGGGGAGACAAGTCAGGCCACCACATTTTGCGACCCGGTCCACGCCTCAACTACATTCAACCACTGTGCCCAAATTGAAAGGTAGCGTCCCTGTCCGCATGCACTTGTCCATTCGTAACTGGTCACATGGAACTTTAGGGCTAAGCGCTGAATTTAGGGACCGCCTCATGTTTGGGGGAAAGTGCTGGTGTGGACGGCACAGTGCGGTGGCGCAGTAGACACTCTGCCCAAAAAGGGCAGAGTGTCCCCCAGCCGGGATTCCAACATCTCCTGGGCCAGATTTCTTGAGATGAGGCCGTTGAAGCCTTGGGCATGTGGGTGGGTTGCGCTGTACTTTAGCATGAAATGAAAGGCTTGGGAGATGGGGAGTTGCTGGGAAGAGGCGCATGATGGCGCGGGCAAAAGGAGAAATGGCAGGAAAAGGTGAGGATAAGGGTGAACTCCCCAAAGTGTCAGAGGCAGATGTGGAGGTGTCCTGGCTCCTGGTCTGGACTGCAGCGCCAGCCCTGTCAACAGTGGAAGAGGCAGTGGCCGCCAGGCCAAACGACGATTATCCTGCGCTTGCTCTCACCCACTGAGCCCAGGGCTTGCCTTCCAAATGATGGCACCCGCAAGAGGTGGTGAGATTCCTCTCCGCAGATCTCCAAACCATCTTGGACTTGCAAATTGCACTAAATTTGTCATGTAACTGACATGTATATGATGAGTCTATCCATTGTCTGTTCATTTTGGTGAAAGTCAGCCTGTCAGCTGACAGACAGCTGTGCTTGTCAGTGATGATGTCACCGGCTGCTTGTACCCCCAGTTTTTGCTGCTTAGCTTGCCTCCACATCCACACTGCTTTTGCCCCTACACATCACCCCTATCCATGCCTGTGCCTCTAGCCATAAGTCTGCCACCCATGGAAACTCATGGTGCAGAAAGTGAGGGAGCTGACTCTGAGGAACCCTTGGGTTTTGTAGCTGGTACTCCATCAAAGGTCTCTGCTGCTCACACACCCTGCTGAACATACGGTATCTAGGGTTAGAGCGTGTGGTGACCTCGCACAACAGTAGGTGCTTCAGGCAGATGTAGGCCTTGCTGGAGTGTATTGCGGCTAGCTCCAGGTACTGTAGACTTGGGAAAGTGGGTGTCCAAGTGCCGCACTTTCACCCTTAGCTCAGCTAATTTGGGGTATGTTTTTAAAAATCATTGCACCACTACATTGAACATGTGGGCCAGGCATGGAACGTGTTGGAGGCTGGCAAGCTCCAGAGCCCTCCAACAAGCTAAAAAACCTGGCCCCAGGGGCAGCGGGGATAAACAAATTGCCATCTCATCCAGGATGGCATCCCTGACCTCAGAGGCAGTGTGCTGTCCGTCTCCCAAGCTGATGAGCTTCAGCCCAGCCTGCTGACGTCTCCCCACACCAGTGTTGCAGCGTTTTCAGCTCGTAGCTGGGGTAAATCTAACAGCGGAGGAGGAGGAGGGTGGTGTTTCAGCCCTCCTCCCAGGAATGTTTTGTGGGGAAACAAGTCAGGAAAATTCTTGAAACGGGAGAGTTTTGCATCTTTGCCCTTGCTGCCTATGGACATCCCTTTGCCTCTAGCCACCATTTTCCCTGCTTTGCTTGCCTCCACATCCACACTGCTTTTGCCTATAGACATCACCCCAGTCCATGCCTTAGCTTGTACCCCCAGTTTTTCCTGCTTAGCTTGCCTCCACATCCACACTGCTTTTGCCCCTAGACATCACCCCAGTCCATGCCTTAGCTTGTACCCCCAGTTTTTCCTGCTTAGCTTGCCTCCACATCCACACTGCTTTTGCCCCTAGACATCACCCCAGTCCATGCCTTAGCTTGTACCCCCAGTTTTTCCTGCTTAGCTTGCCTCCACATCCACACTGCTTTTGCCCCTAGACATCACCCCAGTCCATGCCTTAGCTTGTATCCCCAGTTTTTCCTGCTTAGCTTGCCTCCACATCCACACTGCTTTTGCCCCTAGACATCACCCCAGTCCATGCCTTAGCTTGTACCCCCAGTTTTTCCTGCTTAGCTTGCCTCCACATCCACACTGCTTTTGCCCCTAGACATCATCCCTATCCATGCCTCTTCCCCTAGCCATAACTCTGCCACCCCTGGAAACTCATGGTGCAGAAACTTTGGTTGCTGACTTTGAGGAACCCTTGGGTTTTGTAGATGGAACTCCATCAAAGGTCTGTGCAGCTCACACACCCTGCTCAAGATATGGTATTGTAGGGTTTCAGCGTGTGTGAATGACGGACAACAGCCTGTGTTTGGACAGATGTAGGCCTTGCTAGAGTGTTTTTAGGCTAGCAGCGACTCCTGTGCACTTGCAAAAGTGGGCGCACAAGCGCCGCATTTTCAACAGTAGCTTCGGTACATTTGGGTATGTTTTTAAAAAAACTTTGCACCACTAGGTTAGACGTGGGCCAAACATGGAACGTGTTGGAGGCTGGCAAGCTCCAGAGCCGCTACCAGGTTCCAGCCATTATCACAGGCGTAAAAATGCCAGGCCCCAGGTGTAGCAGGGAAAAAAAAATGCCATCTCAGCCAGGATGGCATCCCTGACCTCGGAGGCACTGTGCTGTCTGTCCCCCAAGCTGATGAGCTTCAGCACCGCCTGCTGACGTCTCCCCACACCAGTGTTTTAGCGTTTGCCGCTAGTAGCTGTGGTGGAGGTTGCAGCGTCGTAGGGTTTCAGTCTACTCCTGCCATGAATTTTGGCCTGGGAGAGGAGATAGGCCACCCCAGTTTGCACCCGAGGAACAGACTCCACCACATTCACCCTGCCTGTCATTAAAGATAAGCACTGCAGCATCCCTGACCACAGGCGCTTGTCCAAGTGTCGGTGGTCAAGTGGACCTTGCAGCAAAGCGCGGAACTAAGGGCCCACCTGATGTTGAGTGACACGTGCTGGTGCAAGGCGGGGACGCCACACCGGGAGAAGTTGAGACGGCTAGGGACGGCATAGTGAGGTGCCACAGTTGCCATCAGGTCCGGGAAGGCGGGAGTTTCAACAAGCCGGAACGCCAACCTCTCCTGGGCCAGCAGTTTAGCGATGTTGGCGTTCTAGGCTTGCGTGGGTGGGTGGTTAGCGGTGTATTTCTGCCGGCGCTCCAATGTCTGAGAGATGGTGGGTTGTTGTAAAGAAGCGCCTGATGGTGCCTTTGATGGTGCAGGAGAAGGAGATAAGACAGAAACAGGGGAGGATGAGGGAGAAGTCAACAAAGTGGCGGAGGCAGATGAAGTGATGTCCTGGCTCGTCCTCTGGAGTGCATCGCCAGCACTGTGAGCAGAGGCAGTGGCATGAACGGCGGGCGACGTTTGTCCTGCCGTTGCTGCCTGCCACTGATTCCATTGCTTGGATTCCAAATGACGGTGCATTGAAGTGGTGGACAGGTTGCTCTTCTCAGGGCCCCTACTCGATTTCGAGAGGCAAATTGTGTAGACGACACTATATCTGTCCTCGGCGCATTCCTTGAAAAAACTCTACACCTTCAAGAAACGTGCCCTCGATGGGGGAGTTTTTCTGGGCTGGGTACAAAAGGGAACATCTTCGGACATTCCGGGTCTGGCCTGGCTTCGGCAAAGCAGCTGACCTCTGCCTCTGGACATGTCTCTGCCTCTAGCTACCCTTTTTGGTGCTGCACCTGCCTCAACATCCACACTACTTTCCCAGCTTGACATCTGCCTTGTCCAGGTGGGGTCGGTGTCCTCGTCGTCCACCACCTCCTCTTCCAACTCCTGTCTCGCCTCCTCCTCCTGCACAATGCGCATGTCAACTGGCTGCCCTGACAGCAACTGCGTCTCATCGTCGTCGATGAGGGTGGGTTGCTGGTCATCCGCCACCAAATCGACCGGAGATGGAATGGAGGAGACTCTAGTGTTTGAGCATCTGGACACAGATACTCGTCTGTTAGGTCCGTGGAATCGCGAAATGGAGGGGCAGGTTGCGGTACAGTCAAAGGAAGGGAGAACAGCTCTGGGGAGCAGGGACAGTTGGGGTTATTGTTCTGAGAAGATTGGGAATTTTGGGTGGAAGGAGGACAAGACTGTTGGGTAAGAGGAGGTAGAGGCTGACTGGCTGGTGGACAATGTGCTTTAAGCGTTATCCGACAGCCATTGCAAGACCTGTTCCTGGTTCTCGGGCCTACTAATCTTTGTACCATTCAGCCTAGTTAATGTGGAACTTTTGTGCAAAGCGCAGAACTTAGGGCCCGCCTGATGTTAAGGGACACACGCTGGTACAAGGCTCAACTCACCCTAAGTGCCAAAAACACTGCTGGTGCAAGGCTCTACTCATGCCAAGGGCCTCAATCTCTGCTGGTAGCTCAGCTTAAGGTCATGTAACTTTGTTTGGAAGGGCTCATGTTAAGGGCTAGAAAAGTGAATTTTGGAAGGTCTTACCACATCACACACACACACACACACACACACACACACACACACACTCAAAATGACAGTTAAGGGTGAGGGCTTTTGGAATTCCCATTGCCTATTCCATTTGTGGTTGTCATGGGGAACGTGATTTAAAGGGGTGGTTGTTACTGTTTGTTGAGCTTAAATTGGGGTTTGTGTCCATCCATTTGGGGAGTAAAGAAGGTTTCCAGGTATTTTCCCACTTTGATAGAGGTTTTTTTGAATGTGGAAAGTGTGTAGTTGTTAGGCAGTGATGTTGGGGTAATAGAGGGTCTTTGGTGTGTTAGATGCCCCCAGGCATGCTTCCCCTGCTGTCCCAGTGTCATTCCAGAGGTGTTGGCATCATTTCCTGGGGTGTCATAGTGGACTTGGTGACCCTCCAGACACGGATTTGGGTTTCCCCCTTAACGAGTATCTGTTCCCCATAGACTATAATGGGGTTCGAAACCCGTTCGAACACACGAACATTGAGCGGCTGTTCGAATCGAATTTCGAACCTCGAACATTTTAGTGTTCGCTCATCTCTATAGTTTATGTACTAAGAATATAGAGCAGTATATATAGCAAGATACATTTTATATAGGAATGTCATCTCTTCAGTTATATTCCCTTCCAATGTAAACCTTCCATTTGTCATTTCTTGGCTCATTATAAATTGTTTTTACTTTTAATAGACCAAGAAATCAAGGCTGCAGCTCATAAAATATGTATTCCATCGTGAAAATGCATGCAGCCAAATTCCAAAAGATTTGACACATTTATTAATGTCACATACTGTACAGTATTATTTATAGAAACTAATATGAGGCAAGGACCGGACAAGATCCTTCAGAATATTTATAGCAATTTGGAAAATTCTCCTCTCACTTTCTTTACTGGGGCTCTGGCCATGTATGAAAAGGACTGAATTGTTCCTCAAATGCGGAAAAAGTTCCTTCTAATGGCAGTGGAACAAGAAGGGATTTCTGGCGTGAGTGTATGCAACTTTTGCCTTCAAGGAAGGGTGAAATGAAGCCATTTAGATGGTGGTGTCTGTTACATCGGGGTCAGCAGAGACTGTAGACTTTCCTGAATTGGCTGAATTTTCAGAATACTCTTGGGTTGTGATCATCGGGATAGGCTGATGTGTTGGGTTCAAGAGCCAAAAGAAACATGAAGATGTGTGATAAGCAGATAAGAGGACATCAAAGAAGAAGGTCTTGTGAAGATCTGAGACTACATTAGGGGAGGTCACAGGACTGGTTACAAAAGTCCTAAACTGGATTTACTGGGCAATGGGTAACCAGTTAATGGAATGGTAGAAGGGAGAGGTAGATGATAAATGAAGGGGGGATGGATTGGAAGGGAACAAGAGTGTTAGGTGGGAGGACATGCTGCTGTAGTCTAGGTGGGAGATGATAAGAGCATGGACTAGCATATTTGTTGACTCAAGGTTTTACGGCCAGAATTAAAGGTTACCCCAAGACAGTGGACTTGTGCGACTAGGCAATTGTGAAACCTTTGACTGTGATTATTAGGTGTGGTTGAAGGATTGAGTGGGGTAGAGGAAAGATGATTGACCTTTAGAAACCAGGAGGCTATAACAGGAGGTTATAGCTAGTAGTCACTCTAGAATTCTGGATAGCAGAGCCGTGACATTTGGGTTAAACAATTACAGTAAACAATTACAGTATCATTGAGTATCATCAGAGTCATGCCGTTATGTTTGCTGTATCAAGCCCTAAAACCACCTGTAATAGAACTGCTTGTTTGGGAAGAGTAGAGGCTAATGAAAAACTCTAACCGCATAAGAGTCAGTGGAGCGCCACCTATGCCAAGGGCTGGAGGTGCGGGAGAAAGGTCCTCTTTAAAGCCCTTCTTCAGGTGTAATGTTTAATCCTCTGTCTTGTAAGGCTCCGAGTATGCCATCCGTTACGATAAAGATAGAGCAGGTCCTTTCCTTCTTTGTGTCATCGGAAAAGATTGGATGACAATTGGATGTCACTCCAAGTAAGGCTGGGTTCACACGGAGTATTTTGGCTCGTAATGTGGCACGTAGACGCCACGGGAGCTTTTGTGGGCCGTATACGCTTACATTGTTTTCAATGGGAGCCGGTACCGTATACGCGGCGCTATTTTGCGGCCGTAATTTTGCGTCGGCCGCAAAATAGCACCGCGTATACGGTACCATCTCCCATTGAAAACAATGGGAGCGTATACGGCCCGCAAAAGCTCCCGTGGCGTCTATGTGCCACATTATGTGCCAAAAGACATCGTGTGAACCCGGCTTCAATGGGATATGGTACCTTATACGCGGCGCTATTTTGCGTCCGCCGCAAAATCACGGCCGCAAAATAGCGCCGCGTATACGGTACCGGCTCCCATTGAAAATAATGGGAGTGTATATGGCCCACAAAAGCTCCCGCGGCGTCTACGTACCACATTATGAACTAAAATACTCCGTGTGAACCCGGGGTAATCCAACTACAATTCTGCTGCAGAATCGGGCCCACCATGATGCACACTCAGGTGTGTGCGTGGGGTCATTGTAATACAGCATAGGGTGAGATCACACCCTGCACGTCTTTCACTTTATTTAGCTTCTGAACAGATCCCCTGGCTGATCATGTGATCATTAGACTGACCTGCTGATTCACACTCCTGCTGGAAGTCACTTTTACAATGCAAGTCTATGAGGGCCTGTATGTCACACTCTCATAGACTGAAATAGAAACCAGGGACTTTCAGCTGGTGTGTGAACTTGGAGGTTTTTTTTTTTAGAAACAACATGAATTACGTTAAAATAGTATGGAGCTTTCAATTTTGCATCTGTTCCAAAGAAAATCAGCCAAAAACTGCACCGCAATTCCAAAGTGTAAACTTGGCTTTATACCACATGTCTCTCTGTAGGTCCTACTCCTAGTTTTGACTTCTTTCTCAAATTCTATAAGAAAATAATTGTGGCATACTGCAAAATGTATCTTCAGATATTGCGGGGATTCTATAATCCCTTTACATCAGTTTTGATGATTTTGTGGCCACATTTGGAGCAAAGCACTTTCTTGAGCACAAGCTCTACTCCGCACCTAGATCGCCACATTGTGCAACCTGAGCGGGGATCAGCGAGCGCCTAACAGGTTCATTATATGTCAATGCCAGCTTTCTGTGGTTATAATGGAAAGCTAGGCGTAGATATCCATTCTGGCCCAGGGACGTCCAACTGATTTATGTAGATGCCACATCCTCTTCATACAACTCTCGTTCCCTGCTCCATTCAGGACCTTTATAACACTGGCATACCATACGCCAGTCTTCATAAATATGCCTCATTGTGCCTAAGGGTGCCTGCTTCATGGCGACGCCCCTACAGGTTGGCTAAAGATCGATAAATATTACAATCTGGGATTTCTTATACCAAATCTGGCTTCAGCCATTCCTGATCTTGTTGCAAATCAGCTGTAACTTCTGCAAATAATTTGGCTTCCATTTTTATTCTAACATTGGTGTGAATGATGACTGCTACCTGGACGGTAGCCATCGCTCTGGACGCTTTACTGTTCATTGTTCTGATCCACTAATCCTGAATTTGTCCTAAAACTTAAAATCAATTTATAATGAAAAGTTCTGCAAATGCTATTATGGGTTGTATTACAATTCCTCATTGTTTTCAGGATAATATTACTCTGTGGATAGGAACATCTTGTTGACATTGAAAAGCTGAAAAACTATCCTTACAGCAAATTGTGTACAATGTATCTGCCGGTAAGGCCTTGTATACAGGCCCGTATTGTGGATTTGTATAAGCTCTGAGCTGTCACAACATCCGAAAATGATACAGTAATCTGTGTCTATCAGCAAAATCTACAGGAACGAACATGACGTTCTTAGTATACGTGTTGACACTTAAAGGGATTGTCCAGGGTTTGGGATAGCCTACCTTTGGTTATAAATTCCTGGCCAGCAGAAAAAGTATATTTCTGGGGTCTACAATAAATGGGAATATTTGGATGAAATATAATGTGAGTGTTATCTTTTGCTTTTTGAGCATTAATGTCAGAAGCCGTGTTCTGACCACAATATATATCTTACCGCGGATACTTTTCTTTCTTCCTATACAATATTTACTCCTTCTAATATGTTTGTCACTTACCATTTCCTGTACAAACACAATAGTGAGCTGAGGTCGGGCTGTGTTTGTTCTCATGTACAACTCGGCAATGTGTATCATATTGTATTGTGTACACAGCATACTTATCTAGAAGGAACGTGTCACCTCTTCTGCCTAAGATCATCCTCTTCACAGATAACTAATACCAATAGGGGCCACTGTATGTGTACTCTGGTAATAGTCGCCAAGTGTAGCAAGGTTATTCTATTGTAGCAGAACAATATATCGTTCATTTTTGTCAGGTGTTTTCTGCTGGCTTATCACAGAGCTGATAGATTGAGAGAAGCTTAGATCTATAATATATAGATGAGATATGATTTAGGGCTGGATTTCTGAGAAAAAGTCAGGCTAGTAGAGACAGTAAGGGCCCGTGCAGTAAGGTGGTCGAGGTAATCAGGACTCTTAGGGTCCATTCACACAGAGTAAACGCGCGCTCATTTTTGCATAATACACATGTATTCTTTACACATGCATTTTGCCAAAATGAGCGCACGTTTACTCCGTGTGAATGGACCATAAGAGTCCTGATTACCTCGACCACCCACAGTGATTGTCAGCTGTCCCTGTGCCAGTGTGTGTACACAGAAGGTTGTCAGTCACTGTGTGTGGACGGGGCAAGCAGGACTCTTACTGTCTCTCCTAGGAGTCCTGTCTGTACTTACTCATCTTTTTACTCCTTACTCCTGCTCCAAATAAGATAAACCCTACCATATGATCCTACACTCACCGGCCACTTTATTAGGTACACCTGTCCAACTGCTCGTTAACACTTAATTTCTAATCAGCCAATCACATGGCGGCAACTCAGTGCATTTAGGCATGTAGACATGGTCAAGACAATCTCCTGCAGTTCAAACCGAGCATCAGTATGGGGAAGAAAGGTGATTTGAGTGCCTTTGAACGTGGCATGGTTGTTGGTGCCAGAAGGGCTGGTCTGAGTATTTCAGAAACTGCTGATCTACTGGGA
Organism: Leptodactylus fuscus; assembly: GCF_031893055.1. Lineage (NCBI taxonomy): Eukaryota > Metazoa > Chordata > Amphibia > Anura > Leptodactylidae > Leptodactylus > Leptodactylus fuscus. Next base: position 241,651,900 of record NC_134266.1, read on the forward strand.
TTTTCACGCACAACCATCTCTAGGGTTTACAGAGAATGGTCCGAAAAAGAAAAAACATCCAGTGAGCGGCAGTTCTGTGGGCGGAAATGCGTTGTTGATGCCAGAGGTCAGAGGAGAATGGCCAGACTGGTTCGAGCTGATAGAAAGGCAACAGTGACTCAAATAGCCACCCGTTACAACCAAGGTAGCCAGAAGAGCATCTCTGAACGCCGCACAGTACGTCGAACTTTGAGGCAGATGGGCTACAGCAGCAGAAGACCACACCGGGTGCCACTCCTTTCAGCTAAGAACAGGAAACTGAGGCTACAATTTGCACAAGCTCATCGAAATTGGACAATTGAAGATTGGAAAAACGTTGCCTGGTCTGATGAGTCTCGATTTCTGCTGCGACATTCGGATGGTAGGGTCAGAATTTGGCATCAACAACATGAAAGCATGGATCCATCCTGCCTTGTATCAACGGTTCAGGCTGGTGGTGGTGGTGTCATGGTGTGGGGAATATTTTCTTGGCACTCTTTGGGCCCCTTGGTACCAATTGAGCATCGTTGCAACGCCAAAGCCTACCTGAGTATTGTTGCTGACCATGTCCATCCCTTTATGACCACAATGTACCCAACATCTGATGGCTACTTTCAGCAGGATAATGCGCCATGTCATAAAGCTGGAATCATCTCAGACTGGTTTCTTGAACATGACAATGAGTTCACTGTACTCCAATGGCCTCCACAGTCACCAGATCTCAATCCAATAGAGCATCTTTGGGATGTGGTGGAACGGGAGATTCGCATCATGGATGTGCAGCCGACAAATCTGCGGCAACTGTGTGATGCCATCATGTCAATATGGACCAAAATCTCTGAGGAATGCTTCCAGCACCTTGTTGAATCTATGCCACGAAGAATTGAGGCAGTTCTGAAGGCAAAAGGGGGTCCAACCCGTTACTAGCATGGTGTACCTAATAAAGTGGCCGGTGAGTGTATATATCACAGAGCTCAGCTTCTCTCCTCTATCATATAACCCTGTATATCACAGAGCTCAGCTTCTCTCCTCTATCATATAACCCTATATATCACACAGCTCAGCTTCTCTCCTCTATCATATAACCCTATATATCACACAGCTCAGCTTCTCTCCTCTATCATATAACCCTATATATCACAGAGCTTCTCTCCTCTATCATATAACCCTATATATCACAGAGCTCAGCTTCTCTCCTCTATCATATAACACTATATATCACAGAGCTCAGCTTCTCTCCTCTATCATATAACCCTATATATCACAGAGCTCAGCTTCTCTCCTCTATCATATAACCCTATATATCACAGAGCTCAGCTTCTCTCCTCTATCCTATAACCCTATATATCACAGAGCTCAGCTTCTCTCCTCTATCCTATAACCCTATATATCACAGAGCTCAGCTTCTCTCCTCTATCATATAACCCTATATATCACAGAGCTTCTCTCCTCTATCATATAACCCTATATATCACAGAGCTCAGCTTCTCTCCTCTATCATATAACACTATATATCACAGAGCTCAGCTTCTCTCCTCTATCATATAACGCTATATATCACAGAGCTCAGCTTCTCTCCTCTATCATATAACCCTATATATCACAGAGCTCAGCTTCTCTCCTCTATCATATAACCCTATATATCACAGAGCTCAGCTTCTCTCCTCTATCATATAACCCTATATATCACAGAGCTCAGCTTCTCTCCTCTATCATATAACCCTATATATCACAGGGCTCAGCTTCTCTCCTCTATCATATAACCCTATATATCACAGAGCTTCTCTCCTCTATCATATAACCCTATATATCACAGAGCTTCTCTCCTCTATCATATAACACTATATATCACAGAGCTCAGCTTCTCTCCTCTATCATATAACCCTATATATCACAGAGCTCAGCTTCTCTCCTCTATCATATAACCCTATATATCACAGAGCTCAGCTTCTCTCCTCTATCATATACCCTATATATCACACAGCTCAGCTTCTCTCCTCTATCATATAACCCTACATATCACAGAGATCAGCTTCTCTCCATCTATCATATAACCCTATATATCACAGAGCTCAGCTTCTCTCCCTCTATCATATAACCCTATATATCACACAGCTCAGCTTCTCTCCCTCTATCATATAACCCTATATATCACAGAGCTCAGCTTCTCTCCTCTATCATATACCCCTATATATCACAGAGCTCAGCTTCTCTCCCTCTATCATATAACCCTATATATCACAGAGCTCAGCTTCTATCCTCTATCATATACCCCTATATATCACAGAGCTCAGTTTCTCTCCTCTATCATATACCCCTATATATCACAGAGCTCAGCTTCTCTCCCTCTATCATATAACCCTATATATCACAAAGCTCAGCTTCTCTCCTCTATCATATACCCCTATATATCACAGAGCTCAGCTTCTCCCTCTCTATCATATAACCCTATATATCACAGAGCTCAGCTTCTCTCCTCTATCATATAACCCTATATATCACAGAGTTCAGCTTCTCTCCTCTATCATATAACTGTAAGGGAATTGCTAGGACAGCAATTCCCCAGTAACTGTTTAAACCCTGGGACGGGACACAAGAGACAGTGAGCCCTAAGCTGAAGCCCCCAACTGACCCTTCCTATTGCCAGGCCCTATCCTACGTAATAGGCGGCAACCACGAAGACGTTCCCTCCCTGAATATGTGATACACAAAATGCAGACAAGATGGACAACAACAAAGAGAGGTCAGCTAGCCAAGGGTCAGTAACAGTCGAGCGATGCAGTGCTAAATCGGAGTCCAAAGAATAGTCAATGAGGAAAGCCAAAGGTGAAGGATAAGAAAGCAAGCAAAATATTGACAGTACGGAGCGAGTATGCATAAGGCAATAGCAAGCACTGGTGTGAATGAGAGCCAAGGTTAAATAGGGAGGAAGAACCCGCCCATGGAGTTGACAGGAAGGCAGCTGTCAATCACAGGGCAAGACCAGAGTAACCATTAGAGGAGCAGAGACAAACAAGGGCAGAAGACGGGTGTGGTGCAAATTCAATCATAGCACTAGAGCCGTGTTCACACAGTGCGACCAAAAATTTTAAGCCATGAACCAAACTGCACACGCCTCCTGCGCCGCAGCACGCGAGCAGAGGGTAGCGCAGAGGCCCGAACAGGCAGAGATGTTACAATAACCCTATATATCACAGAGCTCAGCTTCTCTCCTCTATCATATAATCCCACATATCACAGAGCTCAGCTTCTCTCCTCTATCATATAACCCTATATATCACAGAGCTCAGCTTCTCTCCTCTATCATATAACTCTATATATCACAGAGCTCAGCTTCTCTCCCTCTATCATATAACCCTGTATATCACAGAGCTCAGCTTCTCTCCTCTATCATATAACTCTATATATCACAGAGCTCAGCTTCTCTCCCTCTATCATATAATCCCATATATCACAGAGCTCAGCTTATCTCCCCTATCACATAACCCTATATATCACAGAGCTCAGATTCTCTCCTCTATCATATAATCCTATATATCACAGAGCTCAGCTTCTCTCCCTCTATCATATAACCCTATATATCACAGAGCTCAGCTTCTCTCCTCTATCATATAACCCTATATATCACAGAGCTCAGCTTCTCTCCTCTATCATATAACTCTATATATCACAGAGCTCAGCTTCTCTTCTCTATCATATAACCCTATATATCACAGAGCTCAGCTTCTCTCCCTCTATCCTATAACCCTATATATCACAGAGCTCAGCTTCTCTCCTCTATCCTATAACCCTATATATCACAGAGCTCAGCTTCTCTCCTCTATCCTATAACACTATATATCACAGAGCTCAGCTTCTCTCCTCTATCCTATAACCCTATATATCACAGAGCTCAGCTTCTCTCCTCTATCTTATAACCCTATATATCACAGAGCTCAGCTTCTCTCCTCTATCCTATAACCCTATATATCACAGAGCTCAGCTTCTCTCCTCTATCCTATAACCCTATATATCACAGAGCTCAGCTTCTCTCCTCTATCATATAACCCTATATATCACAGAGCTCAGCTTCTCTCCTCTATCATATAACCCTATATATCACAGAGCTCAGCTTCTCTCCTCTATCATATACCCCTATATATCACAGAGCTCAGCTTCTCTCCCTCTATCATTTAACCCTATATATCACAGAGCTCAGATTCTCTCCTCTATCATATAATCCTATATATCACAGAGCTCAGCTTCTCTCCCTCTATCATATAACCCTATATATCACAGAGCTCAGCTTCTCTCCTCTATCATATAACTCTATATATCACAGAGCTAAGCTTCTCTCCCTCTATCATAAACTCCCATATATCACAGAGCTCAGCTTATCTCCCCTATCACATAACCCTATATATCACAGAGCTCAGCTTCTCTCCCTCTATCATATAACCTTATATATCACAGAGCTCAGCTTCTCTCCTCTCATATAACCCTATATGTCACAGAGCTCAGCTTCTCTCCTCTATCATATAACTCTATATATCACAGAGCTCAGCTTCTCTCCCTCTATCATATAACCCTATATATCACAGAACTCAGCTTCTCTCCTCTATCATATAACCCTATATATCACAGAGCTCAGCTTCTCTCCTCTACCATATAACCCTATATATATCACAGAGCTCAGATTCTCTCCTCTATCATATAATCCTATATATCACAGAGCTCAGCTTCTCTCCTCTACCATATAACCCTATATATATCACAGAGCTCAGCTTCTCTCCTCTATCATATAATCCTATATATCACAGAGCTCAGCTTCTCTCCCTCTATCATATAACCCTGTATATCACAGAGCTCAGCTTCTCTCCTCTATCATATAACCCTATATATAATAGAGCTCAGCTTCTCTCCTCTAAGATATACATACATACATACAGTATATACACATATATATCACAGCTCAGATTATAGGTCATAAGGAATTATAGTTATATCAGGTGATTTTTTTTGGGGGAAGAGAACATTGTATGAATGCTGTCTCAGTTTACTTACTTCCTTTTGTAAATTCCGCTTTGGTGTTTGGACATAACAATACTCCTGTTCTTGTTCTTGTTTAATCGCAGATGGTTTAGTGATGTCCACGGCCTTATATTTATTGGTACTAGAGATGAGCGAACAGTGAAATTTTCAAAGTTCGAAATTCGATTTGAGTAGCCGCTCAATCCGCGACTGTTTGATCGAATATCAAACCCCATTATAGTCTATTGGGAAAAAATACTCGTTACTTGTTACAGAGTACAGTATTCAGCCAATCAACACTGGTTCTGCCGGAGGAGGCGGAGTCTAAGATCGGTCCACAGCAGTCTCCATTCTGGTCCGATCTTAGACTCCGCCTCCTCACAGACGATCCTCCGGCAGAACCAGCGTTGATTGGCCGAATGCTGTACTCTGTATGGCATTCGGCCAATCAACGCTGGTCAATGCCTTCCTATGGGAAAAAGTCAGGGATCCCGACCAGTTAGAGCCCCAAAGAGCTGTGTGAGTGACATTCCCACCTAAATAAAGGTAATCCCTAGCTAACCCTGCCTGTACATCTATCCCTGTCTCACAGTCACATAGTTCACAGTCTCATATGAACCGGATATTAAATCCACTATTCGTATAAATTGGAGGTCAATTAGCCAGCCAATTACTTTTTCCGATTTTTTTTCGATGCCTCCGTTGTCGTAGTTCCTGTCCCATCTCCCCTGTGCAGTTATTGGTGCAAAAAAAGCGTCAGGGAAGGTGGGAGGGGAATCAAATTTTTAGTGAGCTTGCCTCGTGGTGTTCAACTGGAATCGAACATCTCGAACAGCCTGATATCCGATCGAACATGTACTCGATCGAACGCTGTTCGCTCATCTCTTGTACTTACATACTGGTAAAACTGCATTAAAGGCAATCTACATCTTGGCAAATTGTCCCAGTGGAAGAAGAAGTAGCTTTGCAATAGATTTTCATGAAAAATATCCTTTTGTATATTTTTATAGCATTTATGCAGACATATTTGTCGCCATAGAGACACCTAGGTCTGAATGGGTTCTGTGAAAGCCCCATCATTGATAAACTGTTCTGTGTATAGTTTATGGACCCAGAAGTGACAGCGCCGCACACTGCCCCAGTGTGTTATTGCAGCTTGGACTAGGTTCACATCTGCGCACAGCTCACTAAAACATATGGTAGCACTAAAACTGTAGTTACTATGTCATCGGTGGATCCTATAGACTATATAGACTAATGGGTGTCCATTGGATTTCTGCTGGTTTTATATTGAAAACTGTGGAGAGAAAAATCCTCCTTGCAGGACTTTTCTCTCCACCTATTTGTGGCTGTTTCTGTGGCAGAGACTCCATTGCAGTTGTGACCTTAGCCTCAGATGAATTGTAGCTCAGCTGTAATACAAGCATGGCTCACAGTGTACAGAGCCATCTGCTTAATCCTCTATGCACTCTACAGGTATACACGAACCAGCTGGTGCAGGATCCAGGTGTCCGAGCCCACCGATCCCAAATGAATGATCTGACCAATGGATGGGACATTCTGTTTGGGTCTTGGATAACGCCTTTAAGATCTTTTGCAATGTTGCTTCTTTTTTGCATTCATATGGATTTTACCCAACAACAAAAAATGGTTACAAAGGTAGCCTCAAGGGCTAGATTCCTGCCACGCGATGAAGGACACGGAATGCTATTTGCTGCGGTCACAGAGCGTATCTACTGTAATGCGACGGGACTCAGCTTATACTTATACACCCTTGGGCACTGAATTACAGATTTTCACTGCAACACTCCGGGGCGGGATCCCATTATGTAAAGCTTTTAACTCTTTAAATTATACATTGCTCATGTTAAATGGAACATTACACTCCGTAATAGTTAGGTAGCCCAGTGTAGTATAAAATCATTGGCACACTTGCCATCTGGCACAGAGTCTACCTTGAAGGCTTGTGAAAAATGATCTAATAAAATGGAAATTGGTCGAATTTGCACATTCAGGAATCATCTGCGGAGTGTCCATACACATTGTTTAGATATCCCTAAATACACATCTATTTCATTGTCCATAAATCTGTAAATATTCTGTATAATATTTTTTTCTGTGAATTCTTTCCCTCTGCACGTGCGGACTGCCGTATGGTGCCGAGGTAATTAAACCTGATCCTCGCTGACTTTCCTTAGGCAACGACATGTGAAGCCTTGGCTTAGATGGAAGTGTTCAGTACATTATCTCTCCCAGCAGTGAACATAGGGCTATAATGTGAACTCGGCACAGAGACGTGAGGACAATACACAATGGGGTGTTGTATTATCTCCCCCCTAGTGATTTAAAGGGTATTTAAAAAAAAAAAAATTCAGTAAATATTCCATAAAGTAGGCCTTGGCTTTTTTTACATTTTTTAGTTACCTATTAGAAAGATAGGTGATGTAAATTGTAGTAAAGGTAATCTTTATCAGCAGCAGTTACCTGCTCCCTTCTGGTCCTCAGCTGTGTCATGTGACCACTTTCCACTCTCCAGTCCGATGCAGCATCTTCATTGTGGACAGTAAGGGTGCATTCACACTGAGTAAACGCTAGCTTATTTTGTAAAGTAAAATTACATTTGTAAATTTTGCTATCCCATTGACTTCAATGACATTTTACAGGCGTATTTTTACAGGCGTATTTTTACAGGCGTATTTTTTACAGGCGTATTTTTACACTTGTAAAAAAATATCATTGAAGTCAATGGGATAGCAAAATTTACAAGTGTAATTTTACTCTACAAAATAAGCTAGCGTTTACTCAGTGTGAATGCACCCTAAGGCCTCGTTCACATCTGCGTTGGTATTCCGTTCGGGAGAGTCCGCAGATCTCCGCAGGGAACATGCGGACAGGAAAGTCGTTCACAATCTACTTTCCTGTCCGCTTGATTAGCGCGGGCAGCGCACGGCAAGCTCATGGACCCATTATAGTCCATGGGGATCCGTGTGCTTTCACTTCAAATGTGTTCGGTAGTCCGTTCCGTGGGGGGGGGGGGTTGTCTCCAAACAGATTACCAAACACAGATGTGAACCAAGGGTAAGTCAGTTTCTCAGGTCATTCCTGTAACAGTCTGGATGTGAGTCCCAATGGAATGAATAAAGATACACAAATGAGACACTACATCAGTTGTCAGTCACATGATAGCTGATCAAGAAGAAGGAAGCCAATAACTGACAAATATAGCCAACGCTAAGATTACCAGCACTGCAGTTTAGATAATGTACCTTTCCGAGCTATGGAGATATTATACTGTATGAGGACCCTAATGGGACATTATTCTGTTTGGGGGCATCTATAAGATATACCATGTGAAGACCATCAAAGGGCCACTGTATCGTGTGGGAGGCAATATATTGTTTGGGGGAATAATGGGGCATTATAACGCATATGGCACTATAGAGGATTATATTGGATGAGGTCTCTAAGGGGACATTACGCTATGTGCGGGGGGGGGGCATGGTACAGTATGGGGGCTACTAATAAGGAATTTTATTTTATGGGCGTACAAAGGATTCTTCATCACCGCATAGTCTTAAGTAGTTGATACCTTTTTAATGGATAACTAATAATGATGACAGATTACAACGTTTCGGAGCTCTCGGCTCCTTTCTCAAGTAAATTTAAAACCATTTCTGAAGGATGCATATTTATGTACAAAAGGACACATAGGGATAGAATTCTAGGAGGAAGGGGGGTAGAGGGTTATTAGTTATTGGTAGAAACAAAGTAAACAATTCCAGGTTCTTATCAGTTCTCAGGGTCTCAGGTCAGTGATTTCTGTAAGATGCCATAAACCCATGTGACAGATTTAACCCCTTCTCCAGTGTTTGAAGCAGAGTCATAAGTTTATACTCCGTCGCTCTTTCTTTGATTTAAAATTCCCTCTTAAAACCAAAATTTTCATGTGATTGGTGATGTTATGATCCTCATTGCAGAAATGTTTTGATATGGGAAGGTCCATTCTTCGTTCTCTAATTGTATGGTGATGTGAATTCATCCGCATTCTAAGCTGCTGTCCGGTCTCTCCAACATACAGATTTTCAGTGGGACATTTGGTGCACATTATTAAATACACTACATTAAGTGTGTTACAGGTGAACGTACCTGGGATTTGATATTCCCTGTTAGAGTTTGGTATCTCTATCCTGACAGTGGTCAGTATGTGAGGGCAGGTTTTGCACCTTTTCTGTCCGCATGGAAATGTTCCTGTGTTAGTTGGAGGTGACAGTGAGCTGCTAACAGGTATCAACTACTGAACACTATCAAGTTTTTTTTTTTTTTTTATATTTCCTATCCACTGGCTAACACTGTACGAGAATAAACATTTTCCTCATCACTGCATGTTAAATAGAGGAGGGCACTATTAGTTTATGTCCACAGATTAAGGATAAGTTGTAAATTGGTGGGTTTCTGACTTCTGGGACCCCTGTCAATGACAAGAATGGGGTGTCTTAAGTGGCACACTGTCACTCCAACCAATACTATGGGACAACCAAAGATAGCCGAACTACAGCTATAGGGGATAAGTTGCATTCTTTGGCAAACCCAGGTGAGTGTTGCTCCATTTTATTTTTCTGGTGCACTGAGTCTACTTTACAACGTTCCAGGCACTAGAAAGTGCCTTACAGGTTCTTTGGAGTGTCAGAATTAGGTACTAGTTTTGCACAGATTTATGGTGTCGGCACAACGTGTAGCAGTGGTTGCCTCGGAACACATTATTGTGCCATCTCAGGGAACGCTGCACATTTCTGCTTCATCTCAGGCATTCAAATGAAGTGACATCCACCACATTAATAGCTATTTGATCTATTCATAGTAACAGCTATATGGCTCAGATTGCCATAGCCATAGCCCCATACTGAAATAGCACTTGTATAATTAAAGGATAAGTCCATCCCAAATGGATCCCAAATGTTGTTAAGTTTTCAAGGTATCCTGTTTAGAGATATAAAGCTTGGGAATTCTATTTTACTGTCTATACCACACCCAAGCCAAACAAACAGAAAGGCAAGTAATCCTCTACTCGTCCTATCCGTCTACCAAAGCATACTAGATGCTCTAGAGTACATCTTTCTAAATGCGTTGTAAGAGGTGTAACCTGAAGCTCCTCGGACTCAGTGCAAAATTTGTAATGGGGCCCTATTAGCAACTTATCTCCTTACTAAACCTCACACAGTATGCTCCCCAGTGACCCAACAAACAGTATATGAATCCCCAGTGACCCCCAGACACTTAATAATGCTACTTAGAGGCCCCCGAGCAAGTAGTAATACTCCTCTTTGGTTGCCAGGCAAGTACTAATACTTCCCAGTGGCCCCCAGGAAAGTGATAATAGTCCCCAGTGGCCCCCTGGCAAGTAGTAATACAACCCAATGGCCCTTATACAAAGAACTATACTCCCCAGTGGTTCCCAGACAAGTAATAATGTTCCCCAGTGACCCCCAGATAACAAATAATGCTCCTTAGTGGCCCCAAGAGAAGAAGTAATGCCACCCAATGACGCTAAGACAAGATGTAATCCCCCCCTCAGTGACCCTAAGACAAGAAGTAAAGCTGTCAAGTGCCCCCTTAACAAGTAGTAATTCCACCTAGTGCACCCCAGACAAGTAATAATCTTCCTCCATGTCCTCTAGACAAAAAGTGAAGCTGCACAGCACCCCCTAGATAAGTAATAATGCTCCGCAGTTGGCCCTCAGGCAAAAAGTAATTCTCCCCAGTGCCCCCCAGACATGAAGTAATGCCACCCAGTGCCCCCTAGACATGAAGTAATACCATCCAATGCCCTCAGACATGAAGTAGTGTCACCCAGACATGAAGTAATGCCACCCAATATCCTCCAGACATGAAGTAAAACCACTCAATGTCCTCCAGACATGAAGTAATGCCAAGCAATGTCCTACAAACATGAAGTAATACCACACAGTTGCCCCCTAGACATGAAGTAATACCACCCAGTGCCCCCTAGACATGAAGTAATACTACCCAATGCCCCCCAGACATGAAGTTTTGCCACCCAATGCCCTCCAGACATGAAGTAATGCCACCAATGCTTCCCCAATAGTTTCACCAAAAAACAGAACACAGGAAACCCAATATAGCAAAATTAAATACACCTTTGCTTTAATACATAGTAGAAGTTATTATATGAAGTAGGAGAAAAATCTGTATAAAACAGCCATATGGTACGATATACTAAAGTAAAAGCGGGATCTGAATAGCAAAAGAATGGAGACACCAGGTAGTAACACAAGGCGTATACTGAGCGTACTAATCAGGGAATGCGTCGCCCCAACACTTGTTTCATGCTTCACAACCCACGAGAGAAGCTAATGGGAAACACGTGTTGGGGCGAGATGAAGAGATTTCTGCACCAAACATTTTAATACAAAGCTTGATAAGTAAGAAACAAGGGATATTTATACCGGTTGTTGACGGCATTGTCTTGTACGTCTGGCGCCTTCCTAGTACATATGTCACCTAAGATTATGTTTCTTCGTGTAGGCCTCTTCTGATTGTTGTTTGCTAAGGAAACAGATATTATCATCTTGTCACTGTAAATTCTGACAATTTGCTGTTTGTAAGACTCTATATGGGTTATCTGTCTCCTATTCTATAGGATGTCATAACTGAAAAATTCCCCCTGGGAAGCGTGTTACATTAACCAGGGGAAAATACAGAGATGTTTGATTCATTTCTGGAGATAACAAAGCAAGGCCCACATAAACTGGAGATGTTTTCACTGCCGTCATACAGTATATCCGAAAGATCAAGGGGGTTGTCACGGGATGGTTAGAGTCTATACTATAGGCAATGTGTAATATATATTTCATGTGGAATGTATTCTCTAACCTGTTATATACATCAATGTGTAGTTGGCTGATTAGGGTCTAGTGTGTTAGCACATTGTATGCAAATACCTCTAACTAGTGAGGACCAGTGAGGACAATGGGTGGAGATAATCTGATCAGTGTCTCCAAGAAGATGTTGGATGGTGCATTGTCCATAGTAGACAGGGAGTCTGCTCTCCTTGGTATAGGTGAGGGGGGAAGGATCTGTGACTCAGCCCTTCCCACCCACAGATATAGGTGTAACAGTCTTAGTATATAGTTGTAGCTGGAGTTAGTATGTTAGCCGGCCTGTGCACAGCTCTGCAGAGAGCCAGGATTTAGTTACAGGACCAAGGAACCAAAGTTATCATTGGATTGTGACTTCTGTGGACTTATTGTTATTACGGTTGATGTGACCGCCGCCAGCTACTAACTTTGTGGATTACAATAAATTGCTGTTGTCTCCCGACCTCTTGCGTCCGTGTTGATTCAAAAGACCATCCGGAGGAAGACGTATACCTTTGCTCCGTGACAGGGGTTAATACCAGGACAGTGAGAAGAGATCATAAGAAGCTTCTTTATTTTACTGCTGGAAGTCTAGGACAGGTATATAACCTTGCAAAGAGCTGTTAAGACATGTTAGACCTAAACAGCGTAATGTATGAAAATCATGAGTATTGTAGTGTCAGGCTCGGGGATAAAGCCATATACCAGTGTAGCCCATGGATTTTCAATTTTTTACTTGGGCTTCACCTCCCATGCTCCGATGCCTCCCACCGTGGTCCGGCCCTGCTCCTTCCAGGCCCTTGTTCCAGTGGATGTCGCTAAGGTCATGCAGCCTAAGGAAAGGAAGCGGGACATCACTTGGCATACATCACATGTAATGTCCCGTGTCCTTTCCATAGGCCACTGATTGGCCTTGGCGGTGACATGTGGCAAGGTGTTTGCTGGAACAAGATCCTGGGAGCAGCATGACTGGACTGTGGTGGGAGACAAGGGAACATTGGGGACAGGTGAGCATTTTTTTTCCACCATCCCTGGCCTATTTTTGGTTTATCTTGGACAGCTACTTTAAATGAGATACCCCACTTTGGGATCTATATGCCCTAATCGACCATATAGGAAGTTTTTCCACAATTACTTTTAAATAGAAAGGTGGTATGATCGCTGGAGGTCCTGACCACTGGCACTCCCACTGATTCAATGTTCCCCTTGGAATGAACCATTGGTCATGTATAGCATGCTCAACTCCACTCCATCTACATATATATATTTTTTTTATATATTAGCTGAGTGTAATGAGTGTCTGTCAGTCCCATAAAATATGTTTCCTACTATTTTGAATGGGTTTCCCATGAACATAACCATATTTATATTTGTAAATAGTAAAAATTTCAACATTTTTCCAAAAATAAACATTGAAACATTTTGCAGAGTTTTAGAGATTTTCTCTAACCATCTTAGGGTGAGTTCACACCTGCACCCGGTCTCTGCTTTAGCCAATCTGGCGGGTTTCCATCTTCTGCCCCGAGAAACTGGACAGGGGATGGAAACCTGGCAGTCAGTTTTCAAACTCATTCACTTGAATGAGTTTGCAAAGTGACCGCCCGTGTGCATCTTCTGCCTCTCCGCGGCAAAATGGTTTTTTTTACGCTGGACACAAAGTCGGAAGTGCAGGACTTTGTGTTCGGTTAAAAAAACGTTTTCGTCGTGGAGAGGCAGAAGACGCACACGGGCGGTCACTTTGCAAACCTATTCAAATGAATGGGTTTGAAAACTGACCGCCAGTTTTCTGTCACCTGTTCATTTTCTCGGGGCAGAAGACGAATACCCGCCGGATTGGCTAAGGTGGAGACCGGGTGCAGGTGTGAACTCGCCCTCAGTGGCGACAGTCTTTTGTCTTGATCAGTTACTTCTCTTTTGGAAACTGTGACATACCCCATATATTGCAACTTTTTGCATTCACTCATAGTTCAGTTATGGAATTTTTTTTTTTAATTTAAATTTTCAAGCAAGACAACAATATGCAAAGGTAACTTGAACATCTTCACCACCTAAACAAAAATTGTAAAGGTCCCTCTACCTGCCGTGTGCCATTTATAATACTGGGTTTTTTTGGTGGCTCAGGGGTCTTTTAATCCCCTTAGGTCCACTGGCCCAGATGTGACTTACTCTATTATAATAATAATAATAATAATAATAATAATAATGTTATTTATATAGCGCCAACATATTCCGCAGCACTTTACAAACTGTAGGATTCTTGGGGCAAAATGGTTGCTCAGTGGTTAGCACTGCAGCCTTGCAGCGGTGGGGTCCTGAGCTCAAATCCCACCAGGAATAACTTCTGCAAGGAGTTTGTATGTTCTCCCTGTGTTTACATGGATTTCCTCCCATTCACCAAAGACATACTGATAGGATATTGTGATCTCTATATGGGGCTCACAATCTACATAAAAAAAAAAAAGTAGGGTTCTTGTATAGACACAATGAGACGTTACAGAGTAATAAATCAATTCACAAGGAGAAAATGCCCTGATCACAAGAGCTTACAATCTATGAACTACAGGGGGCACTGTAGCTTCATTATACCCCTCACTACCCTGTCTTTGTGCCACATCACAATGTATAGATTAAACTTCCATAAGGGCCCTATAGCAGCTAGTGGTGTGACTGTTATATATTTTATTATATAATGTATCACTTAAATGATATATATAAAATACCCCTAAGTATGTGGATAAGAATTACTCAATAGACCCATTAGTATATATTGTATACATAACATATATCAGTAAATATAATATGCCACCATATAAGCTGAGCCTCCTGACTCAGCATCAGATAAGCGGCTTGGCATATGTTAAATGAACAGCTATCTGCCATGTCCGATGTCCGTAGGAGAGCGATAAACAGCAAACCAATAAAACCAGTCAATGTGCGGCGTGCACAGATGTTTGCCCCAATGAAGACAATGTCCATTCAGAGGGAGTCATGAAGAGGAATAGGGCATTGTTCGCTAACAGATGGCTCAGAGGTCACATTGATGCTGCACAAGCCTCTTGACCATTGAAGAAAGTCTTTTCCAACTCAATTTAGGCGTAGAGGCGACACATTGTCACCGGTTCTAATGAATGGCTGCTGTGAATGGAGAGTATAGTACTTATACATATAAGCAGAATTTATACACCCAGCCATGTGAACAGTCAGCTGCTAGTAGAGGTCCTTTTGTTAGTATAGACACTCATCAGATGACATAAAGTAATGTAATAAGAAGACATGACACATAAAGAGGGGCTCTCACCTCTCCTGACGCGTCTGCTTTACTGAACTATTTATTACCCTTTATATCACAATTTTGGACCATCTTTGCTCATAACAATAGTCCTCTGTTTTTCTTCCTAGAAATTTAAGAATAAATTGACAATTGGGTGTTACCATTCCTTTTGTCCAAGGGGGTTGGGCCTACACAATCTAGTGCTAGAACTAATTTGACAGTGTCAAAGTATGTAGGCAAAGGCTGAGCCGCAGCAAAAAGACACTTGATTTTGGGGTTTTTTTTGCCACTGTGACTTGTAGAGGAACATGTTGCAAAATTTCCAAGTTGTAAATTCTGGACTGTGTGATCATCCTATGCTTAAAGGGGTGATGCCAAGACCGCTGAAACCGACAATAGGGAGTCCAGTTCCCCAACCATGCATGCAGCCTCAGCCAAGATGAAGGTAGACTTGACTGGTGATGGATGGCACTTCCATTCACTTCCATTGGAGCTGTGGAGACAACCAAAGTAAAGGAGTTGGCTATCTCCAGCACTTCCATTCATTTTAATGACAGAAAACAGAGTACCGCACGGTATCTAGATCATTATACAATTAGATGTAAAAACTAATGATATATATGAGGGTAACTGCTCACCTTGTGTAGTTGTGATCGGGTCACAACACCTGAAGAGTATATCAAAGATAGAGACCACCACTTGGAAAGGGGTAATCGCTGGATCACGCCACTAGAGCATTTATAGAATCGCCATAATAGAACCAAACTGGAAGCCACCTAGCCAGGTCCAAAGGAAAGAGATCCGCACTTACCAAAGGGTCTTCTCAGTAGAATCCTTTATTAGAAACCTTAGCACAACTCGTTTCGGTACTGTTGCTGTCCCTTTCTCAAGTGTACAGCGTGAGCTCAGCCCATAGCTGGTCAATTTGTTGCAGATTTGGCGATCATTTCTAAAACTTCGAAACTGCGTTATTTCACTTTGTCCCCTGCTCAGGATGGGCATATATCAGCTGCGCCACCCCCCATTGTACAAAGCACAATAGACAAGGCGTTAGATGGCTGTATACAAGCAGCTGCAAAGCCCGCACACAACTTTTATCTTTCATCTTCCCCACATGATAGCCAAGCATATAAGAAACAGACAGGCATGGATGTCTGCCCACACATCTGTCAGGAATCCAAGGACAAAAACAAGACTGAGTCTCAGGATCTTCTTTTACAGTATAGCTAGAGTACACTATATGCAAAATAACTGGCATCTGCTAGATTACATTACTCAGCAGGAATCTCAGGTAATGGCAAGATATATATATATATATATATATATATATATATATATATATATATATATATATCCTCTTAATATGGGCCTGTGCAACAAAAATTAAATCTACACTAGCCAGGAACAAGTGCAAATTTCAGGTCTAATGGTATAATAAATTAGATGAGCTGAGGCGTCCCTGGTCCACTTTGATTCCCATTCTAACAAAGTGGTCAAAAAACTGGCATGCTTATTTTAATAAATATGCCCAATCTATCTACTGTACAGACTGGGGCAGATTTATTGTGGCCAATTTGGGGCAACACGGTGGCTCAGTGGTTAGCACTGCAGCCTTGCAGCACTAGAGTCCTGGGCTCAAATCCTGCCAGGAACAACATCTGCAAGGAGTTTGTATCTTCTCCCCGTGTTTGTGTGGATTTCCTCCCATTCTACAAAGACATACTGAGCTGAAGTAACTACTCGATTCTCATGTGTGGTCATGTATTACTTAGATGACTATCAGATACGTTCGTGGCACTTACTAGAAACTGATTGTATACAGTTTTGGCATTGCACTTAACATTTCACCTAGCAGGTTTGTCAGTGGTTGACCATACTGGGGACACTGCAAAATATTCATATAATATGGCAGCCTTTATGGAGATGGGAACATGATTAATTGCAAGAATAGCAGCGACTGGATATTGACGTAATAATATACAGTATTACTGATGCTCCTGAAATATGACATTTATCTTGCTTGACATGTCCAGATATATTTGTTGGGCTCATCACATTATAAATGTATGCAAATGACATATAAATGAGATATTACTCATTTACAGTATAGAACAATGAAGGTTATGGCTTTACATTTGCAGCCTTAGGCTTGGATCTATATCACCTTATTACAAATGCAGATATTAATTTATCAGAAGAAATTCTTATCAGAATATTAATATTTTGTGGCCTGCAGGCACCAGTTTGGTTCACACTCTCTTCTAAAATGCCTTAGTGCCGCATTACTTGTGTGTTAATATGTCATTGAAGTGGAACGAAAAGTGGTGCAAAAAGCATCCATACTGATACACTGTTTGATGCCTAGTGGAGAGTTGGGGGATTGCAAATGGTGGGACTGGCCCACAGGAAAGGAGGCCCTAAAACAATAGGAGAACCACGCACGAAAAAACCCATTAAGCTCACTGTAGACTAGTTTTTCTTGGTTGTACATTAACTATACAACTCATGGGTAGCCATTCTGATGGGGTTAGTGTACCCTGTAGTCCAAGAGGCGTCTGTCTCACAAACACAATCCTTGTGTATATGTCCTGTGAGGCTGGGGTCATACTGAGCATACTCACAGTGGCTTAGCTACCATTACTGATGGGTGGCTAAGGGTAAGTGCACACGGGAGTTTTTCGGTGCTGATTTTGATGCTGAATCCACCTCAAAATCAGTCTCCAAAAAACGCCTCCCAATAGAGTTCTATTGGGAAGCTTTTTTTGGAGGTTGATTTTGAGGCGGATTCAGCGTCAAGATCAGCGCCAATAAGCTCTGTGTGCACTGACCCTAAATCTCTGCGATGTACAGTGGCAGATGCAATTTTTCCAAATATCATGCACATGGTGCAGTTAAAAACAGTGGGTGGCCTACTTTGTAGGTTTTCATTCTGCAGCATGTCAATTATTGCTGCAACTTTTACCAGCGCCTTGCAACGCAAAGACTAAAAGCAGTAGGAAAGTCTTAGCAGTTTCTGCAGAGGTGCCATGTAAAAACAACATGGTATCAGGAGTTTTTTTTTACGTTGTTTTCAGGAAAGCACATTGCAGAGTTTAGAAATTAAGTACCATGTCCATCGAGTGTAAGTCTAATGGGTGCAACAGTAGCCTTAAGAAGTGGTGCAACTCAAGAGAAGTCTTGGATACAGGAGTGGGAGGTTCTGATAACAGAGGATGTAAGTCCTAGGTCATTGGCCGAATGAAGATCATGTGTTGGGTGATGGACAGAGATGAGGGAGGAAATGTATGGAGGTGCGGCATTATGGAGAGCCTTGTGGATGAGAGTGATAACTTTATATTTTATTCTATAATGAATAGGCAGCCAATGTAGTGACTGGCACAGACCAGAGGCATCGCTGTAGCGTCTAGCCTGATAGATGAGCCTGGCTGCTGCATTCAGAATAGATTGTAGAGGGGAGAGTTTAGTGAGGGGAAGACCGATAAGTAAGGAGTTACAGTAGTCAAGGCGAAAGTGAATCAGGGCGACAATAAGTGTCTTTAATGTATCCATGATAAGGAAAGGGCGTATTCTGGAGATGTTTTTGAGGTGCAGATGACAGTGATTGGATATGGAGGTTAAAGAGAGGTTTGAGTCAGTGGACATTCTTCTTCAGTGTTATGTTAAGACCACATATTATTCTCACAGATCTACACGTAACTGCTGTAATTCAGCTTTGGTTTAATTGATATATTAGCTATTGCTTTTATAGTGTTCGCCTTATTACTCGCTTATGTTCATTTATGTTATTCCTAAATGGGAAACTGAGCTCTCAAGCAAAGGTACATGAATGTAACAAAAGCTGGCTTAGTCATACAATGCTACTAAAATAGTAGCGGTGTTAATGAGCGCCGTGGTTTTACTTGCAGCCCACGTAAGGTGTCTTTGCGCCATTATATGTCAATCACGGCTATTTATATGTGCAGAGGAGTTTCAAGCCTTTCAGTGAATAACACTATTTTTATCTCTTTACAGACTCTCTACAATGTCCTTCGGGAGAGACATGGAGCTTGAACATTTTGATGAGCGTGATAAAGCGCAAAGGTACAGCAAAAGTTCTCGAGCCAATGGGCTACCAAGTCCAACTCATAGCGCCCACTGCAGCTTTTACCGCACCCGTACTCTGCAAGCCCTGAGTTCAGAGAAGAAGGCCAAGAAAGTCCGATTCTATCGTAACGGTGACCGATATTTTAAAGGGATTGTCTATGCCATTTCTCCTGACCGATTCCGATCTTTCGAGGCTCTCCTGGCTGATTTGACCAGAACTCTATCTGACAATGTGAATCTACCCCAGGGAGTGAGAACAATCTACACAGTGGATGGGACCAGGAAGATCATTTCTCTGGATCAGCTAACTGAAGGTTGGTATTACATAGAAATATTTTCTTTTAGATCCAGCGCATACCCCTAAGGCCCTATAAACACAACCATAGTTTCTTTCCATGTATTATCCCTAATTATGGATCTGTAATTACAGATAGCATGCATACCCATTTATTTCTATGACCCCATACACGTTGCCATGTTTTTCACGGATTCGCATGGGTGCCAATAGTCCCTGCTTCAAAAACTCTGGATATGCCCTATTCCTGCCCAAAATTGATGACATTAATACATTGATTCCAGTCTTCTGGGTTCTTTGTGGATCTGTCATTATGCATCATCCATTTTGCAGGCATTAAAACTAAGGCATGGTTCACATCTGCGTTTGGTATTCCGTTTGGGGAGTACACCTGACTACCAAACACATTGACAAGCGGTGAGCAATTAAAGCACACGTACCCCAAATATTATAATGGGGTTCATGTATTTTACGCACGGTGTCCACATGGAACATGCAGAGAGAAAAGTACTTCATGAACTACTTTTCTCTCTGCATGACTTGTGCGGAGACTGCGCGAAAACACACAGACCCCATTACAGTCTATGGGGTCCGTGTGCTTTCATCAGCTCAGGGCTTGGCAATGTGTACTTCCTAAATGGAATACCGAACTGGGCCTAACATGTTTGTGTGCATGAAGCCTAAAGTCTGATTTTTTTGTGGAATTGTTCTGTAAAGGGTACCTTGGAAGGGGTGTAATTTATGCATATAATTTTCGAATGGGTATTTCTGGGACATTTGAGTGGGGCTTAAAATCATGTGCAAATGGAGGTTGAAATAAAGGTTGGCATCCTGTAAGGTATTGGGTCATTGAGTAGAAAAAAGAAGAATCCCTTAGGCTACTTTAAAGGATCTGTATTATAGTCTCAAGACCCAGACCCAGATTTGTGAGGATCTAAAGTTGATTCAATAGAAATGGGTTTAGGGCTTTAATAGGGTCTGTACAGTGACACATCCATATGAAACTGACCACTGATGTGAGGAACATGGTCATAGGGCTTATAGGAAGAAAGCTAATACTGGAAATACTAATGTCATGGTGCAGCGGGCCATAGCCGTCAAGGCGAGGTTACCAGTCATCGGTCTGGGGCTCGCCGTTGCTATGCAGATTACTAAATGACGTCTATTAAGTGAGAACAGACATCTTTTGTTCTGACAGCGAATATGAACCGCGGGTCTAATAGGCACATTTACATGAAACCATTTTCATTAGAAGTGCAATTACCAATGTAGCAGAGCTAAATTAGTCATTTAACCCTTTGCTAGGTCATCATATTAATTTTCTTACTTTCACATCACAATGGGTTTTGCCTGCTGTATTTGTCAGTCATCAGTATAAGCTATGGCGGTCTATTCCACCTCTGACATGTTAGTTGACCTCCACAACGCTGGTCAGATTTGGTGGCCACTAAACCAGTTACATGTCTGTAGATTTCTGAGGTTTAGGGCCTGGACCCAGAAGACTACAGTCCCAGCTGTGGCTCAATTTGTCAGTTTTTAAGTTTTAATATGATGGCGACAAGTCTCGGACTCATCTCTTGTCATATGCAAAAAAATCTTGGTTCACCATGTACACCGCCACGCTTCAACACTTCAAGTCACCATTGTGCATGTGTCAGTGGATGTCAGAAACTCTTGGCAAATTTGATCTTAGAAATCTGCAAAACTAAGCCATGGACGTGACTCCATAAACCCCAGTAGCATAAGGACTTGCTGCAGGTTTAGGTGCACCAAACATGGTGACAGGTTATCTTTAATATTAGATGGTCCAGAGCAGAACTTGAATCTCCTGGAGACCAATGCAAAATGTGTAACCAAGCTCCTTACCTAGTGTACCATGTACCATTTATAATAATGGTGTCTTCTTATGTGACAGTCAGATGGTTGGGCCCTCTAAAACACCAGACCTTGGGAGCATCTGACACCTCTGACGTTTCCTATATCTAGACCCCTGGCCAATTGTCCCCTCTCAAGGCTTAGACTAAATTTGGGATATACGTAAATGACCCAGTTAATGGTTACCCATCACCAGACCTGAAAGCCAACATTTCATGGTTATTTTATAACCCCATTACATATAATGTATGACATTGTCCTCATTCTGTCTCCAGTGATATCCTCGTGTATTCGGCTAGATATCATATTGTGCACAGGACTGAGCTACTGATAATGAGATCCTTACTATTTTATGTTAATCTGTGAATCCACCAGACATGTTTAATATGACTAGTGAAGAATCTCCATAGTTTAATATAGCCCATAACCTTCATTTTGACTTGAGATTGGCCCCTCCATTTTCATGCATATAAAACAATGATGAACTAGTAAGTATAGCAGTAAATGGTGTAACATAAAAAAAAAAGGAAAACTCACACAATAAGTCTCCAGCCGAACCAGATTTGGCTTACATCATTCTCATGAGGGCTGAAGCCAAATATTGACCTCAGTGATTGACTGCAGTGGTCATGTGAATTATGTAGAGGATATTATTGCTGTAGGACCACGGGGCAGCAGCAC
This sequence comes from Leptodactylus fuscus, assembly GCF_031893055.1. Classification (NCBI taxonomy): domain Eukaryota; kingdom Metazoa; phylum Chordata; class Amphibia; order Anura; family Leptodactylidae; genus Leptodactylus; species Leptodactylus fuscus. The sequence goes on from NC_134266.1 coordinate 241,674,008, forward strand.
TGGAGCAGTGCAAAATATGTGTTTGTGACCAGAACCTATTGTATCAACCCATCCCGCAATTAGTGTAAGTTCACACGAGAGGTTTTTGGACCAGATTTTGAGGCGGAGGTCCAAAAAACTGGATGCCGGTGCGGTGCATACAGTGTACCGGCATCCAGTCGCAGCATTCCACTCCGGATTAGGCCCAAATGAATGAGCCTAGTCAGAAGGGAGTGTCACGAGGCGGACGTCCGCGGCTGAATCTGCCTGAAGAAAGAGCATGTCGCTTTTTTTTCCACGAGCGGGAAAAAAATCACCATCTTATTAGACCAGAGGTCAAGTCTACTCTGTAATAAATATATTAGGGTATGCTGCACTGCTTTTCATCTATCTCATACACATTCAGTATGAGTCAGTACCATGAGGGTACACTCACACTGAGGAATTTGGAGCTGTTTTTGAAATTCCACCAGAAATCTGCTCCCATTCCTTTCATTGGGAGTCAGAGGAAGATTTTTCAACTAGCAAAAAAATAAGCATCCTGCTTGCTCTTCAAAAAGAATTGGCCAGAAACTCTCGCTGGAATGGATGCAGATTTTGGAGCTATTTTTGAAGCAGATTTTGGAGCAGTTTTTCAAAATCTGCTTCAAATTCTTGAAGCAGAAATTTTCTGCATAATACAGTCACATAAGAGTCCTCTACTCACTGCCAAGTTATCGATGAGATAGCAGGTGCAGGAGGATCATAGAACATTAAGAATGGTCTGATATATCAACGTTCATATTTACAGGTCCCATCAAAGGAACTAGGAGTAACTTTGTATAACAGGTTAGATCTATGTTCGGAGCCTTGTCTCAGAACTGTAATAATAATAAATTAATCTCCTGAATGAACAAGATCATAAAGAACTTATCTCCAAAATGAGCTACATTTCCCGTCACTATAATGGAGTACCCAGGTATGACTCACTTAGGAGTCTGAGCACGAGGTAATGGCAACCAATTTAGACAGCTCTGCTCATCCATACGGAGACTACTGGCCGACAATCCTATCTGAGTACTCAGCCCTGTCATATTTATCATCATTTACAATAGTTTTCTGGTATAAATGATTCCTAAAGTCTATGCCAGCGAAGAGATGACGTATATTTTTCTTTAGTCACATAGCCCCTGGAGGATGCGCCTAATTTATCATGCGACTCACAAACTTGGTCCGGGCGGGGAGGGTGTGAAAAAGGCCAATCTTAGGCCCAGTTCACATCTGCGTTCGGTATTCAGTTCAGGGAGTCTGCTTGGGGCCCCCCGAATGGAAACCTATACGCATTAAAAAGCTGTTAGCTAAGAAACCACACGGACTCTATAGACTATAATGGGGTCTGTGTGGCTTCCACATGAAACATGCGGAGAAGAAAGTGTTGCTTGCAGTACTTTTCTCTCCACATGATTCGTGCGGACACCGAGCGGAAACCACACGGACCCTATTACAGTCTATGGGGTCCGTGTGGTTTCTTAGCTAGCTGCTTTTTAATGCGTATAGGTTTCTGTCCAGGTGGTCCCCAAGCGGATTCCCTGAACGGAATATCGAATGCAGAAGTGGTGATGATGGATTCATTAAACAAGTTCAAAGAGGGCCTGGATGCCTTTCTTGGAGAGAAAAATATAACAGGTTATGGACTCTAGATTTTAAGGACACGTTGATCCAGGGTTTTTATACTGACTGCCAGATATGGAGTCAGGAAGGAATTTTTTTCCCTGAAATAGGGCAATTGGCATGAGCGTCATGGGGTTTTTTGCCTTCCCCTGGATCAACACTATAAGGGATTGTAGGGTTGGACTTGATGGACTGATGTCTTTATCCATCCTCATCTACCATGTAACAGGTGTGAATCGGGCCTTAGTAAATCATCTCCAGGATACTTCATTGACTATCCTACAGTAAAGGAGCTTTGCATTTATATAACAGTGTTATGTTTCAGTAATATTTTTCTGATAATATCAGTATTTAATATTTGAGCATATCTAATTTTGAGAAAATGTATGTGCCTATAGATAAAACAAACATACAAATATAAAAAAAAATGCTTCCCTGGTAACATAAATGCAATTGCAGTGGTTACGCTGACCATACATGTTCAGTAGGTGACGCCTGAACACACTTTTGGCCATCAGCTATTCCTTCCACAACCCCATGCATGTGCATGCTCAGTTTAGCTGTCTGTGCCTTGAGTTGGCCAGTACTGGGCATGTTGAAATTCACCCCTTCTTTGACCAGTACGATCACTACTGTACAAGTTAGCATTAATGGCTGTAAGATAACCTTAGGCCGGGTTCACACGATGTATTATGGCACATAATGTGGTATGTAGACGCCGCGGGATCTTTTGCGGGCCATATACGCTCCCATTGTTTTCAATGTGAGCCGGTACTGCAAACAATGGGAGCGTATACGGCCCGCAAAAGCTCCCGCGCCGTCTACGTACCACATTACGTGCCAAAATACTCCGTGTGAACCTGGCCTTATGACGCTAGGTTCACACCTATGTACAGTTTTCCGTTCTTCAGGTCCGCATGGGCCCCCGAAGAACAGAAACTTAATACGCAGATTAAGTGGAAACAGATTCGGGTACGGAAACCCCAAATGGAGAATGAGCGCTAGAGTGAACCTAGCCCTATCTGCTATTGCAGTCATGTATTAAGAGTATTGCCGGGCACCTGTGACACTAAAGTAGTCTAGCTATTTGGCATAAAAGACTAAATTCAATCTCTCCTTCCTTTCCTCCAGATATCTGTATATGTGCCACCAGGAGCTCAGTTGTCCCTGCCTGACCATATGAGCACTTCCTATACTCCTGCCACATCTAATACCAATCTCAATTACAAATTGCTGTGCCCTCGCAGTGACCGGGGCCATGCCAGCCTGGAGATTAGATATTACAGGCTGCTCCTGTGTATCCGCAGTCATTAATGCCGCCACAATTCACATCCCGTGTCCTTGACACCCTGAACCTGGAGCTGATAGAAGCAAATGTGCCAGTTTTCACCCTCAGAACCGCCTGATGCTGAGAATGTGCAGTAAAGTAGAAATCCTCCAGATCTCGCCTCCCAGTATGAATTAGCTCGGAGCTGGAGCTTGTGCCTAAATAACTGGAAAATGACTGAGCTTCTGTCCACGGTTGCGAAGATGGCACAAAGCGTGGGGGCTGGTTATCATATTCTGTACTCCTCATGAAATAATTCCAGAGAATTTTTTTCTTAGATCTCTACATTGGTCAGTTCTTCTGTTAGGGCTCGTTCACATAGGGCAAGAGGGGGCGGATTTTGGTGCAGAATCCTTCTCAAAATCCGTCCCCTCACAATAGAGGTCTATTCCCGCTAGCGGAAAAAAGAAGCTGCCCTTTCTTCAGGCGGATTCTGCGGCTGATTCAGCCTCACGGCAGCATCCTCCGGACTGGGCCCATTCATTTGGGCCTACTCCGGAGTGAGAAGCCGTGACTGTCGGGCGTCAAAATCAGTGTCAAAATCAGGACCAAAATATGGCATCCCGTGCCCCGTGTGAACTAGCCCCTATTTTTCCTACACATTTTTGAATAAATTGACAACTGGGTGTAGAAGGAGTGTCAAAGGTTTATTCTTGTTTAGATGACCACATTGTGCATATATATTACCCATACACCACAAACTTAGGCTGGATTCACACCAGCACTCGCACTCCGTTCAGGGATTCTGTCCTTGAATCCGCTTGAAAAATCCGGAGGGAAAATTACTGCAAGCAGTTCCTTTCTCTCCTCATTTTTTCGGGCGGAAACCTGACTGACCCCATTATATTCTACTGGGTCCGTGGGTTTCTGCGGGTGAATGTTTTTTTCACCTTATCAGTATGTTTTTGGGTCTTTGGAGTGTGGGAGGAAATCCACGCAAACATAGGGAGAACATACAAACTCCTTGCAGATGTTGCCCTAGTCAGGATTCGAATCCAGAACTCCAGCGCTGCAGTGCTAACCACTGAGTCACCATGCTGCCTACGGTTGAACACTTTTTAAGTGAATTGGGTTTATGTTTTTCAAGTCCCCAAGTGGACCTGTAGACCGGAAACCCAAACGTTAATATGAACCTAGCATTAGAGAGACTTGTAACTTAAAGACTTACAGATGACGTAGCTTTTTTTCTCCCTAAGCAAATATGTTCTGCGCTCAACTGTAGCAATGTATATCTGTACAGTGGACTATTATTGTAAGAAATGTTCGAAGTAGACTTCATGTTTTAGGAAACAGAATCCAGATGTTATCCACTCAACGTATGCCAAAGGACACATTTCTGGCTTATGTTTGGCCTAGAAACCTACATGTATGTCACAGTATACATTTGCGTCCTTTCTTCCTAATTAAAAGTAACGTTTCTGTGACCCCAGACCGCTGAACCCATACTTCCCTATGCTAGTTATTTGTATAGATCTTACTCATCTTTCAGTCAATTCTTTGCAAGATTTTTCCAAGCTTTATTTTTTTGTTATAGGATGCCATTGAGTGATGTTTCTATTAGAGTTGGTAATATTAAATCTGTACCTTGAAAGATAAGCAGTGCCAATTCTTTTCTACAGAAAAGCCATCTCAATGCTTCGTACACTAGACACAGCTGTATTCGGCCAGAAGGAGACATAGTTCTTAGCATTGTCTGCAATAACTGTCTGCACCTGATCATAAATTTTCTGTAACGAGACTATATGGCTTTGTTCAGACTATAAGTAACTCATTACGAGACAAATGATGTAAGAGTGATTCTGCTTCTGGAACGTACAGTCATCTAAGGGATTAAAGTGCTATCCCAGAATCAACCCTTTCCACAAGACAGAGGATTAGTATCTGATCATTGGGGGTCCCACTGCTAGATCCCATATTCCCTCTTTCAATGAAGGGGCGATCATTTGTTTGCCTACGCTTCATTCATAGTCTATCAGACTGACAAGGAGTGAGGGCAAATAAAGCTTCCTTCTTGGGTTCCTAGACCAATGTCACATCTAGTGTGTACCATATCCGAGCTGATATTGTCTGGTTGTCTGAGTATATCGTGAATGGTAAAACCTGGGGGGTAAATCCTGGGGATGAAATGACAAAGCGAATATTACTCTCATGTTAAATCCTGCACTGCCTCGTTGCCATCAATGTGGTAGTCCATGCTGGTCTCTGTTTACTGATATTGTAGCCAATCATTGATGCCAGAATGTCTGGCAACAAACTTTCGAGTGGTCACATGGGTGTACAGGACATCATCAATGCAGCAATAGTAAATCGAGACCACCGGGAATTGTAGAGCAGCGCTGGATTGGATGGGTGTATGATGGTTGGTTGGTTATCACATTCTCTGTTACCATTTATGATAATCTCCGACAACTAGTATATATTACATACAATAAGAATATACAACTGCTTACATCTTCCATTTACTCCTACTTAAAAAGTATACATATAATAGTAAATATGGCAGACTGGGATGTCCCCATTCGGCTTGCCTACATTTTTTCCCCATTCCATCCACTGTCTAAAAAATTGGTGAGCTGGTCACTTTCTAGGTGCAGCCCAGTTAGTAAATCTGGGCCAATGTATGTCAACCTGCTTACGACGGTTTAGTATACGCTGTTGTAGCCAAACATATACTCTTTAGGTGTACCTGTAGCTAATGATGTCCTGTTGGCACAAGAGAAGAAATTGAAAATGGAAGAATTTCTCATTATATACACTGAATTGACCCCAAACAAACCGTGAACCTAGACACATCACACTCAACACTCACAAGTCAAATCAAATCAAATAGGCTTTATTGGCACGTCCGAATGGCTATTTGGCATTGCCAAAGCTAGTAAAGTGTGTGGGGCGGGAGAGTTGGAGTCGAGGGGGAGAGTATGGGGGGGGTGGCTGATTTGGGGTATAACAGTCCATGGAGTGTCAACTTCCTCTTAGTTGGTGACCGCTATATGGGGAGGTGGGTTGGGGTGGGGCATCTGGTTTGGGATATAACAGTCCGTGGAGTCTCATCTTCCTCTTATTTGGTGACAGCTGGACACGTATTGGGCAGTGATCTCCACAGTGGCCTCTTCTTCTCCCAGTAGGATGTAGAGTTTCCTCCTCTCGTCTGCAGATATGAAGTCTGGGATGTGGGCAGAGAGTCTTTGGTAGTAGACGGCCCTCACAGCTGAGTATTTGGTGCAGTGTAGCAGGAAGTGGTCACAGTGCTGGCACAGTCTGTTCTCCCGTGGCTTGTACATCTGCCTGTGTCGTCCCGTCTCCATCTCCTGGTTGTGGGTGCTCAGTCTGTACCTGCTCAGGGCCTGTCTGTGTTTGGGGTGGCGTATTTTCCATGCTCAGGTTTTGCTTATTTGGGTAGAGAAGTCAGCCTACTTTGGTTGGCAGGTATCATCTACTGAACCAAAAACTTGAGCAGGACAGAAGAAATACTGATTTAGTGGTTTATATTGTATGTTTCAGTGCTGCCTTAAAGTAACAGAGCTTTTTCTTTTAGGTGAAAGCTATGTTTGTGGATCTATTGAGCCATTTAAAAAACTGGAGTACACAAAGAATGTAAACCCCAACTGGTCTGTGAATGTGAAGACAACTGCTAGCCCTCGCTCAGTGCAACCTCTGGCTACACCTAAGCCTAGCACCTCCGAGGGAAGAGAGAACAAAGATTTCATTAGGCCAAAGCTCGTCACAATCATCAGGAGTGGTGTGAAACCGCGCAAAGCTGTCCGGATTCTCCTAAACAAGAAAACAGCTCATTCATTTGAGCAAGTTCTCACTGATATCACGGATGCCATAAAACTGGATTCCGGGGTGGTGAAGCGTCTCTATACACTGGATGGAAAACAGGTATGTCATGAAATTGAACGGTTGTTGGTCGAGAATTACCAAATCATTGTATTGTCATCTGGATATGGATTTCTTAGAAGTATTCAATCTAATTTGTGAAACATTTGTGTTTTATGAAGTCCTTCCAATAAGTAGCAGACCGTTAAGATTTCATTATCCAAAATTCAGTTGTCTTTTGATGAGTTAACCCATTACTTGGGACTCAAAAACTTACCAGTGTGTCAAAACCAAATGGTTTTTCTCATAAAACCCATTTCAATAGGTAAACAAATCCCCCCATTGAGCTACATTGCCCCATGACGTTGAATTGTTGACTCCTAGGAAAATGCAGATCCTGTGCAGTGGCTAAATTGTAGCATTATGTGGCAACCATTCAGATAAATGGTAGTCTTGTAAGGAATGGATTGACTTGGTCCACCAGAATGACTCTTTATTACATCAAGGCACTCGTTTTTCCTTATAGAGTAAGGTTCTGCATAGTGGATCGAATAGAGCATATGGTCAGTGAAGGATCCCTAAAAATTGATAGTGGGGTAGGTCTCTCTGCATAGAACCCAACAACAGCCAAGAAAAGAATAGGTCCGATTACTATTATTATAAAACTAATGGACTCCAATCTTGAAAATCCCCCCATGGAGGACATCGCTGCAATGAGTACCAGAAAGTACCTTGTACTTTTTAACCATGGTACTGGCTCAACTCATTATGATTTTAGCTTGACTCAACTTGGTTTCGGTACTATAATATACCTGGTGCCGGATGCTTTTTGAACTACCTGTTTTAGATTGGATAACAAGTGAACCAAAGTGGTATTAGAAGGTCACATATCCAAAAACAGCTTAGATAAGAGGTCTTCTCTATAGATGACACCCAGCTATGGGAACCAGGTGAAGCAGTGGAAAACAAACTACATAGAATCAAGCTGAGTCGAGTAGAAACAAAATCGAGCTGACACCTTGCAGTCAAAAACTGGCTTATGTGCATGTGTATAGAGATGGTTACAAGGAATAACTGCAAACAGGTTAAGTGTTAGGCCAGTAGCTATATAAGTTGGGTGACCACTTTAATACTGACCTAGTCCTATGGAAGTAACCACAAGTGTATGATACATATCTGGGACCATGAGATCTAGCAAATGATGGGTCCTATCTGTATTGTCCAAGAATATGAGATAATAGACAGTGATGACTATGGATGATGAAGATGGAGATAGATGGTTTGACCTTGCAGCAGAAGGTAGGTAGAGACTCAAGGAACTCAGTTCAAGCAATGAATAGAAAAGGTAAAGGGCTCGTAGTAGTTTTTATGGAAGCAGTAGTAGATTTTGGAACCCACATTCTGCTGATTTGTCACTTTAGAGTGAACTTCCAATTTATTTTGCTCTGTGGTCCCATGGTTTCACCCCTGATGTCCGTGCAATATACAGATCACGTTTACCTATTCTGGAGATATTACATTACCCAGGTTGGAGCACAACAAAAAGTAAAAACTTCTGTTACGTCGTGCTGTTATGAGATTCTTATCTCAATACATTGTTTTTTACTTATATACCCATAATGTACATCTTGGCCTCCATTCCTGCAGTTAAGATGCATTTAATGGTTGCACTAAAACCAAAATGCCCTTTCATTTACTCGGTGGTAATTATGGAGTGACAAGCACCATTATGACAATCGTATAGCGGTGTTAAATGACTGCAGTGAACGGTATGATGGTTGTCAAGGAAATGGTTGGGTTTGAAATGTTTCAGCCACATCTCGTGCATTAGCATACAACATATATATTTGATGAGCCGTGGAGAGAGTGTGCCGCCACATCAGTAATTATTCAGTGATCGCTTATTTACATGGTATCTGCCAAAGAATTCATCAGAGAAGAAACCGGCCTGGTACTAAAGGCTTGCAGGGTTGGGGAGATCATCCTAAACCCAGAGTTATGGCTGGAGGAGCAGTAACAGTATAGCGGTTTGGGGTATCCAGCTTTCGTTACTAATTTATATAAGAGGTATGGGAGATATATTGTTCTTTACGACTTGAAGCATACCTAACCTTTAAATAAAATTTGCATAAACTGAGTAGTGCAGTGCGTCTATCTAGAAATAACACTACGTCTGTGTGCTTCCATTGCTACCCTGGCTAGCGACATCGGTCCTAGCTGGCAACAAGTATCATAGCTTGCATTGCTGCCCCAGAGCTAACCTTCTCAGGAATAACGCTATTTCTGGTCATTATCTGCATTGTTTAGCTGTTTTCCTCTCTGCAGGGTCTACCTGTAGTCTGCATTTCTTTCTGAGCTTTCATACACTGCACACAGTAAGTAGAGAGGAACCTGCTTCTTAAACTTTCTTATTCAGAAAGATACACAGGGCATATATAGAGAAGTACTAACATGTTCTCATTTTGATAAAGTACTTTAGTTGTTATAGAAAGCTCCAATCTATCTCCAGCATCACACTAAACGTGTTTCTGATGCTATATGTTTCTCCCTCGGCTCACTCCTTGCCCCTTTACTTTCACCAGACTTCTGTAGATGTGCAATCGAGTTATATGACCTGCAGTCCGTCTTGAGACTGATATAACATAATTTTCATAATGGAAGTCAGTTTATCAGAGGGAGGGGTGTATAGAAATATACTAATAAGGTATTTTTTCTGATAAGATAGATAACTAAATTAACAATTGTAAAGATTCCTTCTGAAGTTCCAATGCTGAAGATCCATTACCATACATGGACCATAGTACAACAACAGTACACCAATATAGCAGCCTACATTCTGCAGATAGGTCCCGCACAGGATAAAGACCCTATGTAGAACCTGATGCTCGTTACACAATATATAGGACATGAAACCTAACAGTCCATGAAATATATTACATATGTGTATGGTACATACAAACCAAGCGCTAAAGATAATTCCTTCCCCTTACATCAAGCCAGGCACATGGACGCTGCATGCCCTGAACTTATTTTCATGAAGCTTATTGTTCAATCATAGACCTGAATGTGTTTTTTCAGCTTTCCATTAGTGGAAGATTAGCCGATTAATAGGAATAATAAAGAGGATGAAGCATACATGGCCCGGTGTCTCTCCTTAATGAGATTACATGCTCCCGATACAAGGCCTGTCACAAAAGGAGAAAATCCGTATGACATCGGGCTTCACGGACAGGATTAGCCACCTCTATATTGTGCCATGCTGATATAGTACTGATAAGGGTATCCTGAGTCATAAAATGTGGGTTAGGGTATTCCAGGTAAAGGTTAGCATTGGGCAGCGGGGTACGGTAGTGTCCTAGTCTTTTACCTGAATTATGGACAAGGCAACATAGCTTATTAGCATCTTCTATTGCAACACCCAGGACATATCCCCTGCCCTAGTGTAGAAGACAGACTTTGCTTCTGTTCTCTGGCGCTTTTACTAAGCTTTTCGGCAGAGCTCTTTTGGCACCTATAGTCATGACTTGTCCATTTTGTAATCCCATATTATCCTCTAATCTTATTACTTTGTGCAGTGGTTCTGTGATAAAGCGATGGGAAAAACCTAGATAATAATCGGGCAGCAATTATATTATTAATGATGGGGTGTGAGCCCAAAACACGGCGCATGCTGTATTAGGTAAAGAGGTGTAAAATGTACAAGTAGCATAGTATACACATAACATCACCTTTAATATTAAAGAGCCTCATGTTCTCACATGGTGGCATGCTGTGGTTTGAAGTGCCAATATTGGAGGAATGCCCTCTGCCGAAACTGAGATAGGATAGTCCAAGTAGCATTATTTAGGACTCTCTTTCAGGAGAAAACTCTCGCACATGACACCCATCTGTTGACAACTGTTTTGGGGTCTTTGTTCTTTTTCAGAACAAAGCAAGATACTAGTTGGCTGGTTCAGATTGAGATACCTTTAGCACTGTTCGAGAAGGCGGGGGGTACTGGTTCTCCATGAAGAGATCCTGGTGTTAAATATAGGGTCTTGCCTGTAAGTAAGTTTCCATATACCACATGGATCTTATCAATATGCCAACGTACCACAAAATAAAAGTATGACAGTGATTTATAGTAGTGGGATTATGAGCATATCAAGATCCATGTAAAGGATATATAATATTTAGGATATATATATGATGAAATATATGAAGTTGAAGTCGTAGCTTGGCCTAGTTTTTTGTTTACCTGATAGTCACTGATAAACCTTACCTTTAAGAACTGGAATTATATAAAACTAAACACCCACAATTATATCAAGTGTAATGAAAATGATATTATTTTGCACCCATATATGGACCATATGGGATTTTTTAAAGATGTTTTTAAGTAGAGGAAACTTCTGAAGAACATTTCTGAGATACACACAGCCCTGTACGCTTTGTAAAGCTTCCTCAAAACTAGATTTACAGTCTGTCACTTCTGTCTCTGGGACGATAACTTTGATGCACATCTATGAAAGTACTGTAATGTCATGGTGGTGCTTTCAAAATTTTCGGCAATTGTCATTTGTTCTATGATGGGAAGATGTGTGTTATGAAGGGGTGCCATGCATAGATGCCTCACTGACACTAGGTGGTATATTCACCATAGATATAGCCCATATCGCCCATGGAGAAGATGAGTGATGGAGACCCAGTTAGGTAACATAAACCTGGAAAGGTCTCCCATTCTCCATAGACACAACACCAGGCAAGAAAAGAGAAACGCAGCGTACCTGTCTTATCGTCCTTCCAACAATGAATGGGAACCAGTGGCAAATAAGCACATGGCACTCCCAACCCAATGAAGCTGGGAAAACACCAATATTGAGGCGCCCCATTTTAACTTTTCATCATCTAGTGATCGATCTCCAAAGTGTGTGTGATCATTGTTGTAGAGACGGCATGTAACTGCTAAGGGGCCCGTAATGGGAGGGTGCCCTGTGCTCAAATGGTGTCATAGTGGCTATACACTCATTCAGTGTGGGTGAGCAGGAATAGTAGGACTTACGTTATTTTTCAACAAGTCGCTGAAGCTTTTTTACGTGAAAATAGTAAATGATATACCCCTGATCTCAGTATTCCCCTCTATCCTCTGCTGCCCTTCTATAGGGTAGGATAGGAGACCTGGCAGGACCACTTGAAATAATATTCCTGTATACAATCTGATGGGTTCACCATACTTGATCTACACTTTGAGGAACTTCTAAGAACAGTATTTCTGAGCAGCCGCCCACTCCTATGTCACTTACCAGTTGTAATGGATTCTAGATTAGCACGGGAGCTGTGATTCATTTCAGAGCTTCCGAAGACATCTGTATATTAATGTCAGGAAAGTGTGTATTCCAGGAAACTAATAATAATTCATGCAATTTAGCAAGTATAAGGGCAGGGGGGGGGGGGGGTGAATTTATCAGTCTCTGTGCACCAGTTTTCTGGTGTGGAGCAAATGTGGTGCAATGCCCTTTCTTGTGCCAAATGTGCACCATAACCCCTGTTCTGCCCCTTGCTCACCACATTGTGTGAACGTGGGTGTAGCAGGAAATGGGGTGATCCAGGGAGGGGACGCAGAGGGCCTATTCACACGGAGTAAATGTGGCACGCAATGTGCCGCGTTTACGGGACGTTAGCGCCGCGATTTTGATGGTGCATGTTTGCGGTTGCGTTAACGCGTGTTTACGCGGTGCTAACGCGACCGCAAACATGCACCGTCAAAATCATGGCGCAAACGTCCCGTAAACACGGCGCATTGCGCGCCCATTTACTCCGTGTGAATAGGCCCAGAGTCCCAACAAACATATTCATGCCAGTTTTCTCCATTTTGGCACATAGGAGCAGCCCTGATTTATGAAAAGGCCTGTGCCTATTGGGTGCTTTACTAGGAATGGTGTACGAAATTGGGCAAGTGAGGCGTAGATCGGGGGTTGTGCTGCATGTCTGGTGCAAAAAAAGGGCCAAATGTGTACCACAATATTATCCTTCCATGATTCATTTGAATGGAGAGTGTGCATCCATTGACCCCCTAAATCCAAAAATGAGGGATGGACTTCCCCTGTTATGGATCGGGACTCCTATAAATGTCTCTTTGGTAGCAAAACAGCAGTGGTCAATGCTTGTAAGACATAACATATGTGCTTTACAGTATTGGATGCGTCAGTTACTAGTGGACACCATCTTAGGGTCCTTATGGTGCACTTTGTACTATTCTCGGACACATCACATGATGAGGGCTCCTTCAGTGGACAGTGAGCGTATGATATATTATATGCATTAGTAATCCCATCAGGTCTGTAGCAGACTCCGCTCTTGCCGGCAGAAAACAAATGACTTCCATCTCCGCTGATTCAGTGGATTTCGCCAGGTTCACACACCCGCTGCAGCACCAGACGTAGTATTTATGACGGATAATTCTCTCTCTCCTTTACTTTCTCACTGCCAGCGTCATATTGAATTGTATTGGTTATACATACAGGAAAATCTATGTAAGCCATAACAAGGTTTTATTGCTTCCTTGCCTATAGGTATACAGAATGACGGTGATAAGTATCCCCTTGCATTTATAAGAATGCTCCTACGCGATCACTAATATATAATAACATATTCATTTCTAGATAAAATATCTCAGATGATTACGTGTTTCTTATTCTCTCTTGTATGTTGCAGAGGTTGTCAGGGGACGCGGCGCGGCTCCTTTTTCCATATTTTCCTGAATCAGTCAGTTTTATCACATCTCCCTGGTAACCCAATTGTCTGCTAGTTGCCAAGGAACAGCTCCTTGAGCATGGAACACAAGAACAGTACAAAGTGATTTCATTCTTGGCAGACGTATGCTGATGGCGAGGGGATAGTTTAATGGATAATTGCAGCTTTCACTAGGATGTACTGGATTTCCTGACTGCACAGATCTACATGCTAGATATATCCATTATGTACATTATTTAGCCATGCACGTTAAAGGGGAACCAGTCGCCAATAGACTGTGATCCTACTCTATACCTTTAACTGCTATATGAAGAGATTACTGATAAAATTGTGAGCAGAGGCATAACTAGGAAAGAGCAGGCCCCATAGCAAGTTTTTGAATCGCCCTCTCTCCCCCCCCCCCCCCCAGCCCCCACACGGTATAATGCCCCCTATTACTGACTCCACACCCTATATAACACCCTTTACTGATGCTTCACATAGTATATCGCCTCTTTATTGTCCAACATACAGTATATTGCCTCCTTTATTGGTCCCCCTACAGTATACTGCTCCCTTTACTAGCTCCATACAGTATACTGCACCTTTAAAGTACGTTCCCCCTTTACAGGACCGCATACAGTACGTGCGCCTTTTTACAGACCTCCATACAGTAAGTGTCCCTTTGCAGATCCCTTAATGGTAAGAGCTAGAGATGAGCGAACAGTAAAATGTTAGAGATTTGATATTCATTTCAAGTAGCCCCTCAATATTCGACTACTCGAATCGAATAACGAACGCTATTATAGTCTATGGGGGAAAATGCTCGTTTCAGGGGTAGGCAACGTTCAATCAAATTATACTTGCCAAGTCCACGAGTGAGGGTCGGGCTGGATCCTCCGAGAAGTCTTCTCCGTGCAGCGTCCCTGCGGCATCTTCTGGCTCTGAATTCACTCTGCCAGCCATCAGGCCTGAGCAGAGCCGACTGCGCATGCCCGCACTACAAGCGGGCATGCGCAGTCGGCTCTGCCCAGGCCCGATGCCTGGCAGAGTGAATTCAGAGCCAGAAGACGCCGCGGGGAAGCTGCACGGAGAAGACTTCTAAAGGTAGGAGAAGAACCAGCGTTGATTGGCCGACTGTATAGCATTCAGCCAATCAATGCTGGTTCTACATCGAACTTTTACATTCGAATAGCGAGTGGTACTCGATCGAGTACGAGTATTTCGAATACCGTAGAATTCGATCGAATACCTACTCGATTGAGTACTACTCGCTCATCTCTAGTAAGAGCACCTTTTTCAGGACCACCCTCAGTAAGTGCCCCCTTTACAGGTCCCATATAGTAAGTGCCTCCTTTGCACACACTGAATACAGCAAGTGCTCACTTTGCAGAAGCCCATACAGTAAGTGCCCCTTTTTACAGGCCCCCATTTAGTAAGCATCCCTTTGCAGGTCCATCTACAGTAAGGGCCTGTTCACACGACAGAAACCTTTTGAGTTGCCCGCGTGGCTAGCCACAACGAGATGCCAATACACTGCATCCCGCTCCTGATTAGGCCCGAATGAATGGATCCAATCAGGAGGGTGTCTTGAACTGCGGACACTGCGGCTGAGTTAGCTGCAGAATCTGGGAGAAGATAGGGCATGTTGCTTCGACTCCCAAGGGACTCCTATTAAAATGAATGGGAGCCTTTTTTGCAGGTGGATTTTGAGGCAGATTCTGCATCAAAATCCGCCTGCAAAAAACTCTGTGTGAACATACCCTTAGTGTCCCCTTTGCAGGACCAAGTTCAGTAAGTGCCTCCTTTACAGGTCCCGAATACAGTAAGCGCCCACTTTGCAGCACCCCATACAATAAGTGTACCCTTTACTTTACAGGCTCCCACAGACTGACTTTAATCCATTACCTACTGGATCACTCCAGCAAGTATTGGCCAATATTCACTTACCCGTCCCTACGTCTGTCCACGGCCTCCTTTGTCATCAGCCTCTTGTTGTATATTATGTCAGGACACAATGTCCGGATACTGTTATATCAGCCCTGAAGGCTGAAGACAAAGCGGAGGAGGCCATGAATATTAGTGGGGATAGGTAAGTGAATATATTACAAAAAGAGGAAAGCAGCAGGGCCGGGCCTTAATGTCACGGGTCCCATAGCAGACACTACAGTAGTTCCACCTCAGATTGTGAGGGCTATCTGACTCTGACTCTGCACACGCTCCGCTGAAATGTTGATATAATGCCGTATGCTGTACTGGCTACCTGTAGTGTTGTGAATATATGGATATTTTATATATACTACACATATATATTTTACAGCCTCACACCAACTGACTACAGCCCTGACATGACTCTTATCATTGAGCCTATCTTATCTTACTAAATCTATCTATATAGTATACAGGAAAAAGTCTGTCATCTTTAATATTCTATTACACCTGTCTTTTTAAGGGTCTGTTCACATTCAGTTAAATTTTGCTGATGTTTTTGATGGTAAGATTCATGGTCATAGTCTGTCTCTTATAATGCTGCATTCACATCTGAAGAACTAATAAATGGTCTGTCAAATGAGGGGCAGCAAAGCATCTGAGGTAACCCAATCGACCATAACGGGGTCTGCCGGGTGTCCCTTATATTTTAACAGAAAGTACTAGATGAAAAAGACGGTCTAAGGCTTAGTTTACACGCAATTCCGCGTGTGCTTATTCCGTCGCGGCTGCCGTGACAGGATGCCGGTGCAGTGCACGGCATCCCGTTGCGGCTTTCTGCTCCGGATTAGGCCCAAATGACTGGGCCTATTCTAGAGCCTGCTGCCACGAGACGGACGCTGTGGCTGAAGCAGCCGCGGATTCCACCTGAAGAAAGGCAGCTTGTTTCTTTTTTCCGCTAGCAGTAACATGCCACTAGCGGAAAAAAGAACGCTAGCAGTCTACATAGACCATCATTGTGAGGGGGCGGATTATGAAGTGGATTCCGCGCCATAATCCGCCCCCTCTTGTCTAGAGATGAGCGAGTACTGTTCGAATCAGCCGATCCGAACAGCACGCTCGCATAGAAATGAATGGACGTAGCCGGCACGTGGGGGGTTAAGCAGCCGGCCGCCGTCAAAGCAGAAGTACCAGGTGCATCCATTCATTTCTATGGAGCGTGCTGTTCGGATCGGCTGATCCCAACAGTACTCGCTCATCTATACTATTGTCCCATGTGAACGGGACCTTAGGGTTTGTTTACATGGAGTATTTCGCAAGTTGATTTTGAGATGGAATTTGCCTCAAAAAACACCTCCTATTCATTTCAGTAGCAGTTTTTTAGGCGATAGTATGGATTCAATAGAACTTATCATTTATTCATTTATGTATTTGCTAATTCTAGGCTTAGGAGTCTGGTTGGTTCCATTCAGTGATTGGCACACTTATACAGGGAACCCTGTCAATTACTGATTAGGACCGCCCACTTGACTCTTAAGCACAGAATGAGCAGAGATAGAAACTGATAAATGGCAATTTATACTGGAACCTTTCTAACAAAATTTTAGAACACTCTGTTCTTGCTCTATAACTTGGACTGTATTTTCAATTGGACATGTGAAAAAAAATCCTATATGACCTACTATTTCATTATGCAGCCGGGATGTAGGGTCCTAAACTGGCTGATATATTAACTGGTCCTTTTACCAATCTTTATAAAGTATAACTTGCTGGAAATGAGTTTGGGAGCTCTTAGCTTCTGGCGCATGCGCATTGTGCAGGTGACGTAACCCAATGTACTACTGAATGTGCAGTAAATTGAGATGTCCTGGGTAGAGCTTCATCTGTGCAATCCAAAACTGAGAACCGGATTAATCTACAATAAATTATTAAATGCTTTATAAAGATTATGGAAATGGACAGATTTGATAATTGGCAGATTTGGAATCATAAATCTCAGCTACACAATGACGTTCTGGTGGCCCCAGACTTGGTGGAAGATTTCCTTTAAGGAATAGAATTTATTCAAGTTGTCATTGTATATTTTTGTCTCTCAGTTCAGGGAATTCTGTTGTTTTCAGGCTCTATAATTTCTAAAACTGCAGCCATTTCTCCTAGAAGGACAAGTTAAAGATAAACATCAGAATTGTGTTCCAAAGCAATCAACATTTTTGACAATGATGGAAGTCGATGGGCTTGCCTGATTTCTAAGCATGCCTGGAAGTCCAGTTGGCAGGAGGAGAGCTGTCAACCTGTGTATGTGGTCATGTGCTGATCTGACCACTGGAGGGGAACGGTTCAATCTGCACATAGGAAGTGAAAGTTCCCACAGTTACCACTGGATTATGGAGGAGATTTATGGCAAAACATCAGGATTAAATGTGTTCTTTGGGTCTGATTTATCATGGATTGTGCACCAGAAAAATGTCACACAAGCCATTAAAAAAGCCACAAATTTTATCACAAAAATTTAGACTTTTAGGATGGGGCTTAAAAAAACGCTGCATTTTGCAGTCTCTACCAAGTGGATAGGATTTTGCCTACTACCATCCTGTCATTGCAGAAAATAATCCACACCACAAATGCTTCAAATTGAAAAAAGCTGGCGGTTTCCGTATAGTTGTAATTAGAGATGAGCGAGTACTGTTCGGATCAGCTGATCCGAACAGCACGCTCGCATAGAAATGAATGGACGTAGCCGGCATGCGGGGGGTTAAGCGGCCGGCCGACATCAAAGCGGAAGTACCAGGTGCATCCATTCTTTTCTATGGAGCGTGCTGTTCGGATCGGCTGATCCGAACCGTACTCGCTCATCTCTAGTTGTAATGGAAGCAGAAAGTCCGCAGAGGAAAATTCTGCAGACTTTCCGTGAAAGCGCTGTGGGAAACACCACAATGCGTTTCTGCTGTGGTTATGCGTGTGTCGTAAAGGCCGCGGTTTAGCTGCGGTGGAAACTTGCAGTCACTATCGAATCTCATCTACACATTGCAGAAAAATACTCGCAGCGGAAATGTTGCAATTTTCAAAACCATTGCATTTTTGGAAATCAGAGCATGTGAATTATAATTAGGGTGCATTCACACGGTGTAACGTGCTGCGAGATTTGGCACGTGTACGCCGCGTGACCCTTTGCGTGCCGTACACGCTCCCATTCATTTCAATGGGAGCGGGGATCGTATGCGCCGCGCTAGTTTGCGGCCGTGAATAAATGCACGGCCGCAAACTAGCGCAGCGCACACGATCCCCGCTCCCATTGAACTCAATGGGAGCGTGTACGGCACGCAAAGGGTCACGCGGCGTACACGTGCCAAATCTCGCGACACGTTACACCGTGTGAACGAGCCCTTACAGGAACGCCTGTGGCTTCCCTATAGGTTTAATTGATGCAAAAAGTCTGCAGTGGAAAACTCTGTGGACTTCTGTGTAAAGCGTTGCTGGAAAAACCACAGTAAGTTTCCGCTGCAGTTTTTCCTTTATCATACCTCCCAACTTTTGAAGAACTGAAAGAGGGACAAAATGTGCTACGCGCGCCGCGGCAAATTTAGCCCCGCCCAATTTTGTGTTGACTCCGCCCACTCGTTAATTTTTCATGTGCCCGCACACAGTATAATCCTCCTACAGTCACCCGTAAATTATATGTCCCCCCTCTATCTCTCCCCCAGTTTCATATACACCCTTCATCTGCCCCCAGTTTCATGTCCCTCTTCCATCTCTGCCCCCAGATTCATGTCCCTCCATCTCTGCCCCCAGATTCATGTCCCCACATCTCTGCCCCCAGATTCATGTCCCCCATCTCTGCCCCCAGATTCATGTCCCCACATCTCTGCCCCCAGATTCATGTCCCTCCATCTCTGCCCCCAGATTCATGTCCCTCCATTTCTGCCCCCAGATTCATGTCCTCTCCATCTCTGCCCCCATTTTCATGTCCCCCATCTCTGCCCCCAGATTCATGTCCCCACATCTCTGCCCCCAGATTCATGTCCCCCATCTCTGCCCCCAGATTCATGTCCCCACATCTCTGCCCCCAGATTCATGTCCCTCCATCTCTGCCCCCAGATTCATGTTCCTCCATCTCTGCCCCCAGATTCATGTCCTCTCCATCTCTGCCCCCAGATTCATGTCCCCCATCTCTGCCCCCAGATTCATGTCCTCTCCATCTCTGCCCCCAGATTCATGTCCCCACATCTCTGCCCCCAGTTTCATGTCCTCTCCATCTCTGCCCCCAGATTCATGTCCCCCCATCTCTGCCCCCAGTTTCATGTCCACTCCATCTCTGCCCCCAGTTTCATGTCCACTCCATCTCTGCCCCCAGATTCATGTCCCTCCATCTCTGCCCCAGATTCATGTCCTCTCCATCTCTGCCCCCAGATTCATGTCCCCACATCTCTGCCCCCAGTGTCATGCCGTCCTCTCCATCTCTGCCCCCAGTGTCATGCCGTCCTCTCCTTCATCTGCCCCCAGATTCACGTTCCACCTCCACATTAAACTTACCTTCTCCACCGCTCCCTCGCCGCTCTCTGCGCGCCTCTCTCGTTGACACATGCGGCTGAAGGAAGGAGCTGACACAGGTCAGCTCCTCGCTTCGCCACTGCGTGTCTCTCTCCCTGACACATGCGGCTGAAGCTGCTCGCGTGCTCGCTTCGCCGCTGCGTCTCTCTCTCGCTGACACATGCGGCTGAAGCGAGGAGCTGACCTGTGTCAGCTCCTCGCTTCGCCGCTGCCGCCGGCTCCTGGCTTGTACATCGCGTCTACAAGCCAGGAGCCGGCGGCAGCGGCGAAGCGAGGAGCTGACACAGGTCAGCTCCTCGCTTCAGCAGCATGTGTCAGCGAGAGAGAGACGCAGCGGCGAAGCGAGCACGCGAGCAGCTTCAGCCGCATGTGTCAGGGAGAGAGGCGGGCAGCGGCGAAGCGAGGAGCTGACCTGTGTCAGCTCCTTGCTTCAGCTGCATATGTGTTCAACTCAGATCTGCGTCCTCTGGACGCAGATCTGAGTTGAAATCGGGACATACCTCCCTCCAACCGGGACCGCGGGACATGTCACCCAAATCGTGACTGTCCCGCGGAAATCGGGACGGTTGGGAGGTATGCTTTATCGCTTTTTGGCTGAGGCCTGCTACATGGGGCCTAAACCTTAAAGATCTGCGCCTTGCAAGATATTTCTATTAAAAGAGGCAGTGCACAGGGTCTTGTGGTTCCCCATCAGACTTATTATCATTTATTTGAGTTTTATAGACCTGGTATAGACTTCTATTTAGGTGCACAGACACCTGAGCATGTATTTAATTTATGAAAAAACAACTTCAACAGGGCAGGGATTATCAAGACTGGCAATTCCCACACACTGGTTTTGATAATCTCTGCTCTAACAAAGTTTGCACCTAGTCAGCCCCTTTTTGTTTCCATATTTACCAAACTTTTCCTGCATTCCTGGCTCAAAAAAATGCAGCAAAAAACCGTGATGAAAATACATGCTGGTTTTCCCTTTAGCACTTTTCACAGAAAGTCTGCAGAGGTTTCATTAAAGTTTCGGAAAGTTTTGCTCTGCAAACTATCTGCCCTTATTATACCTATGCGGAAAACGTCAGCATTTCCGCAGGTATAATTGACATGCTGCAATTAGCAAAAACAAACGGTTTTTTTCAGAAAACGCAGCTTTTCGCTGCAGATTTTTTTCTACAATGTGTGGATTGGATTAGCCAGAATCCCATTTAATTTGCAGGTAATGTAAAATGCAGCGTTCATTTTTGTTGCCGATTTTTTTAATGGTTTTTTGAGTCAAAATCAGAAGGGAGAAGATATTTTCCTTTCCCTTTGTAGCTACTCCCTTTTTTTAAATAAAAGAAAAGAAAAAAAACTAAGGCTCCGTTCTCACGGAGTAACGCACCGCTCAATTAGACACGTATACACGTGTCAGAGCGTGGCACTTCAAAACAGATCCCATTGATTTCAATGGGTGCCGGCTTACGCGCGCAACACATTGAAATCAATGGGTTACAAAGCTTCCCATTGATTTCAATGTGTAGCGCGTATAAGCCGGCACCCATTTAAATCAATGGGATCTGTTTTGAAGCGCCACGCTCTGACACGTGTATACGTGTCTAAATGAGCAGCGCATTACTCCGTGATAACAGAGCCTAAATCTGCATCAAAAAATACAGCTTTTCCACAATGTGGAGTCTTAGCCTTAGGCCAGGTTCACATGGCAGTTTTTGGACCGGATTTTGACTTGGAGACTGCCTTAGAATCCGGTCCAGAAACGGTTAGCCGCAACTGAATATCGGTGCAGTCCATACAGTGCACTGGCATCCAATTGCAGCATTCCGCTCTGAATTAGGCCCAAATGAATGGGCCTAGTAGAGAGGGGGTGTCGCGAGGCAAATCCGCCTGAAGAAAGAACATGTCGCTTTGTTTTTTTCCCACTCGCGGAAAAAAGAAATAACCAGTTCCCATTGAAGTGAATGGGAAGCAGTTTTTTGAGCCGGATTTTGGACCAAAAAACTACCGTGTGAACCCGGCGTTAAAGGGGGTATACAATTCTCTGCAAGGAGGCTGGAGAAGGGGAAGGAGTTTCTTCTGGTGGAAGTCCTTGCCCCAAGTGACCGCTGAGGCCAGTCAGTGGCCTAAGGAAAGGAACCAGGACATCATTCACATATGTCACCTGTGAGTTCTTGTTTCCTCTTCATCCAACAGAATGTGCAACAAGGACTTCCATCAGACCAAGCCCCCGGGAGCAGCAGGACCTGACTAGAGTGGGAAACACCAGAGCACCAAGGACAGGTGAGTATGTTTTTTTGTTATGTAGATTGTGAGCCCCACATAGAGCTCACAATCTACATTTTTTTCCCCTATCTGTATGTCTTTGGAATATGGGATGGAAATCCATGCAAACACGGGGAGAACATACAAACTCCTTGCAGATGTTTTTTTGCCCTTGGCAGGATTTGAACACCAGGACCCCAGTGCTGCAAGGCTGCAGTGCTAACCACTGAGCCACCGTGCGGCCCCTTGTTTTTGTTTTTTTTTCACCTATCCGGCCTCCTTACAAATAAATCTGTAAATCCTGGACAACCCCTTAATGTATGTCTACAGTCAGTATAAAGCTTTCTTTACTATCCGGACTTCCTTCTCCCACACACAAGTTAATGATGTGTTGGTGGAAAGTAGATAAAAGGACAGATTGTAAATTTCTATATTATTATAGAAACAGATCTTATAACTGCTCCTACTCATGTTACTTGAGGTTTCGTGTCTTTTTATAGCCATCCCGTGACATCATTGATTTCTATAAATGCACAGTATGGAACGGCAATGGTGACTTTTCGTGCCAGTGTAAATGTTGAGTCGCATGATCTCATGTACTAAATAAATGTATGAGGTCATTTCATTCATGGCACAATGTATGGGAATGGTATTCAGCTGCCTTTATATTGTTAATATAAAAGTCCACGAGAGCAGATACTGTTACCCTGGGATGCGTTACCCAAAAAGCATTCTGGTCCAGAAAACCCATGTGTGATAACAGAGGAATATGGACCAAATCATATGTATGCCACTGAGTACGTAATACATCACATAGTAAAATAGTACAATAATCCATACCTGCTTCCAATAATACCGCATCTATTACTTGCGCTATGTCTTTTTTGCCTATAGGGGAGCTATAACGATGCAATGATGCCAGTTTGTGTTGGTAAGAGAGGACATACAATAATCTTGGTGCTGGTCACAGATTTACAAGTTATTCCTACACTATCCACTATCCGCTATGTCATGCATGGGTTTTATTCAGAAGCTGGATGACTCCTTTGGAATCTTCTTATGTTTCCTGCTATAAGACCTCAAAACCAAGCTTATGTGGATGAAAAGTTATTGACCGGCAGATTACAGCATCCTGGGAGTACTTAAAGGGTTAATCTTATCATACTTCAAACTAGGGGAGTCATGGACATATCTAGCATATCTAGCTTTCTTTAATGTCTTATAAAATAAAAGGGGGGCCCCTTAAAGAAAACCTGTCACGCCAATTGGGACCACTAAATCACCAAGATGCCATTAAGCAGTTTGGGTTTAAGATCCCAAACCTCTGTATCATATTGGTATCCTTAAAGAGGACATTTCAACGCTTGGGGCACATGCGGTTTTATATACTGCTAGAAAGCCGACAATGTACTGAATTTACGTCTATGGACGAGTACTATCCGGAAGGGAGGGGGGCGTTCCTCACCGCTCTCACAGTACAGCGCTATAGGCGCTGCTGTGGAGAAGGACGGCCCTGACTGACTGTCAGGAACGCCCTTCTGACGGTGAAGAGCTACGGTACCGAGACCAATAGCTCTTTACTTGGGGCACAGATCAGGAAAGCCGACAGTGCGCTGAATTCAGTTGGCTTTCTAGCGGTATATAAAACCGCATGTGCCCCAAGTGATGAAAGGTCCTCTTTAAGAATAAAATCTTGAAGACGCCCGGTGTGCACTGAGTGAGTCCGCTCAATGAATGCATATTGTGCACAGCGAAACTGAGGTCAATACACCATGCTTGACTGTGCATGCTTTGTACTTCTTGCGCATGCACAGAGAAGTGGGATGTACTGACCTGAACTTTAGACCAGATAATTTTACCTTTAGATAATTTTAATGATTCTGGCCCATTGTTTACAGGCCGTCTGCAGCGTCCCCTGTGCCTTATCTTGGGTCTGTGGCTCTCCACATTCCTGCTCAGTTTGGAATGAACTGGGTAACTTCTAATAGCAATGTTGTTCAGGTTCCCTGGCAGAGATGTGAACTTAGCCTTAGTTTTTTTATGTATTGTATGTGGATGGGTAGAACTGGTCAAGAAAACATATGAACAGCCTATATAGCATGAACCCTCAGACAGAAACTGCTAATTTAATAATATATACATCTTGACCTTTTGTCTTAATGGCTCTCTAAAGTGTGGGAAGAAAACAATGCGTACATCCGTGCGGATTTCTAGCGTGTCGGATTTGTGGTGTCACCTCAGGGTTGGATTTTTACACAGTCTATTTTATCTTATAAGTGAAGTCATTTCCTACTGAGGAGCTGGTTATATTTTCTTTAACCTTTGTATGACATTGTAAATGTTCACGGCCTCTACGACATTCATTGAGCTATAGCCGGTGCCCGAAAACTTAAGCGTGTACCACATCTAGTCACGTTTTATGGAACCGCATTCAACTATTTGTGGATAGATAGAACAAAAGTGTGTGTGTGTGTGTGTGTGTGTGTGTGGGGGGGGGGGTAATGCTTCATTTCTATTTTTAACTCATTCTGAGCCTTTTATAGGAAACTAAATTCCCTGTTGCAACACCGCTTCGACCCTGTAACATCTGTATAACAACATACTGACTAAGGCCTCATATACACGAACAAGTGTACATTTTTAATAGAAGTTACCTGGATGGCATCCAAGTACCTTCCGTGCTACATTGATTTCAATGGGGGGGTTACGTTACGATCCCTTTTCACAGAGCTCTATAATCCTTGGAATGAAAGGAAGCTTTAAAACTCCCCTTGGACTGTATATGAGGCCTAAGAGATACAGAAAGGTTTATCCAAGCAAATATCTCCGTGTGCTGTAGTATCACTATACCATTATCTAATAGCCATATGGAGCCATATTCATTGGTGTGGAACAATGTCCTTTACACTATGTGGCTATGTAACCTCATAATGGACACCGAGAATTACATTAGCATCTCATATCCTGATTTCGGAAGAACATTCATCATTCCTCAGTACTTATGTCTAATTTTTTAGTAACTACAGTAATTCTGTTCACAGATGTAAAAAGTAAGCCTCATGTACTCACTCATGTCTGTCCATCTGTCATATACTAATAGCTTTTGCGTTCATGTATTAGCTTAAATTTTTTAATAGGATCCTATCACTCAGACACAATTTTTTCTAGGTACCACATCGGAATAGCCTTAAGAAAGGTTATTCATCTCCTACCTTTCGTCGTCTTCTCCGCGCCGCCGTTCACCTACAATCCCGGTTTTTCTCAGTATGCAAATTAGCTCTCTTGCAGCACTGGGGACAGGCCCCAGCGCTCAAACAGCACTGGGGGCATCCCCAGTGCTGCGAGAGAACTCTCTCCAGCGCTGCCTCCATCTTCGTCAGCACAGTCCTCTTCAGCCTCTTCTTCCGGCGGTGGCTTGTAACTTCTAGGCCTCGGGCAGAGCAGACTGTGCATACCCACAGGCCACGACAAAATGGCCGCTTACAATACTGTGCAAGCGGCCATTTTCTTGTGACCTGTGGGCATGCGCAGTCTGTTCTTCCTGAGGCCTAGAATTTACAAGCCACTGCCGGAAGAAGAGGCTGAAGAGGATGCTGCTGACAAAGATGGAGGTGGCGCTGGAGAGAGTTGCTCTTGCAGCATTGGGGACGCCCCCAGTGCTGTTTGAGCGCTGGAGCCCGCCCCCAGTGCTGCGAGAGAGCTAATTTGCATACTGAGAAAACCCAGGTGGGGCCACACGGTGGCTCAGTGGTTAGCACTGCAGCCTTGCAGCACTGGAGTCCTGGTGCTCAAATCCAGCCAAGGGCATAAAAAACCATCTGCAAGGAGTTTGTATGTTCTCCCCATGTCTGCATGGATTTCCATCCCATATTTCAAAAACATACTGATAGGGAAAAAAAAAATGTACATTGTGAGCTCTATGTGAGGCTCACAATCTACATTTAAAAAAACAAAAAAAAAGAAAACCCGGGATTGTAGGCGAACGGCAGCGCGGAGAAGACGATGAAAGGTAGGAGACGAATAGCCTTTCTTAAGGCTATTCCGACAAGGTACCTAGAAAAAACTGTGTCTAAGTGATAGGATCCCTTTAAAGGGATTCTATCATTAGAATCCTATTTCTCTCCTATTTCTTCTCCTACCTTATAGAAGTCTTCTCTGTGCCGCCTTTCCGGTGATATCCCCAGTTTTCTGCGGTATGCAAATGATTTTTCTCGCAGCACTGGGGGCATCCCCAGTGCTGCTTGAAAAATCTCCAGAGATGCCTCATCTTCTTCGGGAACGCCTCTCCGCCGCATCTTCTTCCAGCCTGGTCTTCAGACTCTGAGGTTGCACAGTCGGTTCTATCATTGGGCTTCAGGCAGAGCCGACTGCGCATGTCTGTAGCCATTTTCTTGTGACTGCTTACACTTGCGTACTACATGCACAGTACCCTCATGAAAGCGGCTACAGATTCAGAAGACACTAAAAGAAGAATCATCGGAGAGGACGTGGCCGAGAGGTGTGTCAGAAGAAGATGAGGCAGCACTGGAGAATTTTCAAGCAGCACTGGGGACCAGTGCATACCGGCGAAAACTGGGATATCTACCAAACGGTGATGCGGAGAAGACTTCTAAAGGTAGGAGAAGAATAGTCTTTCTTAAGGCTATTCCTACATGTTAGGAATAGCCTTTTTTTTCATGAAAAAATTGGGATTCTAATGATAGGATCCTTTTAACGCTGGGGCCCCATGCAGCTTTTTTTTTTTGTTCCAGATTTTTTCTACATTTTTTTGAGCCAAACCAAGGAATGGCTACAAAAGGAACTGGAATTATAAAGGGACTCCTTATACATCTCTGTTCTAGCCAATCCACTCCTGACTTTGGCTAAAAAAAAACGCAAACTAAAAAAGCTGCATTTCCGTAACGTGGGGCCTCATCTGAAAGCGCCAACGGAAACTTTCTTCACATTTAGGAACAACATACTTTATTGAAAATTCAATATAAGGTGAAGGGAGAATAATGATTTTTGCTGCACAAATCCTAAGTGATTTCAAACCCGGCTGATCGATGAAAATCTCTAAATGTCAAATGTAGTATTGACAGGATTACCTGCCGCAGTGTCTCATGCCTATCATAATATCCATGTTCATAGAGAGAGTTTGGAGAATACACAGTACATGGCATCCACTAGATTTTATCTGTCCAGGTCCCCTGGTATGGAATAAATTGGCTTGGAGAAAGAACATAGAGAACACTCTGTAAAATGACAATCTGTCACGGGGTACATCCTATTCTATGGTAGCATGCTCTTCTATGGCAAAGGATAACTACTCCTAAATGCAGAGCTGCTGCCCACCCAGAGAAATTTTCACTAAATATACTGAAGGCCAACCCTAGGCAACTACTCCAAAATCACGGGGCTGCTACTAAACATAGCCATCAGCTGACATCTCTAGATCAAGGCAAAACAATGTTTTTCATTCTTCCGCTGTGCTTTCCCTTAAAAATTAACCTTTTCTCTGGATATTGTCTACCCAGTCCTCAAAGACCTATCACAATCATAAAGTGAAGACTGGTAAAAAGATCTACACTCACCGGCCACTTTATTAGGTACACCTGTCCAACTGCTCGTTAACACTTAATTTCTAATCAGCCAATCTCATGGCGGCAACTCAGTGCATTTAGGCATGTAGACATGGTCAAGACAATCTCCTGCAGTTCAAACCGAGCATCAGTATGGGGAAGAAAGGTGATTTGAGTGCCTTTGAACGTGGCATGGTTGTTGGTGCCAGAAGGGCTGGTCTGAGTATTTCAGAAACTGCTGATCTACTGGGATTTTCACGCACAACCATCTCTAGGGTTTACAGAGAATGGTCCGAAAAAGAAAAAACATCCAGTGAGCGGCAGTTCTGTGGGCAGAAATGCGTTGTTGATGCCAGAGGTCAGAGGAGAATGGCCAGACTGGTTCGAGCTGATAGAAAGGCAACAGTGACTCAAATAGCCACCCATTACAACCAAGGTAGCCAGAAGAGCATCTCTGAACGCACAGTACGTCGAACTTTGAGGCAGATGGGCTACAGCAACAGAAGACCACACCGGGTGCCACTCCTTTCAGCTAAGAACAGGAAACTGAGGCTACAATTTGCACAAGCTCATCGAAATTGGACAATTGAAGATTGGAAAAACGTTGCCTGGTCTGATGAGTCTCGATTTCTGCTGCGATATTCGGATGGTAGGGTCAGAATTTGGCGTCAACAACATGAAAGAATGGATCCATCCTGCCTTGTATCAACGGTTCAGGCTGGTGGTGGTGGTGTCATGGTGTGGGGAATATTTTCTTTGCACTCTTTGGGCCCCTTGGTACCAATTGAGCATCGTTGCAACGCCAAAGCCTACCTGAGTATTGTTGCTGACCATGTCCATCCCTTTATGACCACAATGTACCCAACATCTGATGGCTACTTTCAGCAGGATAATGCGCCATGTCATAAAGCTGGAATCATCTCAGACTGGTTTCTTGAAAATGACAATGAGTTCACTGTACTCCAATGGCCTCCACAGTCACCAGATCTCAATCCAATAGAGCATCTTTGGGATGTGGTGGAACGGGAGATTCGCATCATGGATGTGCAGCCGACAAATCTGCGGCAACTGTGTGATGCCATCATGTCAATATGGACCAAAATCTCTGAGGAATGCTTCCAGCACCTTGTTGAATCTATGCCACGAAGAATTGAGGCAGTTCTGAAGGCAAAAGGGGGTCCAACCCGTTACTAGAATGGTGTACCTAATAAAGTGGCCGGTGAGTGTATACTTTTTGAGCAATCTTTTACCATGATGCATTCTAAAAACTACAACTCTCACCCACAACCCTCCTGCTCAGATGTAAACATATTGTAGATATTGACTGTAACTATATTTTCTAACTGGGTCTCATATACACAGTCCAGCACATTAAAGTGACCACGTGGCAAAATCCAGAATAACCACCTTTGGCAGAGCGGACAACTGCGAGACGTGCAGGAAGAGAGGGGATGTTGTGATGATGGTCACTGGGATGTTGAGCCATGCCGACTCCAGTGCCGTGGCCAGCTGCGCTAGGTTACGTGGTTGAGCATCCATGGCGCGAACAACCCGATTGAGGTGGTCCCACAGATTCTCAATTGGGTTCAAGTCCGGGGAGTTTGCTGGCCAAGAGAGTACAATAAACTCATCCTGTTGCTCATCGAATCACGCACATACACTGCGAGCTTTATGACACGTCGCATTGTCCTGTTAGTAGATGCCATCATCCTGAGGAAAAACAATTTGCATGTAGGGGTGAACATGGTCCGCAAGGATAGATCCATACGTGTGTTGATCCATCTTGCCTTCCGCAATGATGAGTGCACCCAGATGGCTGATGACACGTGCCTTCTGCCATTGGTTATTTAACGTTGACGTCAAAAGTAGGCGGTGGTCACATTAATATGACTGGACTGTGTATTGGAACCATTGTCTTTGTATTCACCACTGATATTAATTTGTCATCATAGTTAGACATTTTTGGGTTTGATATTGATCCAGTCCAATCGGCAGATTTGGGGTTGGGAAGATGCCTGTTTCCCTCCAATGGTCCATGTAGGCTTATAGGTTGAACTTGATGGACTAATGTCTTTATCCAACCTCATCTACTATGTAACTATATGTATATAACCTAATACCCTTTTAGCAGTGTTCTTTCTTGCCACATGATGTTATAGAATAGTGTACTGGGTGGTTGGATGAGATGCTGTTAGAGTCATCATAGTCATTCCGATCCTGTACTTACAGCAGCATCAGCACTAAGCCAAGTAGGCAGATTCTCTCTCAGTACTCTTTAATTGTGTTTAGTCATAAAGGCCGAAAATACCTCTGGTTCGAAGGGTTAAATCTTTCCTTAAGTTGAATGCACTGAGACAATCAATACCAGATGCTAAATATGTCTGAACATAACACAAATACCATTGTGTTAAGCGTGGCTTGGCGTTGCGAATAGAAATAGCTCTTGGAATTAGTAGGCAGTTTTCTATAGGGATTTGTACATCTAAGATGAGTCAGAAAGTTTTTCTCCATATTTTAGTGCAATTAACATTTTGGAACCTAATTTACATGCATTTAATTTCATAAGAAGTCGTTCTGCTGGTACCTGGCATATATTAGGAAATCTTGCTTTGGGGTACATATAGGAAGCCCTGAGAGCTACATTAGCATTTTTATAAAAGATTTACATCCTTGTGGGATTTAGAAACGTATTAAACCGTAATTGGATGCTAATAGTGGATTAATCTCTTCCTTAGCTTGGCATTGCCTGACTTTTCTTACTTTATCCATTTTTACGGAAGGTTTGGAAAGAAGAAGAAAAAAGACTAAGTTATGTAGATCTCACATATTTATAGAAGTATAACAGGAACATGTGACATTAAGTCACAATGATCAAAGGTTTATGAAGGAATATTAACCAGTGAATGGACAGGCATAGGGCAACATAACTGGGTCAACCTTCGCGGTTATTTCGTAACTCCCATAGAAGTGAATGGAGAGACAAGTGAGGATATCTTTCCATTGATCCTCTGCCAAGATATGACAGACAAAGGGACCCCCATTCATGAACAATGGCCACCTACTGTCACAGGTCTGTATTATTACGTTGCCCGTGTATGTGGCAAGACTTAGGACAGGTTCTATACATATCCATTTTGTGGCCTGGGCTCACTGAGAGCAGTGGAAGCATGGGAAGAACATGGACGTCATCCATATGCCATCCATCCTGTTCACTCTGAGTTTTATTCTACGACTTCACCAGAGTCGTGTGTGTGTAGCCTATTGCGGATTTCACATCCTGGAAAAATAGTCGATGTGTCCCGGCCGTATTTTCCAGATTGACCTTGGCTGTATGAATTGAATCCACTACATCATAGGGAGTTATAGCTCCCGCCATCTTATTATCAGATCAGTATAATAGCGCTTCAGCACACTAACCTTTTTTTTTCGGATGAGCTTCGTTCATATGGAATCTGGTCCTTTTTTCCAAAAACACTGCTATTCCAAAATACCTAATATAAATACGTGATCGCACCAAACCCTACAAAGTGAGATACAGTTGTTACCACAATTCTCTTCTCTGGCTTATTCAAGTTTCCATTTTACATTGGTTTATCTGAATATTCAAGTAATAGTCAAGTAAAACAGGCTATTGGGGTGTTAAATAGTGAATAAGTGGAATAATCCATTGATCAGTGTTTCAATAACACTATGTAACATCTCTGCCTGTTCGGGTCACTGCACCACCCTCTGCTCGCATGCAGCGATGCAGGAGGCGGGTGCAGTTTGGTTCTTGGCTTAAAGTTTTTGGTCGCACTGTGTGAATACGGCTCTAGTTCTGTGATTGTATTTGCACCACACTGGTCTTCTGCTCTTGTTTGCCTCTGTTCATGAAGTGTTAATTTGTGTGATTGACAGCCTGCCTTCCTGTCAACTCCAGGGTCAGGTTCTTCCCCCCTATTTAGTCTTGACTCTCATTCACACCAGTGCTTGCTATTGCCTTGTGCGTACTTGCTCCTTGCTGTCACTATTTTTGCTTACATTCTAATCCTTGACCTCTGGCTTTCCCTACTGACTACTATTTGGACTCCGATTTGGCACTGCATCGCTCGACTGTTACTGAACCTTGGCTAGCTGACCTCCCTTTGTTGTTGTCCATCTTGTCTACGTTTTGTGTCTCACATAGGAAGGGACCATCTTCGTGGTTGCCGCCTATTACGTAGGATAGGGCCTGGCAATAGGAAGGGACATTTGGGGGCTTCAGCTTAGGGATCACTGTCTCTTGTGTCCCGTCCCAGGGTTCAACAGCTACTGGGGAATTGCTGTCCTAGTATTCCCTAACACACCATTAGTAAAATAAGGTTGAGTGTGATTTGTTCCTTTAAGACTGAGCAGTGAAGTTTTAGTGAGTGGTTAAATGCAGGAAACGAATGATAGGTTTGAGTGTATTATAACCCAAAATTGCAGATTTGTGGTTTCGGAGTGATGGTAAATGAGATTATTGTAATTTACATGACCATGGTGTATATTTTAAAAGCCACCTGGCGGAGTGTTTTGTGTTATATGCCATAACTTGAAAGTTACTCATTTGGTGCCACTTGATCTTGGTGGCCAGTTTAAGTCTGCATTTGTTCTGATCTAGCCTTGGGCGTTTCTTTCTCCAGCTCTGAAACTGTTTACAATTTGTTATATTTCGTTGAACTTTTGAGTTTGTTCAGATCTGCTATACAGTATAAGCCCAGCCGATTTCTTTATCCATTTGCATGAAGGTTATCGTACAGTTCACAGTTTGTTCCTGAAGGGACCCATCAGGCTTGTTGTTCCTGTGGTCCCTACTTCCAAGTCTGTCTGTTTAATGTTGCTTCTAACTTTATATCAGCCTGGGAATGGGACCTAGAGACCACCTTGACTGTAGCTCAATGGACTGACTGGCAGGTCACACTTAAGGAGTCCTCCTTAAAAACTAATCACTCTGTTTGGTCCCTTCTCATCTACACAGCTTTGGTCTCACCCCTCTGTTTTCTGGGGTGTGACGCCCTAGGCGATACTCTTCATATTTGGTGACCTTGCCCTCTGGCCTATCATTTGTGGGTGTTTCTTCATAGACTTGGGCAATGACTTTTAGGACAGTCATTTCCAAAGTCTGCCTCGGTATTTCTTTTTGGTCTTCAATGTACTGCCCTCAATATAATTTGCTCCAGTATATCCTAATGGCTGCACGAATCCATATTGCTTTTATCTGGAAAGGCCATGTCTCTCGTTGACTGATGTCTTTCGATATGTTGACATGATTATGCGGCATGAAAAGAATAACGTCTACATCTCTGACACTCGCCCAATTTTTGGCAGGGTTTTGACGCCCTGGATTAATAAACCCAACATTCCAGGCCTGTCATACTGTCTTTAGCTCTAGTCTGTCGCTAGGATTAAGTATTTTGGGCACAAATCCTAACTCTGTTCCAAGTTGGTCCTGGCATTTGTAGTACTTCTTAACTTCTGGCTATTTCTCACTATGCCCCTGTCCTGATCATTGGCTTCTACATTTGGCTCCATTTCATCACCTTTGGCTTCTTTCTATACTCCATTTCTGTTCCTTCAACCTTGTTTCAGCATCGTTCCAATGTTCTTGTTCCCGGTTCCAGCTCCTAGTTTGTTCCTGGTGTCCATGCTTTTGTTCTGTCGTTTTCCACTTTAGACATCTGATTTTATGTCTGTTTTGTCATCACTGCTGAGAACTATGTGCTAGGAATCCACTTACAGTTAAGTTACAAAAGGAGGTTAAAAGATAAAACAGGGAATCCATTAGAGTTTGTATACCGGTCTAGCCAGTTCCAAATCAAACTTTTGATCACGCAATGTCACCATGTGGCCCTTGCCTAAAGGTTTTGTATTTCAATGCGGCCATACAACAGGACTATTTGTAAACTCTTGTTCCATAATAAGCAGTGGATGGCTTAGTGTCCCAGATCGCCCTGATATGTCCCCTTTAAAGGGGATGTGTGCTGGAGTCCTGGGTTCAAATCTAGCCAAGGGGAACATCTGCAAGCACTTTGTATGTTCTCCCCATGTTTGCGTGAATTTCCTCCCACACTTCAAGGACATACTGATAGGGAATGTAAATTTTGAGCCCTATATGGGACAGTGACTGACAATGTCTGTACAGCGCTGCAGAATATGATGGTGCTATATAATAAGCAAAATAAATCCTATGTATAGGTAATGACAATTTCTCATGCAATAAAATATAATGGGCCGTCTAGATCTATTTGCACTACAAATGTCCACAGCTACATTCAGATTTTGCTTCTGTGAAGAGAGAATTGTTACATGCATAGTCCTGGGATCCCAGAGTCTCTTCTGTAATTCGTTCATTAATTAGTTGTTATCATTAATTAAATACAGGGACTTTTTAATTAGAATTGTGAATTGTTTCTCACCGAAAGTTACCGAGTCAATAATAAAGTTGGGAAAGTTGTGTAATGTGAAGCTAATTGCTCGGATGACTGAAGTGATGCGGCATTACTGGAGTGATACGTTCAGTACTATTTATTTTAAGTGGTAACTTGACAATACTGTATTAATGAAGCTTTAGTCTAGTGTTTCACATTATGCTCGGTGTCTTAAAGGGATACCGGCATTGAGAATCAAATGAATGGTCATTCAGTGTTAGGCTTCATGCCCCCGACCAAGTGTGCAATCCAAGTTGTCTTCCGATTTTCCATTCTGTTCTGATATGTTTAGAACAACCTTCCTGTCGAGTTCCTTAAGGGGGCATTCACACGGAGTAAAGCGGCGCTGATTCTGCCACAATAACTCACAGCAGAATCAGCGCTGATAAAAAAGACTCCCATTGACTTCAATGGGTTCTTTTAATGCGCGTAACACATTGAAGTCAATGGTAGCCTTTTTATCAGTGCTGATTCTTCTGTGAGTTATCGTGGCAGAATCTGCACCGCATTACTCCAATGTGAATTCCCCCTAAAGAAGTGTTTGCAGGTGTACTTTTTTGAAAGCAAAATCAGCACTGAACAAAGCAACAGCCCTGTGCACCAAAACATCAATAAAAAACTGCACATACCATATATACTCGACTGTAAGCCGACCCGAATATAAGCCGAGACCCCTAATTTTACCACAAAAAACTGGGAAAACTTATTGACTCTAGTATAAGCCTACGGGGAAAATGCACCATTGCAGATAAAAAGTCTGGTCATGTGCATCGCAGCTTAGTAACTCCATGGGGATCATAGTAATAGCAGTTAACCACATCATGTCCCTCACATTAACCCCCTGTGTGCCTCACATAAGAGTTGCTGATATGTGGGTTATATGGAGGTAATAATTAGGTATCTTCATAATTAAGGTCCTTCATTAGTCCCCTCATGTGTCTCACATATTAGTAACCCTTATATGGGGCACATAGGGGTGAATATGAGGGACATGATGGGTGTAACTGTTATTAATGTGAGGCACATGGAGTTACTGACATTAAATTATTAACCCCAAATGCCTGACATTACTAGGCAGAGTAACTAAAGGAAGGTCCCTGTGTGGCACGTTACTGCAGCTTCCTCTCCTCCATACAACAGACATCTTCCATAAGACACAATGAATCCTGGCCACTCATCTGCAGGGGAGATGCTAAATCCTAGTGTGCTGAAAGACCTCTGATGACATCATGACCATGTGATCAGACTTGTGTGGGCGGAGCTACTAGGATTTCGACTCAACCTTATCTGCAGATGTTACATACCAGTGGCTACAGGCATACCTCCCAACTTTTGAAGAACCGAAAGAAGGATAAAATGTGCGGTGCGTGTAGCGCACCATGGCAAATTTAGCCCCACCCACTTTTGTGTTGACTCCGCCCACTCGTTAATTTTTCATGTGCCCGCACACAGTATAATCCTCCTACAGTCACCCGTAAATTACATGTCCCCCCTCCATCTCTGCCCCCAGTTTCATGTCCCCTCCATCTCTGCCCCCAGTTTCATGTCCCCTCCATCTCTGCCCCCAGTTTCATGTCCCCTCCATCTCTGCCCCCAGTTTCATGTCTCCTCCATCTCTGCCCCCAGATTCATGTCCCCTCCATCTCTGCCCCCAGATTCATGTCCCCTCCATCTCTGCCCCCAGATTCATGTCCCCCCTCCATCTCTGCCCTCAGATTCATGTCCCCTCCATCTCTGCCCCCAGATTCATGTCCCCCCTCCATCTCTGCCCTCAGATTCATGTCCCCACATCTCTGCCCCCAGTATCATGCCGTCCTCTCCATCTCTGCCCCCAGTGTCATGCCGTCCTCTCCATCTCTGCCCCCACTGTCATGCCGTCCTCTCCTTCATCTGCCCCCAGTTTCATGTTCCACCTCCACATTAAACTTACCTTCTCCTCCGCTCCCTCGCCACTCTTTGCGTGCCTCTCTCGCTGAAACATATGCGGCTGAAGCAAGGAGCTGACACAGGTCAGCTCCTCGCTTCGCCGCTGCGCGCCTCTCTCGCTGGCACATATGCGGCTGAAGCGAGGAGCTGACACAGAGCTGACAGAGCGATGTCACCGCGTCTACAAGCCAGTAGCTGGCGGCAGCGGCGAAGCGAGGATCTGACACAGGTCAGCTCCTCGCTTCAGCCGCATATGTGTCAGCGAGAGAGGCGCGCAGCGGCGAAGCGAGGAACTGACCTGTGTCGTGGAAGGTGAAAATAAAAAAAAAATACTTATACTCATTTGTTCCCAGTGCTCCAATGTGTGTTGCCGCTGGTCATGCCTTCATCACTGGAAGTCCTGTGCAACACTTGACCATTGAGATCATTCAGTGGTCAGAAAGGACCTGGTGACATCACTCACCATTGATTGGTTTCATGTGGCGCCTAAGCCACGGCTCATGCCCGAATGGGTAGCGGCAGCGGACACCAGCATGCCGGGGACAGGTCTGATTTTTATTTATTTTTTGTTGTTGTTATGTTGCACAATCCCCAGACTCCTCTGTGACTTCTGAAATTCCTGGACAACACCTTTAAATTAGCAATGAAATCTGCAGTATAATATATGAATGGATAGTTGTAGTGAAATGATGCCCCGGAAAGTGGATTTACTATTTTTAGCAGAATTTTTAGTGCATATTTTATTACAGGACAATTTCTCGGTGTGGTTTCAGCTACAGCTGATTCATCTGAAGGTACATTGAACGTGTGTAGGAACACCCCACAGATTCCCCGAAAATACCCTTGGCCCCGTTCCTTCAGAGTGCATATACTGGAATTTTATCCAAAGTTTATCATTCAGTGCAGTTTGTATGGCGGTGGAGCTATGAGGCAGCTGTAACACCTCACATAATGAAGTCCTTGGCAGACTCCCAGGAATCCCAACAATGCCCTATTTTCTTGGTGTTCAGAAAATCAATTAGTGTATAGTGACGTGACACCCGGACCTCGCAGGCCGACAATGCCTATAAATATACAGCCGGACTAACATCTACATTTCAGTTATCTAGAGCCGTCTCCTCTTTCTATATCATAAAATAAATCATATGACTCATCCCTATAAAACATACAGTATAACATGGAGTAACCCCTGTGGGCGCTGTAATTGAATAACACGCAGATTTCCCAAAACCAGATGGAACTGTTTTGACAAGACGATAGAGCGGATAGGCCATTTGCTGCATTTGTTATACAATTCTTTGAACATAACCTACGTGTGGATGTCATTGACAAAAGAAAAAAAAAATTTCCACTATACTATACATGCTGCTTCTTCTCCCTTCCCACGCCGCTTCGTTCTTCTATGTGTGATTATACATTGTCTAAATTGAAAAGGGGCGAATTCTAATATCAAGCACAACCCAGGATAAGAGTATCGCTGTTTCCGGAAAAAAAACCAAACCCCTTCTCTAGACTAATGCCATACAACCCCTTTAACCTCTTACCACAACAACCATTTTTCGATTTTCACTTTAATTCCCCCCTTCTAAAAGTCAATGCTTTTTTTTATTGTTCCATTCATAGAGCCATATGAGGGCTTCATTTTTGTGGGACAAACTGTACTTCGTAGCGGTACCATATACATTTTCATATGATGCTTTGGGAAGGTGGTAAAACATAACGAATGGGGTGGAATTAGAGAAAAACTGCAACATTCTTATGTGCTTCATTTTTGCAGCGTTTCTTTTGTACCCGAATTGACACGTTGAGTGGGTCGGCATGATTATGGCGATACCAAATTTATATATTTTTTGCCCCTTTTAAAAAAAAAAATTCTTGGAGTCACTTTTTAGTTGGCCTTGGTGGTTTGGCCTATCAACTGCACATCCCTGACATGTAGTGGATTTTAGGCAGAATTTTACCCCTGATTTTACTTTTTCCAATGTAAATGGTGAAAAACCCAGCAAGCCTCAACTACATCTGCATCTATTCCACCGTGAAATTTCTGTACATACCAATATTGTTTAGACCTTGAAAATGAAGCCTTCACAGGATTGGGTGTAATATTTAGTTATTTTATCCCAAAAATTTTAATAAAGAAATACAGGACCCATAGTGACATTTACATACTCATTCTAGGAAACGGAAAGCAGGAGCTAAATTGTAGAATAAAGTGTTACTTATATCCCTTTTTAATGGAAAGAAGAGACTGTCCTGGAAAGTACAACGCCATATGGGAGCCATATATAAACATTAATGGACGTCTGGGCAGTAATGGCTGCCTACAAGATTACATTACGGCTTCACCACACCATAAATTCATTTTCATATGGTGTCAAGGAATGTATTGGATGAACATTGGTCATCCAGCAAGATTGAGCAGAATGCTTATTTTTTCAGCGTCCTGCTGCGATTTCCATCTCCCATTGAAAAGAATGGGAAGCAGAATCTGTTGCTGATTTGAGGGTGGAACCAGTTCCAAAAACTGCATCACAATCCTACAAGTGAACACCCCCTTATTCCTCCTAGAGATGTACTGACAACTGGGTGGAACCATTCCTCTTGTTAGAGAGGCATGTCCCTACCCAGCCTGTTGTGTATACACTGATTGGATGGCATCAGAGTATGCAGGGACACACCCCCAGCTGGTAACACCCAGTTGTCTATTTAATAAAGTATTTTTTAGGAGGAATAACAGAGGAACAGTACAATACAGAACTCTAAGGCCCTATGTTACAGGCAGCAGCAAAAAAGCACTGTTGGAAAAAATTGTGCTATTTCCCGCAGAGCTTTTCACATAAAGGAAACCTCTGCGGACTTTCCATACCTATAGGGAAACCGCCGGCGTTTCTGTAGGTACAATTGACATGCTGCGATTTTCAAAAATGCAACGATTTTGGAAATCACAGCGTGACCACTTTTGTTTCGACAAAGTGGAGATGAGATTTGCTTTGCTGTGATTGTAAAACGCTGCGTTTTTTCCCCTCAATGTTTCCGCCACGTGGGGCTTCGGCCTAAGAACAGATGTTCCAGAATAATAATTTCATTGGGATACAAAAATACGCTAACACAGACATGTCAGAAGAGGTGACAATTCCTCTATAAATCCAGAGTGGGATTTGGATCATGTAATCTATAGAATGAGTCAGTGCAGAATTTTGGACCTGTTAGGAGACCTCTCTGACTTCTTTCAAGGGGTTCTCAGCCATATGTCCGAGAGGCCTGATGTGCAATGTTTTGGCATGCTTTTATTTGTCGAGTCAGCGATCATCTATTTACAACCAGTTTTTCTTTTGCAATGGATCAATGTAACCTCTTATAGCTCAGTTTACATTAGGCCTCACAACATAAACATTTATGATTTGCAATCCATAGTTTGGCCCTTTCTATCATAATTCCCTAAAGTGAGTCACCAAATGGAAGCGATCTGTATATTTACTGCCTATGATATCACTGGAAAGTAACACTTAGCAGTATCCGGTAATGGTTTGCAAGGAATCAATGATACAATAAGATGTTTGTGAATCTTTATGTCCAGTTCAGCTGGTTACCTTCTGGAGTGTGTTAAAATCCATTGTACTGTGGCTATAGTCCGGTTCCCCTACGGTATTGATGAAGGGTCATGTTTATTCCATATCCACACCAGATACTTGCTTATGGTTGGGAATATTTCCACGTTGATATGGGTACAATATTTGGCTCATTTGGAACTTATTAGAATTGTGTAAAGGTAAT
Organism: Leptodactylus fuscus; assembly: GCF_031893055.1. Lineage (NCBI taxonomy): Eukaryota > Metazoa > Chordata > Amphibia > Anura > Leptodactylidae > Leptodactylus > Leptodactylus fuscus. The sequence goes on from NC_134266.1 coordinate 241,713,910, forward strand.
TTTCCATATATTGAGTGGTTTTCAATCAGCAGCATGCTGGATTATACAAGGTTGTAGTACCTAAAGAGGACCTTTCATCACCTCCACCGACTCCAACTTTTTGGAATGGGTGCCACTCCACCAATTCTGGCACAGCTGGATTTTTTTCTCTAGCCCCCACCATTCCTGAGCAATGATTGCTGCAATATTCAGAACAATTGTCAGGTGGGAGGTCCCTGTTTTTCTGCTGCAGCTTAGGACCACCTCCTGACAGTAAAGAGTATAATTGTAACTAACAAAAAATTATTTCTCAAGAAAGGTAGGGGCTAGAGGGAAAAAAAATCAATGGCGCTGAAATTAGGGGAGCGGCATCTCTCGAAGCATGTTGAGTTGGAGTTGGTAATACAAGGTCCTCTTTAGCCAAAGTCAAACTAAGACAGACACAGCTTTATAATATGATATTTGAGATAATAGGGATTGTTTCCCTTTTCGGAACCACAATCCATAAAATGAGCCAGTGACTCTAGCTCCTGGACCCATTAAAAAAAAAAAAACCAGTTGTGATTGTTAGATGACCCCATTTAAAGTGTTGCAGGTAATAACAAAAATTTAACAAGGTCACCCAGGGATTTTTACAGTACTTTCTGGACACTCGCAACATACACTCCACCTATTACTAGCTAAAGCTAGACTGGATGAGTAAGAACCCTGGAGGTGGAGAGAGGGAACCCGAAGAGTGATGGAAAGGGAGTAGCGACCATGTGGAGGATCGCCCAGGTGAGTCAAGTTTATTTTATTTTTTTGGCCCAATCTGCCTCTTTTCTCACAGTGTTTACTCCACTGACAGCTCGGTTAATGGGGTTATCACAAATAGTTTTATCTTTAATCTGTCTTTTCATTTACTATATTGTTCTGACCTAAGGTATAACACTGCGCCCACTTTCCAGTTTGATAGATTGTGTTAATAATGGAGACTCATTAATGTTGAGCGATTTGTTGAGCTTATTGTCTCACATGGCAGTGACTAAATAGATAGAAAGGTTCGGTGATCTGTGGGGTGTCAGTATACAGTAAATGAGAAGCCTGAACACAAGAAACAGGTTCAGCAGTTTAGTCAGCGGCTGGATAATCCAAGGTGCCTTTCTATCACTTAATCTTAGAATAACTCAATCAACCTCCAAGCAGCAACTCATTGTATGTAAGCAATACTTCACTATCACCTCCATAGTAACACTCATATTCTTACTATAGATAGATATGTGGAGATCAGTAAAGGGGATGTGACAATGAGCCCCCTGTCATATTCACCCGCCAAAGACCCTCCCCTCTGAAATGTGCCGCCTTCCTCCATCACACCTTACAGACACGATTGAATGTGATTCCTGTGTGACTTACTGAAGTTGCTTCCCCTCCGCTTTGACTAGTTAGGGTTTATTTTTATATAACTATGTCAGGTTTCAAAATCCTAAAACTTTACTTTTCTGCAAAGGCTCACCATTGTATCCAGATGCCACACTTTCGGATATATCTGCATTGTCTCTGTCCTCTCTTTACGACTCTCTGACATAACTTTCACTGTGTTAGATTTCGCTCAGTTCAGCAGTTCACTTAGTAATTGGAAATGCCAAAACATCCGTGACATTTGGAGGCAGAGTCGTAGAAGAAGGATATGAAAGATTTGACGGATATGCATATTGACCTAATCAAACCCGAAATGAGAAACATCGGTGAATTAAAAAGTAGTCGCTGATCTCAGCACATTACAGGTTAATTGCTGCGAGATATCGCACTGCATCCTGCAGTACACACAGGGCTCCGTGAGCGATGGAGATAATACACCGAATATCGATTTCTTTATGTTGTATATTTTTAATAAAACCAAAGTTTACATTACGCCTTTAATTCTATGCGACTTCCTTTGACCTTACTGAATTCTGCTTCACTCCATTCTCCAAGACAATATCCGGTGCCGGATCACAGACAGGGTTTAATCTCGCTGGAATAAAATCAATGCGGTGACAGTCCATCTGGCACATACCCGAAGCTTGAAATTTAACTCCTCGCAGCGACGCCGCCTTCTCATAGCTGCCATTTATTTTTACAGTATTTGGAGTTAAAGTGTTTGGAAAGTAGATCTGGGTCAGCGATGGCTGGGAATGTAAAGTACCGCTGCAAGATATAGCCACAGCTGTTTTCTCTCCTCATCATGGCTCGGCCTCAATCCTCGACTTTAATCCATTTTTTATAAATGTTTATAAGAAACATCAGATCATGCGGGGAAATTGTACAAGGCTTGATAGGTCCGAGGTAAGAGGCAAAGACTCCGCTAAACCTAAGAACCAAGGCCAGACTCAGGGCGACGAGTATTTGTGGACCCGTATATGTAAACAGCATTAAAAATGTATGAAAAGATGGAGGGTCAGAGCTATAGGATCTTTGGCCTGGGAAGAAAGTAAACATAAGATTCGTACTGATGTAGCGTGTTAAGGCTAAGTTCACAATACCGTTAATACAGACCATTGCTCTCATCCATCATAAGATCAGTGCAACGGACTTAAATCTACTGGAATGACTGATGCAGACAGAGCCTCCTCCATCTGCCTTCACTCCAGTGTAAAAATCATGGCGTCACGTTAGAGCAACGTCAACCCGATTAAAGTGATTTTGTGCATGTCGGTTAGTTCAGATCGGTTATTACAGTATTCATAAGAATCTATCTGTGGTTTTCTTTGGACCAAACACATCTGAACCAGAACTGCTATTATTATTCTCTTCAGGCCCCTGAATATTACTAATGGAGGCCGAGGGGAGGTGACCAAAATAAGAAATAGTGTTACTCACCTCTCCTGGGCTGCAAGATCAGTGAGGTCTATGATTGGTCCTCAGTGGTCATGTGGTCACCCAATAAATATTTATTACTAGTACTCTCCCATGCCTCACAACGGTACTCTATTGTATCAGTGGAGGCCGATACAGTTGATTGCAAAGTCACATTATGATGGAGACAAATGGGAAATTACTTGCTATTGGGACCTCTTGAAGCCTTGGGCTACAACCCTTTGTGCCATTAATATAATCTACCCTGGGGCATATAAAAAGGGTGTGGGCCATAAATAATCATTCATTAATCGTGATTGAGGTAAAATGCCCAGTTATTTGTGACTTAGATCATGGTTGCCCCTTGCCCCTGACACATTACTATAGCATGTGTTATGGGGAAACTCATGTATGCCTTCAGATGGGCAGATTTACTAATGCTGTCTAATAGTCTAAATTCAAGTTACAACAGAATTGTCACAGTGGCCGATGCTGTATGACATATCTGGTGTCTTCTTAGACTATATAATCTAACTTGGCACCACTTCTTAGTTTATATGTTGGCATATTTTTGGCACATGATGTCACTTCTAAACCCTTTCCGCTAGAGCCCGTACCCTCTTGATAAATCAGGTGTGTCTTGACCCTGATGGGCCCTTTATTAAGACTGGCATACAGATTGCCAGTAGAGATGAGCGAATAGTGTTCTATCGAACACATGTTCGATCGGATATCACGCTGTTCGCCATGTTCAAATCGATTCGAACACCGCGTGGTAAAGTGCGCCAAAACTTGATTCCCCTCCCACCTTCCCTGGCGCCTTTTTTGCACCAATAACAGCGCAGGGTAGGTGGGACAGGAACTACGACAACGGGGGCATTGAAAAAAATCGGAAAAAGTCATTGGCTGCCGAAATCAGGTGACCTCCATTTTAGACGAATAGTGGATTTCAAATCCGGGTCATATGAGAATGTGAACTTTGTGACTAAGATAAGATAAGATATTCCTTTAATAGTCCCACAATGGGGAAATTTCAGTGATACAGTTTCATAGATGGTACAGTAGTATATAACAAGAGAGAAACACACAGAAGCTCATGGCAGATAGAGAAATCCTAGGAATCATAGCAACTAAAAAAGAAAGAAAACACAGACACACTGCAGGATCATTTAGTTCTCTGTGCAGATTGATGTTAATAATAATAATTATAATAATAATAATACAGCCGACTTGGTTGTAGGACACGAGGAGGGGGGTCACAGCATGTGGATATAACAAGCAGAAATTTTTGCAGAGGTGGGGGACATATGCAGCTATCATGATAACATGTGGTAGTTCCTTTGGTAGGTGATGAGATCTCCTGCTCACAGCTGATAGTTCGGTATCTTGCATCAGCACTATTGTCCTTTTAACCACAAAAAATGCCCCAAATGTCCTTCATCACAAGCCGTCCTCCTCCTCCTTACCACAGTGTTCTACTGCCCCAAGGAAGTCAGAGACCATCCAGGTATACAGGGTGCTGCTCTCTTGCCAAGCTTCCATAACTCCTGGGGTAGGTGGGTGATGGTAGGTTCCCAGGCTGTAGCAGAGTCCCACGTGTCCACAGTAATAAAAAGAAAGAAATACCAGTCAGCTGTAGGCATCTTCACACATCAGCAATAGACGCCAAAAATCATCTCCTTGAGGAAGAAGTCCGCATTTCCATGTAGGTTTCTCTTCCATGCCGCATGTTGAGCCATGCTGTCCTAGCTGGGGGGATGGTAACAGGCACATGTGGAAACCAGCTGAACCAGGTCTTGAGTCCATGCTTTACAATGGAAACAAAAGGAACAAAAAACTCCACAGGGTCTTCCATTCGATTTATAGTTGCTAAATTCATAGTGCTAGATTGCTTGGTTACCGGATTCTTGAAGATACAGAGAAAAAGAGTGAAAAAGGAAAGAAAAGTTTGCTCCCAGCTTGGAGCACTGCATCAAGGCAGCCAGCCTCTCAGGGGGCGGCGCCTAAAAAAAAAAAAAAAAAGACAGGGATAGCTGTACAGGCAGGGATAGCTAGGTATAACCTTTATTTAGGATGGAATGTTATTAAAAATAACTTTTTGGGGCTCTATCGGGTGTGTAATTGTGTTTTTTGTGAGATAAACTTTTTCCCATAGGAATGCATTGGCCAGCGCTGATTGGCCACAGAGTACAGAATTCGGCCAATCAGCGCTGGCTCTGCTGGAGGAGGCGGAGTCTAAGATCGCTCCACACCTGTCTCCATTCTGGTCCGACCTTAGACTCCGCCTCTTCCAGCCGAGCCAGCGCTGATTGGCCGAATTCCGTACTTTGGCCAATCAGCGCTGGCCAATGCATTCTATTAGCGTGATGAAGCAGAGTGTGCACAAGGGTTCAAGCACACCCTGGGCTCTGATGTAGCAGAGCTGAGTGTGCACAAGGGTTCAAGTGCACCCTTGGCTCTGATGTAGCAGAGCCGAGGGTGCGCTTGAACCCTTGTGCACCCCCGGCTCTGCTACATCAGAGCCGAGGGTGCGCTTGAACCCTTGTGCACACTCTGCTTCATCACGCTAATAGAATGCATTGGCCAGCGCTGATTGAAGCAGAGCTGAATGTGTGTGCTTAGCTCAACTACTCCACCGGCGTAGTTGAGCTAAGCACACACATTCAGCACTGCTTCATCACGCCAATAGAATGCATTGGCCAGCGCTGATTGGCCAGAGTACGGAATTCGGCCAATCAGCGCTGGCTCTGCTGGAGGAGGCGGAGTCTAATGTCGGACCAGAATGGAGACTGGTGTGGAGTGATCTTAGACTCCGCCTCCTCCAGCAGAGCCAGCGCTGATTGGCCAGAGTACAGAATTCAGCCAATCAGCGCTGGCCAATCCATTCCTATGGGAAAAAGTTAGCTTGCGACAATCGCAAGCTGACAGGGATTTCCAAGTAATAAAGTGATTTATATGCCCCCAGACATGCTTCCCCTACTGTCCCAGTGTCATTCCAGGGTGTTGGCATCATTTCCTGGGGTGTCATAGTGGACTTGGTGACCCTCCTGAGACGGATTTGGGATTCCCCCTTAACGAGTATATGTTCCCCATAGACTATAATGGGGTTCGAAACCCGTTCGAACAGTCGAACAGTAAGCGACTGTTCGAATCGGATTTCGAACCTCGAACATTTTGGTGTTCGCTCATCTCTAATTGCCAGTCTTAGTAAATCTCTCCCATTGCATTATGCTATAAATTCTGATAACTCTCACTTGTTTGAGATCAGCAGGATTCCAGATTAAAGAAAATTATAAACCTTTAGAAATTTCCGACTTGCCAAACTATTGTGTTTGCACAATGGATCTGATGTTTAATGTTTAACTTCTATGCGGGCCCCTCCAGTCCTGAACCTGGTTAATATTCCGAATAGACACATCCTTATACTTCCAGATACCTGCCATACATTGCCTTCTCCTAATGTATAACGGATTATGTACGCAGATGTTGGTCTCTAAATATTCCCATTTCCAGGGAACGCTTTCTTCAGTAGAATCTTTTCTATACCATAACCTGTCAACATAATTGGTTTATCTGAACCGCCAAATAAATTATACAAAAGAAGTAACTTTGAAGAAGCCGAGATCCTGAATGTTCACAATGAAGACGATCAAGCATATATTAAGACGTACCCCATGTCATTTTCTCTATCTAACAGACCTCGCTGAGAAAGCAATTAATCTCCGGGCAAGGAGAAGGTCGGAAGATTAACAACATTTGTCATTGAAACTGCAAGACAAATCACCTTTTTATTGCAGGTTTCTATTAGGTGTAGCCTGTATTATTACTATTATCATCATATAATGAGTATAATGCATGTCCGCATCAGGGGTGTACAAACTCAACATGGTTTAATAGGGTAATATATCAATTGAATACCATAGCCAATGTTTTTGTCTCCTGCCACGAATCTTCTATGTTGTCAGCGCTCAACGTTCTTGGTGATACCTGTAGACATGCTATAGATATATTTATCCCCTCAACCCTGTCTAAGCTTCTCACCTCTGTCAGGTCAGTCCTCTCTGCGCCAAGCTGATGAGATGCAAAAACATCGAAACAGCTGTCCTTGGCTGAGAGACTGTATCTGGTAAAATCCCAACATCATTGCAAACAAAGGCCTCTGAGAAGGTCGGCATGATGTTAAAGGGAGCGCCCTCTATTGGTTTGCTTGACTGAGACTCTATCTTCCTAATTACATCATGGAAGATAGACTTGCACATTCTCAGTCAGCGCCCTCTATTGGTGTGCATACTTGAGACACTGGCTTCCTAATTACATCATGGAAGTCAGATTTGCATATTCTTCCCATGTAGGTATTTATAGTCATATTGCATTGGTATTGAGTCCATAGAGGGGTTGCCTCAATAGGATATCCCTTTTGTAAATTTAAGTCGGCCCTATCACTGGGGGTCCAACTTTACCATGGGGGTGCCTTGTCTGGACGTACATTACCCCTGGAATGATCCATTGACCATGTCATAGATGTATGGGCCTATAGTAAGCCAGAGCGAAAGCTACTTGTCTGTTAAAGGGAAGAGTGGGAGGTCCTATCCCCCAATGATAGTCTGAATATAGCTGGGTGCTTTATTTTGGCTGTCTCCGGTGCTCCCATTGAAGTAAATGGGAGTGCTGTCCACCACCAGTCAAGCCTACATTCAGCCGGGCTGCGGTCAAGCTGAACGTGCAGAGAGTGGAAAGGACTCCCGGTTCTTATGAATAGAGGATAAATACATTTTATGGCATCACCCCTAAAGATCTTCTACATGTAAAATTTGCAGTCATTTTAATCCATGGCAAATCTAGAAGAAATCCACCACAAATAGGGTATGCCAAATCTGCTAGCTCTCATGTTGGTGCACATGGAAAACCCTATGTATTGTAGTATACTTAAATATAGGTTTGTCCTTAGTAGATGCATTGTTAGTGGATGTTTTTGACTCCATTCATGTGGAAAATTACAATTTTTTTTTAATAGATAGTAATGCCTAATGGGAGTTGTGATGATGTAACATTAGATACATGCCAGCTGAACCTGTCCATCTAATAGTTATGAGGATGTCCGGACCGTCCACTGACATCTGATGGGAGAGAAGGATCAGGCATGCCAACATGTAGCCGCTTGGGGACAAGAACAAAAACCCAATCTGCTTAAAAAGTGGTGTCCGTGGGCCCCATAGATTATAATGGGGTCTGCAGGGTTTCTGCTAGAGAAGTTCAAGCAGGACTTTTCTCTCTGCATTTTTCAAGCAGCATGGGGGACGGAATCCCCAAATGGTCATCGAGCGCTGGTGTGAACCCATCCTTAGCTAAGTAGAGCATTCATGTCTATGGTGGTTGGAAACAATCGCTGTTGGTCGAAACTAGTTCCCAGCCAGCTGACAACTATCTAATGTGTATGACAACTAAGCTGATAGGTCACATGTCTGACAGCAGAGAGTGGAGATGGAGCCGTCTGTTTCCAAGGATAACCAGCATTACTTAAATGAACCTATGGAAATAAATGAAAAGTAAAATTTTATACAAAATCAAAGTATTGTAAATTTTCACAACTCTCTCCGCAGATTTAAACATCTAAGTCCTGGTTCACATCTGCGTTCGGTATTCCATTTGGGGAGTCTGCTTGGGGACCCCCGAACGGAATGTAGAAAGCATTGACAAGCGGTGAGCAATGATAACAAACGGACCCATAGACTATAATGGGGTCCATGTGTTTTCCGCACTCTGTCCGCACGAGTTATGCGGAGAGAAAAGTACTTCATGAACTACTTTCCTCTCCACATGACTCGTGCGGACACCGTGTGAAAAACACACAGACCCCATTATAGTTTATGGGGTCTGTGTACTTTCATTGATCACCGCTTGTCAATGCGTCCGGTATTGTGTTCGGGGGGGCCTCAAGCAGACTCCCCAAACGGAATACCGAATGCAGATGTGAACTGGCCTAAGTGTTCAGAAAAGAAGAATTACAGGTTTTTTGGAGTAGTGTTTGTCTTATTTAGGAGACGTCTTTGTCTTTTTTAGGAGAAGTCTTTGTCTCACATTCAATATCTTGACAGACTCTTCATCTGGGAACGACCATGTCTTGAGTGTCTCCTGGGGATGTCTAGTGCAGTCATGCTGGATTCTATAACCTAAGATTGCTATTCTATTCTATTTTTTTGTATTCTAATTTACTATTCCAGCCTTATCTTTTCGGTTTCCTTCCACATTCCCCCCCTGCGCACAGATCAACGTCCCGGCTGGCGTTTATTTAGCTTGTAGCCTATATCTACAATGCGATGCTAGCAGCAGGAAATGTTTTTCTTGTATTAGAAGCTGCTTGTTTGTAGATAGTGTTTCAATTAGATCCCATGGCAAAAGGATTTTATAAGCTGCTGGACACTGCACTCGGCTAACTTTCCCAAAGTACATTTAATGTGATCTTCAATGCCAAGAATGAAAAAACAAAAATCTCACATGCCGTATCTAAGTGCCCCTTCGCCGTATGATAACTTATTTTGTAAAAGTTATTGTTGAAGTTCAACACGTGATTTTCCTTTAACACAGAAGCCATTTTATCACGACAGCTTTGGGCGCTGTTCACATGTAGATCTACAAAATGACAGCAAGGCAAAGTGGCGCATCAGAATCTTTTCATATCCAGCATTGAAATTGGGCTATTAGTTTGAGCTTTCATCATGGATTTGGGAAGGAAGTTTTTTCTCATGATAATGGGCAATAATGTGCTGCGTCTACCGAGATCAAATACATCAGACGATAAAAGGCGAAGGATTTGGGAAAATTCATTTCTAAAGAATATTCACCTTATATGAACTGCAGCTGAGTCTAATAGAGCAAGCGCGGCCCTGAGCGTACGGACTGTGTATTAAGAATCAATCCGCCAGGGACAGGCGGGGACGGCAGAATCCAGAACAACGGGCAATTCATCATGGTGCAAACTATTTGGACATCCATAAAGAGATGAGTTGACGAGATGCAAATTTTAGACTATGGTGTAAAAAATCAATAGGATTTATAGCAAAATTTTGTGTGACCTTTGTCTTCCATCAATTCTTCTGGATACACTTGTAGACAGTTTTTGAAGGAAGGTTGTTCCAGACATCTTGGAGAACTAAGCACAGATCTTCTGTGGACATAGGCTTGCTCCAATCCTTCTATCCTTTGATATAATCCCAGACAGACTGGATGATATTGAGATCAAAGTGATGCCATCACTTCAAGGACTTATTGATATTGAAGGGATTTACATTTCTCTTTTCTTCATCCAATTAATTTTGTTATTTGAGAAAAATAAACTAATTTCTATGTTTGAAAGATTTCTTAGGCCCGGTTCACATCTACGTTCAGGATTCCCCAAGCGGACTCCCCGAACGGAAACCTATACACATAGAAAAGCGGTTACCAGGGGCCACACGGTGGCTCAGTGGTTAGCACTGCAGCCTTGCAGCGCTGGAGTCCTGGTGTTCAAATCCCACCATGGGCAGAAAGTCATCTGCAAGGAGTTTGCATATTCTCCCCGTGTTTGCATGGATTTCCATCTCATATTCCAAAGACATACTGATAGGGAAAAATGTGCATTGTGAGCTCTATGTGGGGCTCACAATCTACATTAAAAAGAAAAGCGGTTACCTGGGAAAACACGTGGACCCCATAGACTATGATGGGGTCCTGTGGTTTCCATTTGATTTCCATACAAAATATGCAGAGAGAAAAGTGCTACTTGTAGGATTTTGTCTCTGCATTTTTCGTGCGGAAACCACACGGATCCCGTTATAGTCTATGGGGTTTCCGTGTTGTCCCAGGTAACCACTTTTCTATTTGTATAGGTTTACATCCCCAAGTGCACTCCCTAAATGGAATCCCGAACGCAGATGTGAACCGGCTCTTACTGTATAGCATTTTCCCGCATCTGCCTAAAACATTTGCACAGCACTGTAGAAGCTTTTGGCGTATTCCTGAACATACAGTAGACATGATGCTGTGTACATCACACATTACCTACTTGGAGTGTTTTCCAGTATGTTGCAGTCACTCTTTTTGACAGAGACGCGGTTGCACACATCGAGAGCCCTTGCCTTGAAGATTGAATTCTCCTTCGAGTGCTTCTTCGGATTTCATTTGCAGTTCATGCTGGTGAAATAAACTACACGGCGTTATTTATCTGCAGCCTTGCCTGTCTACAAAGATGCAGTTGATATTCCCTGGTGAAAGACTTTGCATCTACTAAGACACTGATAGATATACATGATTAAGTCTCTCTACCTCGAGTACAATGCAATGTGACCTTTGAAGATGTCTCAGCCTTGTATCTCTCGCTGCTAGAAGATTGCTCTGTCCTTTTCAAACTTTTGTCTAAACTTCACATTTTGCAGAAGCCTTCCAGGCCTCCTTGGTAACAGGAACAAAGCGTGACACAAGAAGTGATTATACAGCGCCGCACCTTCTGCCGTAACCTTTCTACTGAATATGGAACCGCAGTCTTACAAGATTTAGATATGTGTCTTATCAATGTCTCACCTAAGAAAAATTTGAAGAACGGAAACTAAAAGGCGTTCTTCATCTCTAGATAATACAGAACGTGACCGCCAAAAGGGGAGCATCACAAAATATGTGAATACCAAAAATATTGGACTAGTGAGCCGAAGCTGCCAATAAATTAATGTCTGGGATCATAGGTGGGGTTTTAATACTGCCCATAGTTTTATTAAAATTACAGATTGCAACCCAAATATTGCGTCCTTCCTTCTCATTTCTCTTGGATTGATAAGATATGCGTGTCATTAGATGACCAGATTTTCAAATGATTTTCTGATATGATTTTTCCACAAGATGTCTATTCTATGTATGTAGCCACCTAGAGGCTGTATTGGGATTTGCAGCTTGTTCAGGATTTTGCTAGTATTTTGCGATATTATATTGAATTTGCTTAATAAGAAATTGGAGTTCCTGGCAAAATTCTCGCTAAGATGGACAAATGTGAAACTTACCAATAGCCAAAACTCTGGCCCACCCCTTTTTGATACACAGTAGCTCCTGTCCTGCAATCTTAAGGAGCAGGTTGGTTGCCAAATTCCTAAGTATGTACCTAGCCTGTCTTCCCTTCCAATCAACTGATTTAAACTCATTTTTTTCTGTCTATCTTTAAGAAAGGTTATTCTTCATCTACCTTTAGATGTCTTCTCCGGGCCGCCGTTCAGTTAAAATCTTGTATGCAAATGAGTTCTCTCGCGGCCATTTTCTTGTGGCCAGTGGGTATGCGCAGTCGACTTTGCCCTAGGCCCGTGGCCTAGAAGTTTGAAGCCAACCCCCGGAAGAAGACGTTTGAAGACCACGTTCCTGAAGAAGATGGAGGCAGCGCTGGAGAGTTCTCTCACAGCATTGGGGACACCCCCAGTGCTGTTTGAGCGCTGGGGCCCGCCCCCAGTGCTGTGAGAGAACTCATTTGCATATCGGCAAAAAACGGGATTTTAACTGATCGGCAGCCCGGAGAAGACATCTAAAGGTAGGAGAATTGACTTTCTTAAGGCTATTCCTACATGATAGGCAGAAAAAATTGAGTTTAAATGATAGGATCCCTTTAACAAGTGCAGCGCCATAAGTACATGTGTGGCTGCGGCAGGTATTGCAGCTCAACTGTATTATAGCTCCTGACCTGCAATCTTGCAAGGAACATGTTGGTTGCCCAGTTGCTAGGTATATATTTGGGTGTATACCAATACTTGTCATCTCTTGATCAGTTGATTAAAAGGGTACAGCGCCATAAGTACATGTGTGGCTGCGCCAGATACTACAGCTCAACTCCATTCTTGTAAATCCTATTGAGCGCCAGTACCAGGCACAGCTAAAACCCTTCAGCTGATCAGCGGGGTTCAAGGAGCTGTGTCCACACCGATAAAATAGTGAGAACCTATGCTAATGAAATTTTAGGTTGTGTGTGTTCATTATGAAATATGGCTTTTCCTTGTGTGACTGCTATGCAGTAGTGAGATGTAGCAGTGAGAGGTTTGTCAGGGGCGGCGGAGCAGCTGTCAGCGACGTGGAGCGTTCATTATGATTATGATATCAATCAGACACATAGACCTGTGTAGTAACCGCGGCCAAGTCTCTCTATGACAGGTCAATTATCTCGGAGTCATATCACTCTTACAAGACTGGGACATTTTGTAACACTCTTCCCTTCTTCACTATACTTTGTTTTATATATATTTTTATAATATTTTCTGATCTAGCTTATTGAAGATTGGGCAGCATCATGATGGCGGTATTATTATGCGACACATTGTAGCATATTGTATTGTATTGTATTGCAGACGATATCATTAATTCCATAGCACAAGAGATTGATTTGGTAAATTATTTATACACTGTATATAATATTATTCAGAATTTCATTACCAGAACAAGCAATAGACTAATACTTATAAAGAATGGGAATAAATTTATCCCACAAGTTGTGTTTTATATCCTGCCCCATATACAGTGTCAGACATTGGGCCCTTATATTCTGTATCAACTGCAGGGCTCTAAACATAAAAAAAAAAATACTTGGTCCAACCCCCTATATACTGTACAGTGATAGTCACAACCCAAATACACTTACAACCCATATACAGTACAATGCAGCCTTTCCTGTGTGCACTGATCACACCCTGCATACAGTGACATCCACATGTCTATATACTGTGAGAACCAACTGACTGCATATATGAATACTCACCGTATTATACCGTATACCATATGTCCCATTGGATTATGTAAAGCGCTGCAGAACATGTTGTTCTATAAATGATAGGCGATAATGCATATAATTATATTGGCTCTACTTATAGATATTCTGGGTCATATGGTGACAATACACATAGCGGGGTAGCCTGAATCACCGTCACTATTGTTGGTGATGATGGGGCGTTCAGTGAATGAGGGAGAGATATTAATAGCGCTCAAGTAAAACGGTAATGAAATCTGCCAAAAATAACATATGGCCTGATGGATGCTGGTGGGTTTTATACAATTTATTACAATGAAAACGCCCGAACATAATGTAATCATGCTAATGTATACAGCGAGGGGAACAGGTGGCCAATATACAGCCTGCAAAACATACAGATATGCGCAATTCTGCAGCTTGTATCTCTCCGTATAGCTACTACATGTGGACAAACTCTTGTATCTCTCATTCATGGGTGGACATACTGCATGAACAATATAATAAAGTTGATCCGCAACGTCCACGGCTCGTTTTTTAATAAAAATTAACTTTTAATGGTTCGTTTAAAAAAACATATCAGCAGACAAAAAAGAAAGACATACTTCACGAACAGACAAGAACGAAAAAAAAAAAAAAATCACATGCCCATGGCAATAAAAAACGCCAAAAAGGCGTTTTTTATTGCCATGGGCATGTGATTTTTTTTTTTTTTCGTTCTTGTCTGTTCGTGAAGTATGTCTTTCTTTTTTGTCTGCTGATATGTTTTTTTAAACGAACCATTAAAAGTTAATTTTTATTAAAAAACGAGCCGTGGACGTTGCGGATCAACTTTATTATATTGTTCAGACTGAAAGCCAGACCCTTTCGGACTCGGGATCTATGTGATCGTGCACACCTTGGGACTCGTATGTACTGGTGAGTCTACAGCTTTAAATCCTTCTTGTATATAGTGGACATACTGCATGTCACTATGGGGGGGCCCAGGATGTGAGAAGACACACTGCCCACCAAAAGCAGCTGTGATGTTTTTTACTTGTACTAACATTTTCTGCAGCACTTTACAGACGTTTTAACACATTGGTGTGGGCCCCCCACATCGCCACTTAGAAATACCTGACCCGCACAAATTATAAACCCTTTTTAATTGCCGCCACATAGTATAATGTCCCTTAATGGCACTCACACTATATAATGCCTCTCAGTGGCCCCATACAATATAATGCCTCTCAGTGGCCCCATACAATATAATGCCTCTCTAGTGGCCCCATACAATATAATGCCTCTCTAGTGGCCCCATATAATATAATGTCTCTCTAGTGGCCCCATACAATATAATGTCTCTCTAGTGGCCCCATACAATATAATGTCTCTCTAGTGGCCCCATACAATATAATGTCTCTCTAGTGGCCCCATACAATATAATACCTCTCTATCTATCTCTTTTCAGACCCCCGAGTATAATAATCGGAGCCCCAGGGGAGGTGAGAGAACATAATAAACAGTGTTACTTACACACATGTACAGGCCCCGCCCACAGGCCCGCCCACAAGAAGTGGGTAGTAGATCTTTTGACTTGGTCATTTTATAAGTAGCTCGCATGCTGAAAAAGTGTGAGCACCCCTGGCCTACACAATGGCTCCTTCACTGACATCTTACATATGTGCTGACCATCCAGTGTGACTGAGTATGTTCCCAGTATAGTAATGCCCTATAGTACTGTTTAGGCCCCAATAGCTCTGGTTCATGCACAATACTGTATGGGGAATTACAGGTGCACCTGACACATGCACAAGATTTTAGTAAGGGAGCTGTAATGCAGACACAGCACAAAACGCTGCCATCAGGAATCTTAGGGTGCGATACAGTTTGTGGGTTTCCCTCTTCCCCAATGTTTCTTACAGTTTCTTGACCTGTGGTCCCTGTAATGCTCCCCAGTGTTCCCCACACAGTATAATTCTCCCAGCCCTGCGCACAGGGTTATGGTCCACGTGGTATTATGGGCCACAGTACCCCCCCCCCCCCATAGTTTGAGGCTCACCAGGGGCCACACAAAGTATAAAATGCTCTTCGGAGCCCCCACAGTGGTCCCACATAGTATATAATGCTCCACAGTGACCCCACACAATATGAAAAACTCCCCAGAACCCCCACCACAAAATAATGCTCACAGTGGCAACATACAGTATAATATATTCCTCAGAACCTGCCTTGCTCCTCTACAGTATAATGCTCCAAAGTAGCCCCACACAGTACAATAGTCCCTAGAGCCTTCCCCCCACAGTATGATGTTCTATAGTGGCTCCTATGGCCCCACACAATATAATATGCTCTATAGAGGCTCCCCAGAGCCCCCCTTCCCCATAGTGGTCCCCGCACAGTATAATATACTCCTCAGAGCTCCCCAGTATAATGCTCCCTAGAACCCCCCTCCACAGTATAATGCTCCACAGTGGCCCCACACAGTACATTTTACTCCATAGAGTTACCCAGTATAATGCTTCCTAGAACCCCCTTCCACAGTGTAATGTGCCATAGTGGCCCCACACAGTATAATATGCTTCCCAGCAGCCTCACACAATATACTCTTCAGAGCTCTCCAGTATAATGCTCCCTAGAAACCCCCAAACAGTATAATGCTCCACAGTAGCTCCACACAATATTATATGCTCCACAGAGCATTTTTCTTAATAGTGAAAGAAACAAAGACTAAGAAAAATACACTAAATACCAAAAACTTTGTGGGGAAAGACATGCAATGTATTTTTGCTGTGTTTATTTCTACAGTTTTTTTTAGCTGTGTTTCTTTATGTGGGACCTTAGCCTTAAAGCGGTTCTCTTATCACCGACACGTCCTTCAACATGGCGTCAGCTGCATGTGAAATGTAGCATTACGAGGCGGCAATTCAGAAGAATGGTCATGTATGTAATACACAAACATGATGCAGATAGCAATCCTGTACTGATTTGTCCCCATATACTGCAGGCCTATGGAAATATATCATGAATCCTCTATATATGCATCAGTCCTGTTCAGCGTCTTCCATCGTACACTCATATCCGCATGTCCATGTGGACTGTAGGTGGTGGAGCCGGATAAGTCAGCGCTTTACTCGCTCAATGTAGAATTCCCCTCTTATCCTTGCCAACGTTTTTCATGGCTCGCCCCCTTCTGCCATCTGTTGGCTTTTCGATTCTTGCAAAGTACAGAAAGTGGACAGTAAATATATACAGTATAGAGAATATCCGGACACAGGTCCCCTCATATTGTTATGTTGTACTCTTACACCGTAGTATCTGGCTCTGGCGCTCTCACATGAATAATATATAAGATGTGGTTTGGAAGCTTTGTGGATGGAACGGAAATGACAGACCAGCAAATTGTGGGTAGAAGTGGAAAAACATGACGAAATGCTCAGCTGTACTGAGAAATGTGTTTAGTGTGATTATAGCATAGGACACCTTAGGACACTGCAAATGGAGGGTGTGCACAGGGGGCTGTGAGTACTGCTGAGAGCTAGCGTGGGGCAGGGGGTCTTAACTCTTAATTGTAATTGGGCCTTATGGGTCACATACAGTGTCTATGCGTTGCAAGACCACGTGATCCACTGAAGCCCAATCATAAGCCTCAGAGGTCCCTGACATCAATCAGAAGTGCTGAAGAGAGCAGGAGCCCAGGAGAGGTGAGTAACTGAATAGACCCCACAATATAATAACAACAACAACATGCAAAAGGCTTAACTAAACAAGGTGAATTCCCAGAAACCAATGGAAAAAAGTTGTCAGAAGATAGAATCACCATAAAATATAATGGTGATTCAAGTGCAGCAAGTATATGGTGCTGATGTCAGGAGACGAAGCCATTCGTGGCGAAACGCGCGTCTGCTTTATTATACACTTCTTGTGCATGTCCTTGCAGCGCCGCACCTCTCATGAGGCGACCTGAAGCAACCGCAACTAACACTAAATAAACAAGATGAAACCTACTGTGTAAGAACAAAAGATATACAAGGATGCACAAGAAGTGTATAATTAAGCAAATGATAGTATGCCTACCACAAAACCGGTGCGCCCGACGCGCGTTTCGCCACGAATGGCTTCGTCCCCTGATATCAGCACCATATACTTGCTGCACTTGTGTTTATATATTTGGGGGTGTTTTCTTTGTTTCACTTGTATCAAACATATCAAGGCATGCACATTGTTACAACATTGTGATTTATCAGTATAAATTATTTTATTGGTTTCGTTGGTCCTCCTTATGGTCATTCTTTAGTATTCTATTTATAAATATACATGTTTTTATGTCTATTCTAATAAAATATTATATTTGATGGTGATTCTGTCTTCTGACAACTTTTTCCCCACAATATAATAGTAGCAATTCCGATTTGGACATGTTTGGTCCGAACGAAACTGCATGTAAAGGTTCTAATAACCAAGTCGATATAACTGACGTGAACAAATCTGTCATCACATCTGTCATCGTGGTTGATGTTCGTATTTGGTTATTTTTCGATTAATCGCCAAGTCCTAGAAGATGCTGTGACAAAACATTAACAGAACCTTATGGAGTCAATGAGGTCCAAGAAGGAGCTGTTGATGGCCATAATGTGATGTATTTGGTAATGTTGTTATTTTAATTATCTGTATAATGGCACAGAAAACAGGGAATTCCTGTTCAGGTGTGAACAGAGCCTAAACTTCAAAAAAATTAACACACCCAGCAGGTAAAATGAACAGCATTTTTTCCTGCAATCTGGAGATAACATTAAATATAATCTCATTCACTCTGCTGGGACTGTAAAAAGCAGCAATTATTTCCACTGCATTTCTCCAATGGCTAAAACCGCTTTGTTTTCACAATGTGTGACCCCAGCCTATAATTCTTGGCCACCGCTCTGTTCTACTGCAGATTTTTTTGGCTGCTTTGTAAAGCAAAGGTTGAAGTAAGACCACTCCTATTGTAAAAATGAACCCAGCAGCATATGTACAACATGGCTTCAGCAGTGCTGCTCTTTGCCTAAATGTTCACAAATCTGTTGTGTCATAGCACCACCAAGTGGAATTATGATGTATTGCAGGTCAACATTTCCGTAATTCCAAAAAGACATGGTTCACCACTTTATTATATTAAAAAGCAGGTATCTTAAAGTTAGAGCTATTCATAGATAGGAAGTACCTTCATCTAAATTGGTGAATATGTAAAATATGTATTTATATTGTTTATGCGATGGTTTTACATGAGTGTGATAGTTTGTTTTAAGATTTACGCAGGTGGGGCAGATACAATTTACATTAGCAAGAAAGTGAATGAGATTTTACTAAAATGTTTTAATCAAAAAACTTAAGTGGAATCAGCCCAGAAATTGACATTGCTTCAGATTTTCACAGATTTTATGTTCGTTTATGCTGCAGACATTGACAATCCTGGGAATGGAGGGGCCATAGTGCTGCCGGCCACTGATTCTTTCCTCTGGGCCGCACACTGCGCAGGACAATGAAGCATGATCCTATTCCTAGCTATAAACCATTACTTTCTGTGATGGAAGAGTCCTTTACGTGTCCACCCTTTTAGTACAGCTTTGCTAGATGTTATGGGTGTGTGAATAGGAGTACTAAAAGCTAAATAATGGATTCCTATCTGTGACACCAATAAGGGAATGTCCTAGCATACCTCCCAACCTTCCGAATTCATTGGAATAGTCCAGGATTTTGGATGATGTCCCAGGTGGTGGGAGGTATGTCCTGGCTTCAAGCCAGGGGAGCATTATACTATGGGGACTATATAAGGCATGTATTATACTATGGGCCCATATTAAGGTGGGCGTTTCTATGTGGGAGTCACATTAATGGGGCATTATACTGTGGGGCTATATTAACAGGGGTGTTATAATGTGGGGTCATATTATGGAGGGCAGTATACTGTGAGGGCTATACTAAGTGGGGCATTACACTGTGGGGGTCATATCAAAAGGGGACACTATACTGTATGGGTCATATAGGAGGGCATTATATTGTAAAGGTCATATGAAAGGTGTTATGATACTGTGGGGTCACATTGAGGGGGGGATTATACTGTGCAGAGCATTATACTGTGCAGGGCTACCAGGGGACATTATACTGTGTGGGGACCAGGGGACATAATACTGTGTGGGGACCACAAAGAGAATGATACCATATCGGGGCCACTAAAGGGACATTATTCTGTGGGGGAGTAAACGTGACATTGTCGGAAATGGGCAGAGTCAATTTGGAAATGGGCTGGGTTGGCGTCATGGTTTACAATATGGAAATTTACTGCATGCAACACAAATTTGCCCGTCTTTCATCCGGGAGGTGAGAGTAACCACATCAGCATCAGAAATTCATCTTCCTCTTAGGCTCTGTAACTTTTATTATTTTCTGCAGTTCAGATGTTTCTCCTCCTGTTTAGACTATGTTCACACTACCATTATTACAGTCCATTGCTGTCATCTGTCATAGATGGCGCTTCTAGCAGGGTCTTCTTTGTATTTGAGACTTTCTTTAGTCCTTCCTGTGCTTGTTGATACAGGTGGTCTCCTAGTCCAATGAAAACATATAGGTAGGCTGGAGAGGGTTTAATGGAAGTCGGCTAAATTAGGTGAGTGCACACAGAGTTTTTTGGTGCTGATTTTGACGTTGAATCCGCTTCAAAATCAGCCTCCAAACAAAAGCCTCCCAATAGAATTCTTTTACATTAACTCCACCCATTCTCATTCATTTTCCATGTGCCCCTACACGGTGTAATGCTCCTATAGTCATCCATACATTATATGTCCCCACAATATAATGTTCCCTTCCAACTGTCCCACAGTATTAAATTCCTCTCCTGGTGCTCCGGTTTAAACTGCGGGAAACAAGAGGGGACATGAAACTGGGGCAGCTGGAGGGGGACATAAAAACAGTGGGGGTTGTTGGAGGGAGACAATAAATTAATGGCAGCTGAAGTGGGACATTAAATTCAGGGCAACTAGAGGGGAACATTAAACTCGGGCAGCTAGAAGCAGACATTAAGCCGTAGGGGCAGCTGTAGGCTCACATTAAACTGGGGGCAACTAGAGGCAGACAGGCCCTCATCTCTACCCCCATTTTCATGCTCCCCCTCATCTCTGCCCCTCAGTTTCATTCCCCCCTCCATCTCTGACCCCAGAATGTTCCCCTTCCATCTGTTCCCCCAGTATAACTTTCCCCTTCCATCTCTGCCCCTAGGTTACTGTTCCTCCTCGATTTTTTGTCAAAGTTTAACATAAAAACACTGATACTCACCTTTCCTCGATCCCCTTTCTGCAGTCTCAGTCTGTTCTGAAAAGCTGCGGGCGCAATGTGAGTGATGTCATCACATCGCGCCCAAAGCCGGAGCACAGCGCTGAAGCAGGAGCTGTGCCGACAACTCCTGCTTCCTCTAGCACTGTATTCAACTTATCTGTGTCCGGCGGACACAGATGAGTTGAAACTGAGACATACATCCCGCCAACCGGGACTGCGGGACATGACCCTGAATCCGGGAATGTACCGCAGAATCCGGGACGGTTGGGACGTATGGTAGAGGGGCCGTACAAGGTGAGTCGAAGATAATGAACTCTATATTCTCCATGTTGGGTTAGAGAAAGCGAGAGGAGAGAAAGGAGGCTACAGGCGCTAAATATTGTGGAATTCTGGACTACAGAGTGGTAATGTCTGGTCTAGAAAGATGTGTTTGAGTATTGTCAGCATAGCAATCTATAGGAAGCTACTTTCCAATAGGTGGCGCTAGGAGCAAATTCTCATTTTTCACCAATGAGCGCTAATTGATATTCCTTACCCAGAATTCTTAGTAGGACATGCATGGTTTAAGAAGTCCCTGTACCAGTCTCTCTGTTGCAAAAAACTGAACCCTGACATTTTTGCATTAAGTTGAATGAGGGAACAGGTGACTACTAGAGATGAGCGAACACTATTTGAAACAGCCGTTTCAAATAGCACACTCCCATAGAAATGAATGGAAGCAGCCGGCACGCAGACTTTGCCGGCAGCCGGCCGCTTAACCCCCTGCGTGCCGGCTACGTCCATTCATTTCTATGGGAGCGTGCTATTCGAAACGGCTGTTTCAAATAGTGTTCGCTCATCTCTAGTGACTACTAATAAGAAATCAATAGATTTCAGATGGCAACACAGCTGGGAACTAAAATGTAAATACAATATGGAGATACAATATGGGATATAAGTAGAGATGAGCGAGTAGGTATTCGATCGAATACTACGGTATTCGAAATACTCGTACTCGATCTAATAGCTATTCTCAGTAAATATTTGGTTCAGAACCAGCATTGATTGGCTGAATGCTATACAGTGTATAGCATTCGGCAAATCAACGCTGGTTCTGCAGCAGGCTCGTCCTTGCTAATCAGGAGAGCTGGCAGCTTGCTGTTACGAGGGAGCTGACTTTTTCTCATAGGAATGAATTGACCAGCGTTGATTGACCAGTGTACAGCATTCGGCCAATCAACGCTGGTTCTGCCGGAGGCTCGTCTGTGAGGAGGCGGAGTCTAACATCGGACCACAGCAGTCTCCATTGTGGTCCGATCTTAAGCTCCGCCTCCTCACAGACGAGCCTCCGGCAGAACCAGCGTTGATTGGCCGAATGCTGTACACTGGGCAATCAACGCTGGTCAATGCATTCCTATGACAAAAAAAAAGTCCGCTCCCTCATTACAGCAAGCTGCCAGCTCTCCCGACTAGCAAGGACGAACCTGCTGCAGAACCAGCGTTGATTTGAAGCAGGCTTGTCTTTGCTAGTCGGGAGAGCTGGCAGCTTGTGGTTACGAGGGAGCTTACTTTTTATCAGCGCAACTGCAAGCGCTGTGCAGTTAAAGCGAACGGACACCATAGACTATAATGGGGTCCGTGCGCTATAACTGCACAGCGCTCCTCCTAAACACTCTCCTCCTGCTACTAGTGGACTTGGTGACCCTCCTTTAGTCGAATAGTGGTTTCCCTGAAACGAGCATTTTTTCCCATAGACTATAATGGAGTTTGACATTCGATCGAGTAGTCGAATATTGAGGCTCTACTCGAAACGAATATCGAATCTCGAATATTTCACTGTTCGCTCATCTCTAGATATAAGTATTAGCACACATTGTATCCATTTATGCTATTGTACTGCTGATAGGACTGTGGAAGCAAATCTTTTCTACAGGACTGAACATTTTCGTGTATAGAAGGATTCTCCTGACCAGTAGATGCTGCTGTTGGATGTTTTATTACAGAAGGATTATGGATGGTGTGTTAGGATCTGATGCAGAGACATAACTTGAAGCTCCTGGGCCAATATAAAAATATGTAAGCGGGCCCCAATTTACCTTGTGCTATCTATAATGCTGGTTTCTTCTTATGTTGTAGAGAGGCCTTTGGGCCCCTGAGGCTGTAGTGCCGGATAGTGATTTCTACCTCTGCACCCCCTGTATCTGTGTTATAATATGGCCATAGAATTCAATGGTGCTAATATACAGGCACCCAGATAAGAGGTCTTATGGTCTTCTTAAAGGAGGTGTTTGACCTCAAATCAAATTTTCATATGTCATCAGTATGGGATCTCTCAGGGGCCGGCATTTAGACCTGTCACAGATTATCTGTTCTAAAAGCTGGTGGTCTGGGACATTACCATAAAGGCCTGAAGGCTGCAAGGGTTAACATCGAATTCGGGAGAGGTGAGTAACTGTTTATTATGTTCTCTCACCTCCCCTGGGGCTTCGATTATTATACTTGGGGGTCAGCCATGACCAGGGAAGGGTAAGTAGGTAAATAGGCCGCTACCTGCTGGAGATACTCCAGCAGGTAGCGGCCTATAAAAAAAATAATGTATCTTAGCTACCTTGCCGCTGCTCCTGCTGCCGCCGCCTCCTTTTTTCGCCCGGTATTCTGCCACAGATGCATGTTAGAGAAATCTCTGAAGATGTGAGATTGTAATTCCTGCATGTAAGCTAATGGCAGATAGCAGAACGCGCTGACATTTCATTCCCAGCGTTCCCAGGTTGCATGTGGAGAGATGCAATGGAGTTGCTTCAGGTAGTTTATTTGTCTTTACCTTGAGAGATGATATACCATACGGTCAAAACACAATTCCTTTCTGAGCTATACAAGATGGTTGCTCAGTGGTTACAGACTGAATAACACAGACCATGGAAGATGATGCAACAAGAAGGGAGGAGTAACAGAAACAGAGAGTTATGGGAGAAAACTACTTAAAGAGCCCTTCACACAATATCAATGTCTATGAACCAGCATTGCACAAGATATGAAACACACTGTATGAAAGTCAAACAACCAAGAATGAATGATACAATATGAACAAGAATCATTACTTCAGCAATACCCCTGCTGTAACAGCATACCCGGCAATAAGACGTCTGCGTCTCAGCGTCATCACGCCGCCTGCACTGAGATGCAGAGTTCTAAACCAGCCCAGGAGAGGGCCTCTCGGTTTGTTTTCAGAGAGGCCTCTCCTGCGCTAGTTTAGAAAAAAAAAAGTAAAAAAGAAAACATATTGCCGCCGTGCTGTCCCACTGAAAGTGCCGCCTGTGGCGGCCGCCTCACCTCGCCTCATTCGAGGTGTGTCACTGTATCATACCTCCCAACTTTTGAAGAACCGAAAGAGGGACAAAATGTGCAGCGCGAGTAGTGCGCCGCGGCAAATTTAGCCCCACCCACTTTTGTGTTGACTCCGCCCACTCGTTAATTTTTCATGTGCCCGCACACAGTATAATCCTCCTACAGTCACCCGTAAATTATATGTCCCCCCTCTATCTCTCCCCCAGTTTCATATACACCCTTCATCTGCCCCCAGTTTCATGTCCCTCTTCCATCTCTGCCCCCAGATTCATGTCC
Source organism: Leptodactylus fuscus (assembly GCF_031893055.1). Taxonomy (NCBI): domain Eukaryota; kingdom Metazoa; phylum Chordata; class Amphibia; order Anura; family Leptodactylidae; genus Leptodactylus; species Leptodactylus fuscus. Next base: position 241,738,340 of record NC_134266.1, read on the forward strand.
TCTCCATCTCTGCCCCCAGATTCATGTCCCTCCATCTCTGCCCCCAGATTCATGTCCCCTCCATCTCTGCCCCCAGATTCATGTCCCACATCTCTGCCCCCAGATTCATGTCCCTCCATCTCTGCCCCCAGATTCATGTCCCTCCATCTCTGCCCCCAGATTCATGTCTTCTCCATCTCTGCCCCCAGATTCATGTCCCTCCATCTCTGCCCCCAGATTCATGTCCCACATCTCTGCCCCCAGATTCATGTCCCTCCATCTCTGCCCCCAGATTCATGTCCCACATCTCTGCCCCCAGATTCATGTCCCTCCATCTCTGCCCCCAGATTAATGTCCCTCCATCTCTGCCCCCAAATTCATGTCCTCTCCATCTCTTCCCCCAGATTCATGTCCCCCATCTCTGCCCCCAGATTCATGTCCCCTCCATCTCTGCCCCCAGATTCATGTCCCCCATCTCTGCCCCCAGTTTCATGTCCACTCCATCTCTGCCCCCAGATTCATGTCCCCTCATCTCTGCCCCCAGATTCATGTCCACTCCATCTCTGCCCCCAGATTCATGTCCCCACATCTCTGCCCCCAGATTCATGTCCCCACATCTCTGCCCCCAGATTCATGTCCCACATCTCTGCCCCCAGATTCCTGTCCCTCCATCTCTGCCCCCAGATTCATGTCCCCATCTCTGCCTGCAAATTCATGTCCTCTCCATCTCTGCCCCCAGTGTCATGCCGTCCTCTCCATCTCTGCCCCCAGTGTCATGCCGTCCTCTCCTTCATCTGCCCCCAGATTCATGTTCCACCTCCACATTAAACTTACCTTCTCCTCCGCTCCCTCGCCGCTCTCTGCCCGCCTCTCTCGCTAACACATGCGGCTGAAGGAAGGAGCTGACACAGGTCAGCTCCTCGCTTCGCCGCTGCCCGCCTCTCTCCCTGACACATGCGGCTGAAGCTGCTCGCGTGCTCGCTTCGCCGCTGCGTCTCTCTCTCGCTGACACATGCGGCTGAAGCGAGGAGCTGACCTGTGTCAGCTCCTCGCTTCGCTGCTGCCGCTGGCTCCTGGCTTGTACATCGCGTCTACAAGCCAGGAGCCGGCGGCAGCAGCGAAGCGAGGAGCTGACACAGGTCAGCTCCTCGCTTCAGCCGCATGTGTCAGCGAGAGAGAGACGCAGCGGCGAAGCGAGCACGCGAGCAGCTTCAGCCGCATGTGTCAGGGAGAGAGGCGGGCAGCGGCGAAGCGAGGAGCTGACCTGTGTCAGCTCCTTGCTTCAGCCGCATATGTGTTCAACTCAGATCTGCGTCCTCCTGGCTTGTACATCGCGTCTACAAGCCAGGAGCCGGCGGCAGCAGCGAAGCGAGGAGCTGACACAGGTCAGCTCCTCGCTTCAGCCGCATGTGTCAGCGAGAGAGAGACGCAGCGGCGAAGCGAGCACGCGAGCAGCTTCAGCCGCATGTGTCAGGGAGAGAGGCGGGCAGCGGCGAAGCGAGGAGCTGACCTGTGTCAGCTCCTTGCTTCAGCCGCATATGTGTTCAACTCAGATCTGCGTCCTCTGGACGCAGATCTGAGTTGAAATCGGGACATACCTCCCTCCAACCGGGACCGCGGGACATGTCACCCAAATCGTGACTGTCCCGCGGAAATCGGGACGGTTGGGAGGTATGCTGTATACAGTAGAGCTTATTGTCCTGTTCTGGATAAAATAGACATTCTGCAGCGCCTTACACAGATAGTCATCACTCCGACTGTCCCTGTTACAATTCCAATTCACCTGTCATGCTCAGAGCGTAAAAGTGCTGTGCAGATGAGGTGATGACAGATGTGATCCATATAGCCAAGTACTGTAAGGTGGTATTCCAAAGCGCTAAGACACCATACTAACATACTTATGAAACGCGTCTGTCTGACGCAGGCTTTTCCTGTGCATTGCGTGCTGTTTTATTTACATTGCGATAACAAGAAATAAAGAAGACTTATATTGGACTTTCTTATCTCGTTGCTGGATGATCCTTTGTATTCTATTTTGGTTATTTCACTCCATGCCGAGGGAGCTCCTCATCCGGGCAAGGTGTCGCAAGAATTTAAAAGCCAAATGGAGATAAAAAGAAAAATCTAAGACGGACTACTGCAGGAGGGCTGAGTATAATTCCTTTTCCCCCTTTTTTCTATCTATATTACTAACATACTTAGTCTGAGATTGGCCTTGACAGGGTGTGATTGCCACCACGTTGCATTGTTCCTTCTCTAACAGACATAGCAGCTGCTATGGGGCCCAATAACTAAGGGGGCCCATATCTACTGAGACCTAGAGTGTAACTAGCAAGAACTATGAATGATGGAATGAGAAGTAGAAAACTGAATGCAACTGCATTACTTTACTGAGATATCATCTGTCATGTTTCAGTGTACTTCCTATATGTGCATTATCCCTGTTTTATGGTGTCATGGTGGATACTATCATTATATTCTGATATCATTGTGTGTATTATCTCTGTACTGTGACATCACTGAGTACATTATCCCTGTACTGTGACATCACTGTGTGTATTATCCCTGTACTGTGACATCACTTTGTGTATTATCCCTGTACTGTGACATCACTGTGTACATTATCCCTGTACTGTGACATCACTGTGTGTATTATCCCTGTACTGTGACATCACTGTGTGTATTATCCCTGTACTGTGACATCACTATGTGTATTATCCCTGTACTGTGACATCACTGGGTGTATTATCTCTGTACTGTGACATCACTGTGTACATTATCCCTGTACTGTGACATCACTGGGTGTATTATCCCTGTACTGTGACATCACTGTGTGTATTATCCCTGTACTGTGACATCACTGGGTGTATTATCCCTGTACTGTAACATCACTGTGCACGTTATCCCTTTACTGTGACATTACTATTGCACTATACGGATACTGTGACATCACTGAGAACATTATCCCTGTATTGTGACATCACTGTGCACCTTATCCCTGTATTGTGACATCACTGTGCACGGTATCCCTTTACTGTGACATTACTATGTGCACTATACGGATACTGTGACATTACCGTGTGCATTACATGTACTGTAAAATCACAATGTGTGTGATCCCTATGTGTAATAGAGACTACAACAATCGTACACTTTTCATGTTCTGAACTTGCTGCTGGTGGTCATGGTAGAGTTTGGCCCTGTTACAAGTTTTGGCATAGTGCCCCATGGTTACATGTTATGTTTGTCTGCAGTCAAGGTTAATGGAAGGCAGCCTGTGTTACAAAATAATTGGTATGGTCACCGCCCTAAAACTTTCCTATGGGTAATGTAGCTAACTAAAGTCTAATTCCTGAAGAGCCCCTGGAAATCTGTCCCCAATGTCTGTTGTCTTGGCAAACATAGATTAAGCATAATGTTTGGTATGCGAGTTTATCTGAATTCTGCATTTTTAGAGGTACGACTCCATTCAATGTCTTAATGCAGACAAGTTTGGAAAGCTCTTGAAGCTTGTACCTGGTGAAGAACCCTAGGTACTAGGTACTGGAAGCCCCTGGGATGTTGCCCCTTTTGCCCTCCTTATTATCCAGGTCTGAGTTGATTTTCACATAACACATGTCATCCAACTTCACTTGTGTGTTTTAGGTTACATTCACATCTGTGCCGGAGTCTCCAAGTCGAGACTGCAAGGAGGACTTTTTCCTTCATCGGTCTCAGTTTTTTAACAGACCAGACGGACCCCATTATAGTTAATGGGGTCTACCAGGTTCAGCGTGTAACTGCCGTGTAAGTGGTCCGCCTATCGGTTGTTTGGATTCCCCCGATGACCCAAAACAAAGGAGATGCAACCCTAATGCTAACCTAGCATAAGTATAAACATGCATCCCCCAAGGAGTAACAATTATGGAGCATCCTTGTCCATAACTCTTTTGCTGTTCCCCAGTTATTCCTTTGGAAATTTAGAAATAATGTGGCAAGTGGGTGTTACCCTTCCCCTTATTAAAGGGGTGTGTTCTTACATAGTTTGATATTGTTGACACTAATTGAACAGTATAAGAGTGGGTACAGAGATACTCTCAACCAGTGGCGTAACTAAGAATGGCTGGGACCCAAGACGAACACTTGACATCGGGGACCCCATAGAGAAAACGGGCAGAAAAATACGGAGAGAAAAGTCCTGCTTGCAGATTTGGGGACGGAAACCCCGAACGTAGATGAGGCACGGGTGTGAACGTAGTCTTAGTAGAAGATACATCTGAGAGCAGAACCCCATGAATCTGCCTGTGAGGTACGGCGTGATGTCTAGGTTTTAGCTGTTTTGTGCCTAGTTGTGCCCCTCTTGTTCTTCTCCTCCTGGCCCCATACTGAATCAGAAGAGGTATAGTCTTGAAGCAATAATATAATCAGGAAGAAACCTACAGGTACTGATGTCATAAGCACTTGGAGCGCATTAAACCTATTTTCCAGCTGATATCCTTTTGTCTTGATGTCTGACCTACAAGCCACCATTGCAACAGATGATGCTACGCCTCGAAACTCTGTTATTCGCCTCTAAGTACAGGATGTTTACCCCCCTTGAAGTCTTGAGCTTTTTAATCTCCTTTATTGAGGTCACAGAATGAAAGAAACATATTTTGATGTTGTTGTCTACACAGCTGACATCCTTTGAGCATCATTGTGATGTAACCGTTGCTGTGGAGATCTGATTCTAACGCAAAATAATGAATTCTGCCGAGTTCTCGTCTGCGCTGATAAATAGCAGGTGCCTTTGTACTCGGTTGTTATAAGACAAGCGGAACCTGGGCATCGAGGAAGTGCTTATATGGTATGGACAATTGTGGCCGAGCATACAAATGGCTCGTACTGGCGTAGTCACGGCGCTGTAGTCAGCGAAACACAACAGCATATTGTCAGCAGGCTTCACACAAGGCGTCTGTGATGTGCTCATATAGGGTTAAAAAGTGTCTCGCACCACCATCATCCCTTCTAAACCACGTACAGCATATAATGTGACATAGCCAACACAATACCGAAAAAATCAGCTTGTAATCCATGTCACCATCTGCTATAGCACCTGTGATGACCTGGGACGTATCAATCTATATGTTACAGGCAAAAACAGGTATTCTGGCCAAGCTGGGGGAACGCTGAACAGTGTATTTGTCTACAGATTAAGGCTAAGGTCACACTTAGCGAAACGCAGCTAAAAAACGCTTCATTTTCTCATGTAAAATTTTTGGAAACGTTTCGCTTTCTGCAGTGTTTTGCTTTTTTGGTCTCCCCCCCTGAAATTTCCCCACTGTGGGACTATTAAAGGATTATTTTATCTTATCTTATCTTTTTTTCCCCGCAATGTGTGGATGATATTAAATGGATTCTCATTGACTTTGCTGGTACTGTGTTTTTTTCCCACCGTGTTATAGCAACAGCCACAAATTTTGCATTTCTGCCATTGACCTCTATATGTCTAATTGTAGACAGTGTGCACCAGTGATGGGGGTTGAGCCGATCTTGAGATTTCAGAATCGCTTTTAAAATCCAATTTTTGATCATTTTCCAGCTGATCCCAATTGTGATTGTGAAATTTGCTCCCGATCCCAATCTTTCCCGATCCCCATCGCTCAACCCATCTGAACAGTCTCTCCCCCTCTCCTTCTGTCTCTATCCCCCTTCCCTTATAGATTGTAAGCCCTTGCGGGCAGGGCCCCCTACCCCACTGTGCCAGTCGATCATTGTTAGTATTAGCAAAAAAAGAAAGGGAGAGACACCGAGCGCACTAAGTATAGTAATTATGAAATGAATAAAAACAAAAACGACAGAAACCACCAATAAGCCTCTCACCTGGTAGGGTTGTGATGGGATCACAACACCCTAAACTTCCATATAGACAGTAGTCACTTCTGGTGAGAGTGGCAGCGATTCCAAAGCTGAACACCGGATGGACCGGGAAGATAAATGTAGAAAAGGAGGAGGCAAGGATCCGCGCTCAAATGGTCATGTCAGATGAATGAAAGCCAATCGGTAGGATAAACAAAACGATTTTTAATAGTATCGAGTACACAAGGAGCAGAACGAGTTTCGGGTAAAACCCTTTTTCAAGTGCGTAAAATACAGACTCTCAGTATTTCAGGACAGTATTATATCTACCTGTATATTTTGTGTATTGTATGGGACCCCCAAATGTAAAGCACCATGGAATTAATGGTGCTATATAAATAAATAAATAAATAAATAAATAAATAAACAATAATAATAATAATGTTAGCTTTTCCCACAATGATTGGACAGTAGCCAAGCATTGTGGGAAATAACCTCCGACTTCTATCCTGCCAGAAAAGATCGGAATTCCGATCGCGATCATGAAATTTACTTGATCGCGGATTGGAATCCGATCTTTCCCGATCTCTCAACCCTACCAGTGACTACACACACCAGTGGGACAATGAAATATAAGGCAGTCACCTGGCCATGCCCAGCGCCGTAGTCCTCATTGCAGATGTACAGCTTGTCAAGTAGCAGCTGCCGAGCCACACTGCCACCTTCCTTTTCAGGTCACCTAGTGGAGCTCTTCACTGGCGGAGGAATGGAGACATAGACACCAGAGACACCGCTCACTACAAAGTTCTGTACTGTTTTGTAGCTGTGAATATAGCAGTAGAGAAGCACTTATAAACAGAAGTGACAAGCAGGTCTCCAGGCCCTTGGTGACCAACACCGCACTTCTTCTGACCCATGCCACCACTGGTTGGATCTGGCTGGTGCACCAGTTCAGGAACAGATTATTGGATTAGAGGTTGTCCTCAGGCTGATCAAGTTGTGTGTGTCACCCTACGAGCGAGGTGCTCCTCTCCTGACTGTTCCCAGGGTAGGACCCTTACATAACATTTCCCTTCCCTCCATGGGTATCTTGGGCTGCTCCTCCTACATCCAGTGGATGGCACTGCAGGAGGATAACATGCAACTTATGCCATGGCGCAACTCTGTACTGCCTAGAAAGGGCCCTTCAGCATGGAAAAAAGTCACCATATCACACAGTTCAAGTCATACATCAGCGCAGTACCATATGCAACACAACATCAATATACACAACTAGAGTAAGCCAAGCCACATACAACTGCATCGTGGTCATGCCTTGGTCAAACTGCGACTATTGTGCAGAGCAAGGGCAGAACAGTCAACTAGTTCCATTTTCTCAAAAGATGACATACAGATGGAGAATCACAGACACGTGAACAGAAAACTGAAGACAAATAAACATTGTCATCGATGTAAAACAGAAATGGTTGTGTGAACAAGTCCTTATACTAATGACATTTGGGAGGAACATTTGAGGATATCTGTCAGCTGCACTCAACCAATCAGCATCAGTGACAATTCCATTCCCAATGTTCCCTCCCGTGTGTTGTTTTTAGCTGGATGCCAGGCACGGTTGGTGGACTTTTTTTGTTAGATTTGACAGGGATGTTAATGGGTCTAATAACATGAAAGACATTACTCGCCTCTCCCTGGGCCTTGCACATATCTAGTTTTCTGCTTATGGGTCTAATAACATAAAAAGCATTACTCACCTCTCACTGGCCCTTGCACACATCTAGCCTTCTGCTTACGGATTCCCAGCTGACATCAGCAGTGATGTCTCAATTGTGCCAGGTGCAGCCAGTCACAGATCTCAGTGGTGGCCTCTTCACAAACAGCACATCCAAGCAGTCATGTGCCATTTATGAACAGTTAATCATTGTGATTGGCTTCAGTGGTATCCTCACAAAGGAACATGTGCCACCCATCCACTTGCAGTTTTCGACACCCAAAGGCAGCTAAAACAGCTGATCTGTACAGGGTCCAGGTGTCAGGCCACTACAGATCTCATACTGATACTTATATTGATAGGTTACCAGTGTGAAAACTCAATTTGGGTCTGGAAAACTCCTTTAATGGCTCATGTACAGGGTGTATGAGGACTCTGTGGTACTTCTTCATACATCCAATTTTATACATATGTATATAGAGATTTTTTTTCATACAAATCTGACATTAAAAATATGCTTCAAGCTCTATCAGACTGTATATATGAAAATATTGTAGTTCCATCATGTAGCATATGGCGGCCCTCACAATTCTGGGCTGTAAAATGTCTGCTAAGAATAAGATGTATATATAATAGATGTTGTATCCTTTAGTAACACAATCTATCTTCCTTACAGGTGATGTGCCTTCAGGATTTCTTTGGTGATGATGACATTTTTATTGCTTGTGGACCTGAAAAGTTCCGTTACCAAGATGACTTCTTACTGGATGAGAGTGGTAAGAGAGACTTTCATGACAATGTTTCCAGCTCTTGTTATTCCGTCCAAGTTTGTGTCCAAACATCTTACAGATTGTTATCCGATCCAAGATCAACAAGTCTCACGCTAAAACAAATTATTTCTATTTCAATATCAAAACCAGATGGGGACATGGTAAAGGATTTAACAGCTCAAACATTGGCACCGTCTTCCTGTGTTTCCAGACGTTATCCTCAGACCTGGACAATAAGATGGTTTCCAACATAATAGTGAAGTAAACACGCATTCGTCATCATTATCTCCAGGGAAAGACGTCTTCCATAGAGTAGAACCTTTAAAGAATATTTGCAGCATTTCTTGTTCCATCCAGTTTTATTAAGGAAGCTGTCAGCAGTTTTTTATACTGGTCTGAACCTTGGGCAGCATGAAATACAGACAGAATTCCTCAGGCCGGGGCCCCATGACGCTGGGTTCACACCTGCGTTCGGGTCTCTGTTCTGTGGTTGCATGCAGAAGACGGAAACCTGTCAGATTGGGTCTGGCCGTGAGCGGTGGTGAGCGTTTTATGCTCTCCCCACCGCAAAGCCGTTTTTTTTTTTAAATCGGACACAGAGTACTGCATGTCCGACTCTGTGTCCGGTTTAAAAAAAACAGTTTCGCAGCGGAGAGCATAAAACGCTCACCGCCGCTCACAACCGGACATCTTTCAAACCCATTCAAATGAATGGGTGAGAAAGACTCCTGCAGGTTTCCGTCTCCTGCCTCTGTTTTGTGCAGGAAACGTAAACCTGCAGAACGGAGACCGAGCGCAGATGTGAACGAGCCCTGAGCCGGAAACATCGCGATTTGGCGCAGTTTTGGAAATCGCAGCATGTTAATTATATCTACGGAAATGCCGGTGGCTTTCCTGTAGATATAATGGTAACAGAAAGTCCGTGGAGGAAAACTCCCTGAACCTTCTGTTCAAAGTGCTGCAGAACAGAACCGTGATGCGTTCCTGCCGCGCTAAAGCGCAGCATTTCCGGCCCATGGGGCCTTAGCCTTACAATGAACCAAATTTACTGCATATACAGCAGAGACTGATCGCGGGAATTAAGGCCCACAGTGCCACGGTCAAAGCTGACTGAGGCGCCATTTTGTCGAGAATCGCCAGCACACTGGATCGGTTAATGAGGCTGACTCTCTGGGTATGGTTTCTTTAGTGATAACAGACTGAGCAAAGAAAGGGGAGAAAACAGCCTGATAGAAAGAGAGAGAAGGAAAGAGATGTATAAGTTTTGGAGCATGCAGATGTGAATCTGCAACTCACTAATAGCCTGCATTTTCTACTGTGATAGGCTAAAGCCCAATTCAACCAAAAAACTCTGCGGAAAAGACTACCGCTGACACGCATTGCATTTTTTTTGCAACGTTTTTCACAAATAGCCTGCAGACTTTCTGTCCCTATTATACCCATGCAGAAAACACCGGTGTTTCCTGTAGGTATAATTGACATGCTGAAGTTTTCTGCAGCAGATTTTTTTCTGCCATCTGTGGATGGGATTAGCCAAAATCCTGTTCATTTTGTACGGTAGGTACTGTAAAACACTACGTTTTTGTAACGTGAGACTCCAAACCTAAACCTACCCACAAGGTTATATGGGATCCTGAACATGATGACCTCCATGAGGCAATTACCCCTTCAGCCCTACTTATAATTCATCTGTGCTCGTGCATGTATAAACTATTACCACTAAACTGCAGTTGCAGTAAAATTTGCAGATTCCTAATTTGTTACTCAACAACTCATTAAGGAGGACCTTTCACCACCCCCACCAACTCCAGTTCTTAGTATATGGTAATGGTCTCTGTTCCACTGATATTGGCACAGTTGGATTTTTTTTTCTCTAGCCTCCACCATTCCTGAGTAACCAATGCTGTTAGTTTTGGTGCCCGATATACTATTTAGGCTCTGTAGGGTGGTGTCAGGTAGACAAGGGGTGTGATTTGGGCTCTGACACTATCCACCTCTGTTTGGAGCCCTGATGACACCACCTGCCTGACAATACAAAGCCTAATGAACATATCAAACAGCAATAAAAATAGCACTTATTCCTCAGGAATGGTGGGGGCTAGAGAAAAAATTCTAACTGTGCCAGAATCATTGGTGAATATTAAATGACGTTAAGAGCTGGACTTGGCAGAGGTGGTGAAAGGTTTTCTGTAAAAGTTAAAGCTTATAAAATTACCATTTTCAGTTCTAGCTTTCAGGGGGAGTGATTGTATCTTTATTGAGATGAGCACATTTTATGCAGTCTCGATGTTCAGAGTCATATTTGGATATTTGACAAGCTTGATAGTAGCAAATGGATTAGTAACTACTTTGTATAATGCATCATCCTCGCTGACTGCATTGTATGTTTGTGCCAAATAGCATGGAACATACATATACTTTTCCTGGAATCCAAATGATAATACCAACACACGCGTGAAGATTCATCTCCTTTAAAAATATTCATGTACAGCTCATCATCTCTAAGTAAGATAATATTCCTGTTTATGAGATATAATATAGCTCTCTCTTCCACAGCTAGGTAATTGGACTGAAGGCGGAATAGTAGCGGAATAGTTTAATGGTGTTGTAGTATGTATTTTAAGGATGTTGAAGTCCATCTTGCAGATTTGTGTCTTGAACGATTGATACATACCCTAAAGGGGGCAGGTGTCCTTTGGTACAGTATCTGGCATCAAGGCTTTATCCTCAGATCCCTTAGGTCCTATAAGTTGTAAGGTGAGATCTTCATGAATCAGACTTGTTTTCCCAGCACATATCACAAATACTCAAGGAGCACTGTTCCCTAAAAGAGGGGCTCTGCCTCTTCTTGTCATGAACAGGATGGCTTTACTTGCTCTCTGCAATGTATAAGTAGGACATATAGGTCTAACAACATCCATATGAGTATAAGGACCTAAGGTTTCCCAGCAGAACATTGCCCAGAACATCACGCTGTCACCATCTTGCCTTCTTTACATACAGTAGAGTGTCCTGTAACCAACACAAAAGATGTGAGGCCAAGAGTGATGAATTTCTACATTAGTCACCTAGGAAGACATATCCTACTACTTACTGATGATTGATTCTTATTTACTCCAAAAACTGTACCCTCTAGTGCTGTACATTGGTTCATCTCTGGCGCTCCAATTGAAGTGAGTAAGAGCGGCAAAGATATGCGAGGGCTGTAGTTTGACTATCTCCGGCGCTCCCATTAAAGTGAATGAGAGCCAGAGATAGGTGAATGCTGTACTATGGCTATTGCCGGCGCTCCCATTGAAGTGAATGAGAGCCAGAGATAGGGGAATGTTGTACTATGGCTATTGCCGGCGCTCCCATTGAAGTGAATGAGAGCCAGAGATAGGTGAATGCTGTACTATGGCTATTGCCGGCGCTCCCATTGATGTGACTGAGAGTGCCAGAGATAGGCGAGTGCTCTACTTTGCCTATTTCCGGAGTACTGACCGCCATTAGTCCTGCCCACATTCAGCCTGGCTGCGCTCAGGTTAAATGTAGAGTGGGAGAAAGGTCCTACAGACTTCATGTTGAGGGGTAACCCCTTTAACATACAGTGCAAAGTCCAATTACAAGGAGAGAGAAGACACATCCAGACAGTCCCAATATAGTAGGTCATGTAATACAAGAAAATACAAAACAGACATTTCCCTGGAGGTATCACCTGCTCATATTAAAAGAGGGAACAGTCAAGAATAGAAATGGGAGAGAAAGGGAAAAAAAAGAAGAGAAAAGATAAAGAAGGCGGGGGAGGGGTCCAGGTGCGGTTGCTTAGAATAAAGACTTCCAGACAGCAAATATTTTATCGTCGAGTAAGGCCTTAATCACATGTGTCTCATTTCTCGTACATATGACGTCCATATTATTTGTAGGACCCTCACCGATAAAGAGAACTGAAGTTTTGAATGGAGCACCAAGATGTGGAGCGCGCTACTCCATTCATTTCAATGGGACTATCGGAGATGGCCGAAGCACAGTACTTGGCTATCTCCGGTGATCCAAGTAATACGAACGGCGCAGTGCACATTGTCCGTCCTCCTGTGCCATTAAAAAAAATGATGTTATGATCAGTGGGGGTCTCAGAGGTTATACCCCCACCAATCAGAAAGTTACCCCCATCTAAAGTGATTGGAATATAGCATGTACTGTATATTCCATTGTCAGTATAATAGGTATATGCCTATTATATAAGACGGGCCTCATTCCTAATAACTGTAACTTTCCACTTGTCAGTCTATGTCTTGGAATCCTTATTCTCCTCGCCGTTCCTTACCACTTGGAGACATGACTCGGGAGCACAATTCTTGCAGCGCCTGGGAATTAGATCCCTAGAGATAAAGATAACCTATTCTTAGGATACTTTAAGTTATTCAGGAAATCTGCTGTTGCCATAGTACATAGATCACATGGTCTGATAAGGTCAGCCAAAGCCGCCATCGACATGACGGTTCTTCAGTTGACTTTTTTTTAATGAATTGCTATCGCTTCTTGCAGTGTTAGAATTACAAGGTTAGATTTTTGGGATAGTAAAGTTGGCCCCAAACATTAGATTGGTAGATCCAAATATTGTCAGCAAATTCTACCAACACTTTAAATGTTATCACCCACCAAAATACCAGCAGGTATCCAGTGGCATTACTAAAATCCTGTGGGCCCCAGTGCAAACTTTGACCGAGGGCCCCTACCCCATCCTTACAGCGTATTGTTGATATTGGTGGGTATGGTTGCTGCAGTGGCATGCCATAGCAGTGTCCACAACTTCCATTATAAAGAAGATGGTGAGTAAGCAGTACATACCTCTGCATATAAATGCTACATGCTCTTGGAAGCAGCTGATCTGCAGAGGTCCCAACAGCCAGACGCCCGCTGATCTAAAATGATGGACCTTCCATTTTTGAAAGGTGGATAACCCATGTAAAGGTGTATTCTAGTTTCTTGCTGTGGCTTATTGTCCTCAGGATAGGCCATCAACAAGGGATTAATGGGGTCCAACACCGAGGACCCCTGCTGATCAGCCATTTGAAGGGACCACGGTAATTGTTTGAGCGCTGAGATCCCTTGACTATTACATTGGACACACAGGCTAGCCTTTGCTCCCCACATGCATCACTGATTCTAGAGTATCCATGACCATACTGGTTCACGGGTTGCCCTTCCTTGGACCACATTTGGTAGGTATAGTACTACCCCCTACATAACTACACGCTACAAGACCTGCTGCAATGGAGATGCATTGACCCAGTCATCTAGCCAGCACAATCTGGCCCATCGTTGTTCAGATTCCATTCCTTCAACAGGAGATATTCATTGTAATTTATTTCATCTGTCAGTGGTTGGATGCTGTATCTTATGAAATGGTCGTCCAGCCATGAAAAATTAGTCAGAAAACGTCTTATAATAAACTAAGTCATACTAACCTGACCCATCCCTGTTTCTCTATATAAGCCCCTATATTGGACATATTAGTTGATATCTCTGATAAAGTCTCAAATCTCACCACATTACCGCTCCGCCAGATCCGCCATCCTCCAGCACTCACCCCTGGTGCAATATTTTGTATTTCTGTAAGAATAAGCTAAATAAGAAAATATACCTAAATTCACATTCACTGCACGTTCCTGCCCATGCTTTGGCACAGTCTGAAGCTATTTGTATTGTTCTATTTTCAATCACTGCGTGCCAACCTTCTATATATTGTGCCATTGGAACCCTACTCAGATGCTCTTAAACTGTGCTCTGCAGTGTCCATCAGATACATAAGTCATGAGACATATACAGTAGTGTGCAAAAGTGTTATGCAGATGTGGAAAATGCAGCAAAGTAAGAATAGAAGTGTTAATAGTTTGTTTGTCAAAAAAAAAAAAAAAAAAACTGACTAAATGAAAGAGAAATCTAAATCCCATCAATATTTGGTGTGACCGCACTTTGGAGGAGGAGTCCTGGAAGTGATGATCCGACTCTTGCAGTGCCCCCTCATTTTCTCTTCATTTCACACAGCCCATACACAGTACACAATATGAGGCAAGGAAGATTAAAACCTAGGACAGAAGAAGATGCAGGGAGAGTACGTTCCAGAAGAAGATGCTGGAGAGTTCTCTCACAGCATTGGGGACGGCCCCCAGTGCTGTTTGAGTGCTGGGGACCGCCCCCAGTGCTGCGAGAGAACTCATTTGCATACCGAAGAAAAAATGGACTTCTACCGAACGGCGGCCCCGAGAAAACATCTAAAGGTAGGAGAAGAAAAGCCTTTCTTAAGGCAATTGCTACGTGTTAGTCAGAAAAAAGGGTATCCAATGATAAGATCCCTTTAAGAAAGACTTTTCCCAGAAACAGTACCACACTTGTCCATGGGTTCTGTCTGGTATTAAAGCCCAGCTCCAATTAAGTAAATGGCAGTGAGCTGCAATACTAGGCACTGTGCTGGCCCACAGAAGAAACAGTACTGCTCCTGGATCATAGGGGTACACCAAGAAACGAAAACACTACTGTGATCTGCACTGGTGAAAGGCAATGACCCTGAAATAGCTTTACATGGACAGGTGTGGCTCTGATTTTGGGAGAAAGTAGACATGTTTTTGTTTTTTTTATCCTGTGCAACCCACTTCTGGCCATGAGCATATACCCTACACACAGCACTGAATAAAAGTTTTAGGCAGGTGTGGAAAATTTGCTGCAAAGTAAGAACTTTTGTGGACACAAACTTGCTCCAATCCTTCTGGCTCTTCATGTCATCCCAGACAGACTGGATGATGTTGAGATCAGGGCTCTGCAGGGGCCGGATCATCACTTCCCCACAGAGCCCTGATCTCAACATCATCCAGAAGGATTGGCGCACGCCTACATCCACAGACGATCTGTGCTTAGTTCTCCAAGATGGCAGGAGCAACTTCCCTGCCGAGTTCCTACAAAACATCTGCAGAAGAATTGTAAATTCTAAAGTGTTATTCCAGCAATCAGTTATCCAGTCTATGAAATGTCTATCCTTTATGGCTGTACTTACGGTATTATCTAGTACAAGCCTATTCATGCCGTATTTCTACAGAAATTGTGCTATGAATCAGTTTATGACCAAGCTCTGCCTTATATGCACATTTTATTTCTAGCTGAGATAATTGTGGGCAATTTTCCACGGAAATAATTTTATTGCCTCTGATTTGCAGTTTTCATACATGTGCATACCCATGAAGCGAAAATTTTTAAATTAGTAAAAGTACCACCCAAGAAGTGTGCAAAATGATGTTTTCAGCAGCCGGCTTTGGTGCGATAGGCTAAAATGTCATGTTGTGTTTCTATATTGTCCGTTATACGGGTTATGTTTATGACCAGATGGTCCAGAAAATAAACCGTTAATTGTAGGAGCCGTATTTTGCAGAGTATTATCCTTGTGTTAGTTTAATTCAATTTCTTCTTTTTTTTTCAATGTAGATTGTGAGCCCCAGATAGAGCTCACAATGTACATTTTTTTTCCCCTATCAATATGTCTTTGGAATATGGGATGGAAATCCATGCGAACACGGGGAGAACATACAAACTCCTTGCAGATGGTTTTCTGCCCTTGGCGGGATTTGAACACCAGGACTCCAGTGCTGCAAGGCTACAGTGCTAACCACTGAGCCACCGTGTGGCCCCCCAGTTTAATTCAATTTCTTGTTCATGCTCGCATGCTGTTGTTTTTAGTGGTTTTACAGAACGGAATACCAAACACATTGACAAGTGGTGAGCAATGAAAGCACACGGACCCCATAGACTATAATGGAGTCCGTGAGTTTTCCACACAAGTCATGTAGAAAGGAAAGTAGTTCATGAACTGCTTTTCTTAACGCATGTTCCGTGCGGACACCACGTGGAAAACACATGGACCCCATTATTATCTATGGGGTCTGTGTGCTTTCATTGCTCACCACTTGTCATTGTGTTCAGTATTCTGTTCAGGGGTCCCTATGTGGACTCCCTGAATGAAATACCAAACGCAGATGTGAACCAGGCCTATGGGTTATGTAGTTTGCATAATTGTAAGACAAAAGAAATATAGTGGCCTTGTAGTTTCAGGAAAATTCTGACATGTCATAGTGACATGAGGGCTGTGCTGAGACCTCCACCAGTCACTGAAACACGTGGTAAAAAGGGATAGGTACACTTGACTGAGTGATGGACCGGGTGTGATTTGACCCTTTCAGATCTCCTCAGAAAAACAGGGTTTGTGGTGGAAGGTATCTCCATGTACCTTCCTGCTTGCATCTCTAGGGAGGGCTGAGCCCTAAAGGGGCGTCTCAAAACCTGGACTGCAACAAAATCTGACAAAATATAAATCTATACAGCTATGTCCTTCCTTACCTTTTTCCTTATCAAAGCTTCCTTGTAAAGGGTTCAGCTATACTGGGTAACCCATTTGTAAATGTGTGATTAGTGTATGTGACTATGATAGAGGAGGTCCCATTTTTGTGAATCCCCTCTATTAGCCATGTGTCCTCCCTTACCTCACCTCAAAATATGGTTAGAGTCTCCAGTTATTCATTAAACCAGCATAATATTGTGACATGCTGGCAAAACCTTCGACAGGCTGCATTTCACACATCCACTTGGTATCCATTAATAAACACTTATAGCATATCACTTTGTGGCACAATATCACAAATCACGTTGTCTTTAAAGGCTGGTTATCTTTTGACACGTGTATCTGGACATGTCCATCCAAGAAGAAAGGTAAGGATGGACACATCTGTAGATGACTGCTGCATGTAGCAGGACTCTGCTCATAGACTCTTATAGCATATCACTTTGTGACACAATATCACAAATCATGTTGTCTTAGGCTGGTTATCTAGTGGCACATGTATCTGGACATGTCCAGCCAAGAAGAAAGGTAAGGATGGACTCATCTGTAGATGACTGCTGCATGTAGCAGGACTCCGCTCATAGACTCTTAAAGCATATCACTTTGTGACACAATATCACAAAATCATGTTGTCTTAAAAGGCTAGTTATCTAGTAAAGCATGTTATCCCGACATGTCCAGCCAAGAGGAAAGGCAAGGACAGACACATCTGTAGATGACTGCTGCAAATAGCAGGTCTCTGTTGGTGAACCCATGTATTATATGAATGACTCATTAATTCTATAATACGTCACTACCTCTGCATGGTAACAGCCATATTGCAGGGCACCTATTGAATGAATGGATTCGCCATGTTCTCATTTGATACAGTACGTACAGTCCACTAGCCCTCAATACTTATGGTAATATAGATGCATGTTTTTTTAATGAACCTTTATACCCATCTATGTGATATCCTGTAAAAGTACATCTAGCGATAAGATGCGGATTATAAATCACACATTTCACGGAGCTGACTAGTATCTCTTATCAGCAGCCTGCAGGAGGCTTGTTGTTAGGCGCCTTGTGTGAGTCAGACGTGCCTATCATTGAGACGGGGAAACAAAAACATCACTTTCTTCAAAAATCTGCCGCACGGCTCCATCTGATAGTTATATAATGATATTATCATTATTTACAACTCTGCAATAGATACAGAAACAAAAGCATGTGATTCCCTTCCACAAAGGACTGCGGATACTGCTTTATAAAATGTATCTGATGCATACAATGTGTAGCACATTGTCTTTATATTAGGTCATAGTTATGAGCCCCACAAAACTGCTACAATTGGGGCACCTCAGTCTACAGTGTATTTCAGGACAGCCATGGCTGAGAGGATGATGATGATGAAGTAAGAATAAATCTTTATTCATTTAACAATGTTTTTATCCTTTGATAACACTTTGTACAAAGTTACTTAATAAGATACATATCGTAAGGACGCCTCTAATACAGCATTTAATGGGGTATTCCATAACCCACAGCTTGTAATAAGTATAGCGGATAGGAGATAACATGCTGATAGTTTGGGGCCAACCTCTGGGAACTCCATCGATCATGAGACTGGGGTTCTCTGTGGCACTGTCGGAGATAGCCGAGCACTGTACACTGTAAATGGAGCAGTAGTATCAGTCTCACACTCATATGGACCACCGTTCTTTTGATCAGTGGGGGAGCCATCAGACCACCACCGGTCAGTAGACAGGATAAGGAATAACATTAAAACTTGGACCCTAACCTTTTTAACTTAGCTCATATTTTGTTAAGGACTCCGGTTTTCTCATGAAATTAAATTAATATAATATTGTGATTGTGATGAATGGCCTAGAGTTCTGTTTTTGTTTTCACTGCCTTCTCAGATATATTTCCCTTTTGCCCTGTTAATTTACTCGACCTGATTAGCAAGATGCCAAAGATAGTGTCCAATTGTCCAAGCCTAATTCCTCCCTGGAGGTAGCTTGGCTCATCCCTTTGTCTCAACCTGGGCACAGCATTGTCATGATTGTGCTAACTTCGTTATTCTTAGCAGGGGGTGTCTGGGATCAGTGGACTGAGAGCCTTGCTATCACCTTTTAGCAGACAACATGACTCCACAGGACATCTGCAAAGAGTTATGACCGTTAGAGATGAGCGAACAGTGTTCTATCGAACACATGTTCGATCGGATATCAGGGTGTTCGCCATGTTCAAATCGAATCGAACACCGCGTGGTAAAGTGCGCCAAAATTCGATTCCCCTCCCACCTTCCCTGGCGCCTTTTTTGCACCAATAACAGCGCAGGGGAGGTGGGACAGGAACTACGACACCGGGGGCATTGAAAAAAATTGGAAAAAGTCATTGGCTGCCGAAATCAGGTGACCTCCATTTTAGACGAATAGTGGATTTCAAATCCGGGTCATATGAGAATGTGAACTTTGTGACTATGAGACAGGGATAGCTGTACAGGCAGGGATAGCTAGGGATAACCTTTATTTAGGGGGGAATGTTATTAAAAATAACTTTTTGGGGCTCTATCGGGTGTGTAATTGTGATTTTTGTGAGATAAACTTTTTCCCATAGGGATGCATTGGCCAGCGCTGATTGGCCGAATTCCGTACTCTGGCCAATCAGTGCTGGCCAATGCATTCTATTAGCTTGATGAAGCAGAGTGTGCACAAGGGTTCAAGCGCACCCTCGGCTCTGATGTAGCAGAGCCGAGGCTGCACAAGGGTTCAAGCGCACCCTCGGCTCTGATGTAGGAGAGCCGAGGGTGCACTTGAACCCTTGTGCACCCTCAGCTCTGCTACATCAGAGCCGAGGGTGCGCTTGAACCCTTGTGCACACTCTGCTTCATCAAGCTAATAGAATGCATTGGCCAGCGCTGATTGGCCAATGTATTCTATTAGCCTGATGAAGTAGAGCTGAATGTGTGTGCTAAGCACACACATTCAGCTCTACTTCATCGGGCTAATAGAATGCATTGGCCAGCGCTGATTGGCCAGAGTACGGAACTCGACCAATCAGCGCTGGCTCTGCTGGAGGAGGCGGAGTCTAAGATCGCTCCACACCAGTCTCCATTCAGGTCCGACCTTAGACTCCGCCTCCTCCGGCAGAGCCAGCGCTGATTGGCCGAAGGCTGGCCAATGCATTCCTATGCGAATGCAGAGACTTAGCAGTGCTGAGTCAGTTTTGCTCAACTACACATCTGATGCACACTCGGCACTGCTACATCAGATGTAGCAATCTGATGTAGCAGAGCCGAGGGTGCACTAGAACCCCTGTGCAAACTCAGTTCACGCTAATAGAATGCATTGGCCAGCGCTGATTGGCCAATGCATTCTATTAGCCCGATGAAGTAGAGCTGAATGTGTGTGCTAAGCACACACATTCAGCACTGCTTCATCACGCCAATACAATGCATTAGCCAGTGCTGATTGGCCAGAGTACGGAATTCGGCCAATCAGCGCTGGCTCTGCTGGAGGAGGCGGAGTCTAAGATCGCTCCACACCAGTCTCCATTCAGGTCCGACCTTAGACTCCGCCTCCTCCAGCAGAGCCAGCGCTGATTGGCCGAATTCCGTACTCTGGCCAATCAGCACTGGCTAATGCATTGTATTGGCGTAATGAAGCAGTGCTGAATGTGTGTGCTTAGCACACACATTCAGCTCTACTTCATCGGGCTAATAGAATGCATTGGCCAGCGCTGATTGGCCAGAGTACGGAATTCGGCCAATCAGCGCTGGCTCTGCTGGAGGAGGCGGAGTCTAAGGTCGGACCTGAATGGAGACTGGTGTGGAGCGATCTTAGACTCCGCCTCCTCCAGCAGAGCCAGCGCTGATTGGTCGAGTTCCGTACTCTGGCCAATCAGCACTGGCCAATGCATTTCTATGGGGAAAAGTTAGCTTGCGAAAATCGCAAACTGACAGGGATTTCCATGAAATAAAGTGACTTTTATGCCCCCAGACATGCTTCCCCTGCTGTCCCAGTGTCATTCCAGGGTGTTGGTATCATTTCCTGGGGTGTCATAGTGGACTTGGTGACCCTCCAGACACGAATTTCGGTTTCCCCCTTAATGAGTTTATGTTCCCCATAGACTATAATGGGGTTCGAAACCCATTCGAACACTCGAACAGTGAGCGGCTGTTCGAATCGAATTTCGAACCTCGAACATTTTAGTGTTCGCTCATCTCTAATGACCGTATATAGTCATACTGGTACAAGGTGTGGGGTGAGCTGCCCACCTTGCTGACCTCATCGTGGGAGGGGGCTGAGTGGAGATATATTGTCACACATGACAAGACCCCAGATCTTGTTGTTCTTCCTGGACTACTGGAATGTGTCACGAATTGCTGTGATGCTGTGGAAGCTAATCCCTTGGACTAAGTTCTCGATTGCCTATGGAGATTCCATAAAATATGAATCTTTAGAAGGCTCATCTCATATTATCCTATAAGACCCAGTCCATCTCTCAAGGTGAGAGCAGACGGTAAAGATAAGAAGGTGATCACAGTTTTGCCCATGGCAAGGCCAGGTAGGCCAGAGGATGGGTCAAAGTGGCTTTGGCGAGGCGAGATCCTTCACAGTGATATTCTAACAAAACCCTCGACAGGCTGCAATTCAAAACGCAAGCACCGAGTGACCACATATAGCACTAGATAGCATATCAGTTTGTGACAACATATCACTATGCAAATATACAACATGAAGAACTGCTCCTATCCTGAGACACATAGCTAGACATGTCCATCTAAGAGAAATTGTAATAAATGATACAACTGTAAATCTGCCCTACTGTATTTTGTTATACATATTGTATCGAATATTTCATTAGCGTATTACCATCACCAGTGTTGAGGCCACTTTATTCCAGGCTTTGATGTTCTCAGCTCATAAATGTCTGACTAGTCCTAATATATAATCACACCTAATGTAGTGGGCAGTATATAACCATTATTTTGATTTCAGCTTCTATACAAATCCACATTTTTGATACCACGTACTATTTGCTTTTTAGCTTTAATACCAGACGCAAATGAATGGTATTCAGTAATCCACTACACCGGTACACTGACCGCACAGATTAGATGACTTCATGTTGGTGTGACAACCATCTGTATAGAACATTAGAAGCTGAGCATGGACTAAATCCTCTATAAAACATACAGCATTACAGCAATAAGTAACCAGCCGACTGTATGAATGCGGATCTGTCCAAGTGCTGAACATTGCATCCTAGGTACATATTATAGAAAGCAGTCTCTATATGACAAGCTTTATCAAATCCGTCATGATATGTATGTACAGATGTAGCAAAGGCTAACATGACTCATAATGTGTCTGTATGTGATATGTAATATAGGCATATACAGATGTAGCAATTGTTAACATGTTATATTAAATCAATTTATCAGTAACAAGTTAAAGTTTGCTACATCTGTACCGTTATTATACAGTTACTCCATTAAGGAGGACGTATCACCCTATCAACCCCACCATCAACTCATCCTTTAATATTTGTCCTTCAACTGATTTTGGCACAGTTGGAAATTTTTTCCTCTAGCCCCCATCCCTTCCTTAGCAATCAGGCACCAAAATTAACTTAATTTTGGTGCCTGATATGCTAATTATGCAAACTCTAATGTCAAATGGGTGGTGTCAGACAGGAGAAGACAAAGGGTCATCTTGTCTCAGAGAACCCCTTTAATATGAGAACCTTGATCATTCTGAAAGACGTAGCGTGTAAGCTGCTATTGCAGGCCTAGCTATGTACATTGTTAACTGGGTTCACAGAGCGAGGGCTGCTGCTTTTTTAGCAACTACAGCCTTGTAACATATAACAGGGTTCTAAGCAGAGGACCACCTTCTATGACATTCATATGTCCTTATGCGATGTAAGGAAGGCCTCCTGGATCCTTATGTGCATCCTAACCTTCCCCAGCAGTCAGTCTCAGTGAGTGAAGCCTCCTTCTTGTCCATTATTAGATCTGTACAGTGTGAAACGTGATCTAGACGGTAGACGTCACTTCTATGGTCTATAAGGTATTCCTGTTAATATTGGGGCAGGACTAGTATTGAGGACACATTTGCCCTATAGGACTCCATACACTAGGACACAATTATGTTGTCAGTTCTTGACTTGAATCCTTTGTTCTGGATACATCAAAGGCTGTTGAATGACAGAACTGACCGATACATCTACGGTGCCCACAGTGGGGTTGTTTATGACGGACAGATAGAAGAGATCAAAGAACAAGTATCATTTTCACAAAACTTCCACAATTCTCCATAGTCTAAATGACCAGGAACCATGGAACAGGCTGGTATACACTGTAACCATTATAGAAGTGAATGGTAGTGGAAACAGCGTAGAACAGTCCACTGAGATGTTCCCTTACTCCTAGTCATCTTTGGCCACCACATGCCACATACTATAGTAAACCATTATGGCTTAGTCTTCCCTCTTAGATACTGCATTGATCTTAGTGAAGTCATCTCAGAAGGATGTATAACCTGGGGTAACTAAAGGCTCATGGCCTGGTGCAAAAGCTCAGCTTGTGCCCCCATATACAACCTTTCCTTTCTGTTTTTCAGGTCCCCAAGCAGAAGAACAGGGACCCGAATGCAGGTGTGAACCTAGCGTCAGTCCCTCCTTACAGTAATTGTGCCACAGCCTTTCTCCACAGAGTTTTTTGACTATATGCTTCTAAACAACTGCTACTTTTGACATTGAAAAGTGAATTTTCACCTTTCTGACGGTGGAAGGCTGTGTATCATACATCTTTCTCTCTACAATGCACTAAAGGGCAGGGTAATAAAGGGGCAATGACTGCCGGACACCAAGAGAAATCAGAAAGGAGATCAAAGATGTTTAAGTGGTGAGGGCTAGTGGCCCCCCTGGCATATGGGCCCTGTATTAGCTGCGATCACAGCGACCCCTATTGTTATGCCACTGTCTATCACTATAAAACATCTGTTTCCCATGGTAGTAATATTACACATTAAACACACTTACCACAGGAGAGTTCATGATGTTACATCCATACATAGGAAGTATTTCTTACGCTACAGATCTTCATCCAGTCACTGCTTTCTTGGCATCTTTGTGTATTACATTTAACAATTTTAATGAAGAATTTTCCGCCAGTGACGCAGGTTGGGAGGCTGTGTGCCCACAGATACACAATCCAAGCGCCTGGTGACTATGTGTGATTATGTTAATTAAGCTGTGTGTAATGATCACAAACAATTAACATATCAATTAGTTGCCTTTTTTTTTTAACTTACAGCCAATGCTTTACTTTGTGTACTCTAGGGCGGAAGAAAGAGCTACAAACCAATATTAGAAGAAATTGTAGTTATTAATGGAGTCGTCAGGCATTTGTTTTGTTTATATGGCCTGTCCTTAGGATAAGCCATAAATCTCTGATCAGTAGGGGTCATCATCTGGCCCTCACATGTTCAGAGCTGCATCAAATCACCGCACCATATAGTGCACAGAGCCCGAAGCAGATAGTTCCATACACTACAATCAAACAAGGAAAAAAACTCTAGAGCTCACCGTAAAATATGGTAAAGATCTTCAGGGTGCACGGTCAACTTTTATTACTTGAATTATGGATTAAAAGTTACATTTTAAGAATTCGGAGAGATGCCGATCTATCTCTATTTTTGTATGCCATCGTTCCATACACTGCATAGTGCCATTACTGCAACTCAGATCCCATTCACATCAGTGGGACCAGAACTGCAGTAACAGTGCCCAGCCACTATATGATGTATGGAGCTATAACAAACAGTACGTAGTATGCAAAATGGGCACAATCCTGAAGAGCTGTACCCTATGGGGACCAGTTACCTTGCAGATAGAATCTATCCTAAGAAGCCATTTTAGAAGCCATTCAAATCCAGTTTTTAGCTCTTTCCACACCTTCCCTGCTGGTTTAGGTTTATTGCACACAACCAAGTTCTGCCGGCTGAGGCTCTTGCAAGGGGGCATCCCATGTTCCGTTTTGATGACTATAGAAGAGATCTTCTGCTGCTCTGTGTCATTAGACAGAATGGATCGGAAGCCCCCATAGGGTTAAATGCATCATGGAAGTGACTCCAATGTAGCTCTGATTGTCATCTGCGTGCATTCTGCTGCAAAATCAGCCCCCCTTGGACGGCACACTGCATCATGTGCATGACAAAGGCATTGCCGAGTCGTTCAGTTTAATCCAATAAAGACAGGAGACATGGATGTATTGAATTGGCCTCAGCAGCCGTTTTATTAAATAAAATATATAACCATAACTTATTTAAGTGCAAACATATTAACCCCAAAATCCCAACATTAATTCTATAGAACACTATAAGTGTCTACCCCTTACCCATAATGTAACATATTACGCTGATGACCCGACAAAGGAGGTCCTCGAAGCCCCAAATCCCACAAAACCAAAATTATGAATGTCCCATTAGCACCGGGACTATTACCTCCAGCCGCAAACCACCTCTTAAAGTTCCTTAGTGCTCACTATCCCCTCTATTTAACCAACAGGCCAAACCCATACCCAACTTACCAAATGGCCATGAGGAGTCAAGCCCCTACTGCGGGGCCCTCCCAACCCCAGCCCTTTCCGTAACCTTCCAGCGCCAAGTTACTGTGACGATAACTGAACCCTGCAGGACCAAAGAAAAAAGGAGTGGGTGTGTCAGGGCTGTTCACTGATGGCGCCTTACTTCTGACTGGCGGGTAAGTTCCCGCTCAAACATATATATTCCCTCCCCCGGCCATAATCCTCCCTTCTCTTCTCACCTTACACTAACGGCCACCATTATCCCTTTCCTACCCATCCCCTTGTCTCCTCCTGGCAGCCTTGTCATGTAGGCCTAGCCTTTAGTCCGGCCTCTCTTGATGCCTCTGTATCTGCATAGTCCATGCACTTCTGAAGTGTATTATTCACACCTGGCACTGAAGAATTAAAAATGAAGCCTAGCTAGAAGCTCCTGGACGTTATTGCAAACCTGGTTTACAGCCCCTGAACATCCCTTACGACATACCGTATTTTCCGGACTATAAGGCGCACATAAAATCCTACGATTTCCTCAGAAATCGAAAGTGTGCCTTATAGTCCGGTGCGCCTTATATATGGATTGAGGCGGCGGCACGCGAGGAGTTAAGCGGCGGCAGCCGGCCGCTTCCATACATTGCAATGAGAGCGTGCTATTCAAATAGTATTCATTCATCTCTAACTTCAATTGTAACTTCTTACAATTGAAGTTAGAGATGCGCGAATACTATTTGAATAGCGCGCTCCCATTGCGATGTATGGAAGCGGCATGCAGACTTTGCCGTGGCGGCCAACGCTTAAAGGGATTCTACCATTTAAAGAAGTTGCTTCCTCTTGACCACGTCGGAATAGCCTTAAAAAAGGCTATTTGTCTCCTACCTTTTGCCATAGCCAGCCCCGCCTTCTTCCTCAGCTGCGTCCTCCCCTTCTGTGTTGTCTTCTTTGGGCCTCATGGATGACGCATGCGCAGTCGGCTCTGCGAGAGCCTGTTAGAGCCGACTGCGCATGCGTCATCCATGAGGCCCAAAGAAGACACAGAAGGGGCGGACGCAGCTGAGGAAGAAGGCGGCGCTGGCTATGGCAAAAGGTAGGAGACGAATAGCTTTTTTTAAGGCGTGCCGCCGCTTTCAATCACATATAAGGCGCACCAGACAGCGCTGCGCCTTATAGTCCGCAAAATACGGTACTGTATATACAGTCCTATGAAAAAGTTTGGGCACCCCTATTAATCTTAATCATTTTTAGTTCTAAATATTTTGGTGTTTGCAACAGCCATTTCAGTTTGATATATCTAATAACTGATGGACACAGTAATATTTCAGGATTGAAATGAGGTTTATTGTACTAACAGAAAATGTGCAATATGCATTAAACCAAAATATGACCGGTGCAAAAGTATGGGCACCTCAACAGAAAAGTGACATTAATATTTAGTAGATCCTCCTTTTGCAAAGATAACAGCCTCTAGTCACTTCCTGTAGCTTTTAATCAGTTCCTGGATCCTGGATGAAGGTATTTTGGACCATTCCTCTTTACAGAACAATTCAAGTTCAGTTAAGTTTGATGGTCGCCGAGCATGGACAGCCCGTTTCAAATCATCCCACAGATGTTCAATGATATTCAGGTCTGGGGACTGGGATGGCCATTCCAGAACATTGTAATTGTTCCTCTGCATAAATGCCTGAGGATTTGGAGCGGTGTTTTGGATCATTGTGTTGCTGAAATATCCATCCCCGGCGTAACTTCAACTTCGTCACTGATTCTTGAACGTTATTCTCAAGAATCTGCTGATACTGAGTGGAATCCATGTGACCCTCAACTTTAACAAGATTCCCGGTGCCGGCATTGACCACACAGCCCCAAAGCATGATGGAACCTCCACCAAATTTTACATTGGGTAGCAAGTGTTTTTCTTGGAATGCTGTTTTTTTTGGACTCCATGCATAACGCCTTTTTGTATGACCAAACAACTCAATCTTTGTTTCATCAGTCCACAGGACCTTCTTCCAAAATGAAGCTGGCTTGTCCAAATGTGCTTTTGCATACCTCAGGCGACTCTGTTTGTGGCGTGCTTGCAGAAACGGCTTCTTTCTCATCAGTTATTGTTGACCGCTGCACAGTGACACCATCTGCAGCAAGATGATGCTGCAGCTCTTTGGAGGTGGTCTGTGGATTGTCCTTGACTGTTCTCACCATTCTTCTTCTCTGCCTTTCTGATATTTTTCTTGGCCTGCCACTTCTGGGCTTAACAAGAACTGTCCCTGTGGTCTTCCATTTCCTTACTATGTTCCTCACAGTGGAAACTGACAGGTTAAATCTCTGAGACAACTTTTTGTATCCTTCCCCTGAACAACTATGTTGAACAATCTTTGTTTTCAGATCATTTGAGAGCGGGCTGTCCATGCTCGGAGACCATCAAACTTAACTGAACTTGAATTGTTTTGTAAAGAGGAATGGACCAAAATACCTTCATCCAGGATCCAGGAACTGATTAAAAACTACAGGAAGCGACTAGAGGCTGTTATCTTTGCAAAAGGAGGATCTACTAAACATTAATGTCACTTTTCTATTGAGATGCCCATACTTTTGCACCGGTCATATTTTGGTTTAATGCATAGTGCACATTTTCTATTAGTACAATAAACCTCATTTCAATCCTGAAATATTACTGTGTCCATCAGTTATTAGATATATCAAACTGTAATGGCTGTTGCAAACACCAAAATATTTAGAACTAAAAATGATTAAGATTAATAGGGGTGCCCAAACTTTTTCATAGGACTGTAGATGTTACATGTAAGAGAGAAGACTTTTTGCTAACCCAGTACAAGGACATCTTCTATAGCTGAGCCTCAGGCTAAATGCAATGTACATATCAGTATATATCATTAAAATATGGGATAACAGCGTGTATTCAGAGAAGATGGTCCACATCAAAGTCTACATCACTGTTGTGAGTAGGATTTAACATATTCTTATTCATACTGTATCGTGGGTTGTTTCAAAATGTAGCATGCTGTATGGGTGGAAGTTTTGTCAATGACTTAGAAGTATTACCTTGAATCTTTGTAGTACAGTTTGACTCAGCTGCTGATACACAGGACTCTGATGTGTGCATGAGGCCTTACATGGGCTAGTTGTTCCGTTTACAGAATTCAGTATTACGTATATACACTATTAGGGAATTCTGAGTTAATAATGGGTCTTGGTGAAAACGGTTACAGAGAGCATCTCTGACATCTCTGTCATGTCTTATATTACACTTTACACAGTTCTGTCACAGTACAAGGAATAGTGAAGTGATGTCACAGTACAGGGATAATAAGATAATCCTTTAATAGTCCCACAGTGGGGAAATTTCAGTATGTTACAGCAACATAGTAATACAGATACAGGATAATACACAGTAATATATTACAGACGTAGACACACATATGCTGAGAAGAGAAGATATACTAGGAGTCCATAGCAGCTAAAGAACAGAAGAAGAAAGAAGGAAGACTTCACAATCATAATCATTAGTTCTCTGTGCGGAGTGATCTTCACTTGGTCTGATATAGATTAATGCACACAGTGATGTCACAGTACAGGGATAATGTACACAGTGATGTCACAGTACAGGGATAATGTACACAGTGATGTCACAGTACAGGGATAATGTACACAGTTTTGTCAGAGTACTGGGATAATGCACACCGTGATGTCATATTACTGGCATAATATACACAGATATGTCACAATACTGGGATAAGATTATGGGGATAACGTCCATCCTTAGGGAGAGACCACCTTCTCAGATGTGTGGAGACTTATACAGACATAGTTGCTCCACTGCAAGGGAACATGGGAGGAATATGCAAATCTGTCTCCCAAGATGTAAACAGGGAGACAGTGCCTCTGTTATGCTGCCCTCTATGGGAAGCACCCTGAACACCATGCCCGACTTCCAGAAGTCTTCACTGCATGATGCGAGGTTATAACTAAATCAATTTCTCAGCTACGGACGGCACCGTTTCTGTCTCTTTGGACTTCATCAGCGCAGCCTAGAGAGAATTGATTTGGTTTAAGTGAGAGGCTGAGAGACCAGATTGTGGGGATAACGTCCATCCTTAGGGAGAGACCACCTTCTCAGGTGTGTGGAGACTTATACAGACATAGTTGCTCCACTGCAAGGGAACATGGGAAGAATATGCAAATCTGTCTCCCAAGATACTGGGATAAAGCACAGTGATGTCACAGTACAGATATAGTGCCCACAATGACATCACAGCACAGGAATATTGTACACACAAAAAGACCACTGTGTATACTGTGACATCACAGCTTATAAATAAAGTAATTATAATGATGTCCCAGTACAGTAATGGAGGAGCATTCAGTTTTCCCTTCCCATCATCCTCAGTTATCCCTAATACTATACATATCTATTTGACATTAAAAGTAATGTTGAAAGTTAACCTAATATTTTTGTATAGACTTTATGGGCCATTGTTTAGAAAAATCATCCCAGGGCAGTGACATTCATTTAGCAAGTCTTTTTTTAAAATAAACTTTATTGATTATTTTAGTGCGTAAAATCTGTAGCGTTGAAAATACCAATAGAAGTACAACCGAGACGTCCCCTGGCAGATTTGCGACTTGCAAGGCAGCCAAGTATCCAGCGATCCTTATGCCGTTAGTCTAATCACCAGTGAATTAGATAAATATGATTTATGGGACTGTATCTGTCCTTGAAGACGGGTCTGTGTTCTTCAGTAATAGAACAAAGTGATTCATATAATCCCAGGCATTTTATGAATCATTTCATCAGCTATTCTGTAACATCCCCTCTGATACAGGAGATCAAGCAACTTTACTAGATGTTCTTCATTGTGAAATGGATAGTGAATTCAGCTTCCCCGCGGTTATGCGGACATCTGTATACCCTACTTCAAAGTAATATTGAGTCTTTAGTCTTGTGTTTGCAAGATTTGATGTTAATAACATTTACATTCAGTTTAACGTCTTCTGTTATGCTGTGAAGATGTGAAATTTCGGGGCCAGAGAGATATAAATTCAATGAAATCATTATAAATCTACAAGTAAAAATTAGCAGAAATTGATGATCTGTTGTGATCTGGAGAGGAATTCATAAGTGTTCAGTTTTTCTGTAGCACCCCCGCAGGGGAGAGGAAGTATTACAGGACACATATAAAAAGCAGTAGACTGCCCAGGGATGTCTTGGGTCCTCCAACAATGTGCCAACTACAGATATTTTGGTAACATTTCACAACTGCATTTCTTATTCTTATCTGTGTAGATGACTAACATGGCTAGCCATAGATTTATAGAATTTCAGGGCTACTTGCTTATTAGGATGGCTTTGAAAAGTTCCTATATATGAAGACGTTTGTAACTATATTAGGAAAGACAAGTAAATTATGGGAAATGAAAGTTCCATTTTAAAGTCTATTTCTTGACAACTGAATTGTTTTGGGTTACAGAATACACATAATACAATGGAAGAATATTTTTTGTCCCTATGACCTGTGGTCTTATGTACTTAGGCCCCATACACACGAGCAAGTGTGCCATCCAAGGGGGAAGGGGTGATTCACTTACCTCTATGGGGGTTTCCAATCCTTTCCTATCAGGCCATGATAGGAGCTGATCTATATTCATTGGAAGGAACCATCGGATGCGCCCTTTGGAGAGCCTTGTCCTGCACACTTGGTCATGTGTATAGCACTGAAGTATGCCATTTCCTTAGTAAAGAGAACTTCAGCAAGGGTGAGTTTCTGTGTGTCCTTCATCGCTGGTGAGTAGCTTCAGGTGACTCATATGGATTGGTGTCTGGGTGGCAGCTCGGAGAAGCAGTCCATAAACAGCGGCACGTCGGCCACAAAGGAGCAGAGTGGCCATATTACCATTAACTCAGTGCTGTTAGTTGCCTATTGGTACAAGTCTACATAGGTTGGTTGCCTATAAAGTTGGCCCAACTTGTATAAATATATTAATATATATCCTATTAATATTATACATGTGAAAGTCTGTGTGTTTGGATGTTTGGATATTTGTTCCTCAATCACACCCGAACGGCTGAATGGATTTCTTTTAAATTTCACACACAGCTACATATTGAATTCCAAGATAAAAAATATATTTCGGCTCACCCTACCGCTCCAATGAATGTATAAATCCTCCTTAGTCAGAGTGCACGGATGCCGATGGACTTTCCCGGTCTGTGCAGATTTGTTAGATATAGAAAGAATCCAGCACTCACGATCCAGAGGTTAAGTATAAAAACTTCGTACTTTATTTCTTCATATTAAAATTTCCATAATCTTAGAGGTGTTGCTCCAGCAGATCAAGCGTATCGCTTAAAGATTGTTGCTACGCGTTTCGGGACATAGTCCCTTCCTCATGGCATGAAAATATACTGACAAAATTGTGGTTAAAAATCCCTCTCATAGGGGTGTGTCCCAATTAATATTTAACCCTTTGTTATCCCCCTAAAAAAGTGATACCACTCTCTCTGCTGTGCTACACCTGTACACCTCTTATAATATCACATTTCAAGACACAAATCCATATGAGTTATACAATGATCTTATATACATCAATATGTCCATTTCTTTCATTAGCAATTATATATACACATATACAGACATATTAGGGCCTACATATCATTTCACTATGCCCTAATCGTATATGTCCATATATACTGTCCTAGTCTATATTTACACAGATTACCTATTCCAATGGTCCCTACTACCACACTAATAACATAACTTTTACCTGTATTCCACTATCATGAATCGTCCTCCTGTAACCACAGTCCTAGGAATACTCATACGATGTAAACACTATTCCTTGCGATCACGTGATAATAGGTCACGTGAGCGCAACTATCATATTCACCTATTGCGAGATCCTGACTTAGTCTGAAACCATGACATTATGGTCATACCGACCCATCTGTCATCTGAAACAGAAGATGAACAATACCTCAATATTAGGTGAGTATGTCCACCATTTCTCTTATGTTAATCACAAATCTACCAGTAACTATTAGCTAGAAACATACATCCTTCTACATATTTATTTTTTGAACTAATAGTTGATCATAAGTTTTTCTATTTTTTAATATATATATATATGCTAGATCCGACCATATATTTAAACCTGCAGGGGATCGTGTATTTAACTTCATGATCCAATAGGCTTCTCTCCGTAACAGCATCCTGCGCCTATCTCCTCCCCTAATCGGTTTGTGTACCTGTTCTATGGCATAAAATTTTAATGTATCTACATTACCTTGATGTATGGTAGAAAAATGCCGAGACAGATTGGACATATTTTCTAATTCTTTTGAACTGTCATTGACATGTTCTGTAATCCGGATTTTAAACTTACGCTTTGTACAGCCAACGTACAACATGTCACACGCCGTACATTCTGCTATATATACTACAAACTGGCTGTTACAATTCATAAAATTCTCTATATTATATGTTTTGTTTCCTGTAGAATCATGAAAATTTTTGGTTTTTTTAATATATTTGCATGCACTACAGCGTGATAAACCGCAATTATAACTCCCCCTGACTGACAACCATGTGTCTGTACCAGATTTTGTTCTTTCATATAAGCTGGGGGATATTTTATTGCCTATAGTGCATCCTCTCCTTGCTACCACTCGAACTCCACCTTGCAAAATATTTTTAGTAGCTGTGTCTTGATATAGAATTGGTAAATTTCGATACACAATATTTTTAATGAGATTGAATTGGTTACTAAAAGGAGTCGAAAAAACGACATTATTCTCTCCTTTTTCTATTTGTTGTATATTAGAAGCTCTTTTATTTTTTCTGATGTATTTTGTTTTATCATCTTTCAGTAACTCCTGTCTAGATGTCGAATTAACAATCTTAACAGCTCTTATCAATGCCCACTCGGGATAACCCCTATCTCGAAGTCTTTGTAGGGTTATTTCGCTTTGTTCTAAATAGACTACATCATTTGAGCAATTGCGTCTAGTACGCATTAACTCACCGACTGGGATAGCCTTGATGGTATGAACTGGATGATGGCTATTAGCTCGTAATAATGTATTGCCCATAGTTACTTTTCTATAGATTTGAGTGTCAACTGTGCCCATCTCTCCATTTCCCCTCAACAATACATCCAAAAATGGAATTTCAATAGTTTGTTGTTCAAAAGTAAAGGACAATCCCATCGGGTTAGAGTTAAGATATTCTATCCATTCTGGTACGGGCGCCACATTGCCTCTCCAAATCACGAGAGCATCATCTATGTAGCGCCCGTACCAGAATATATGATCCAAATAGGGATTAGAAGGAGTAAAAATACATTCCTCCTCCCACCAGGAAAGTGTCAAGTTGGCAATCGACGGGGAGAAGGGGGCCCCCATAGGGGCTCCCTTGATTTGCATGTAGTACACCCAATCGAACAGGAAAAAGTTATTAGTTAATAAATACATGGTAACCTCCAGAATATATTCGCATAAGATGTCCGAAAACCTGCTGTGTTTAGCTAAGTGGAAAGTTAATGCTTTCATAACCATATGATGAGGGATGTTAGAGTACAAAGCTACTATGTCCATTGATACCCAAGAAAAATCGCTTTGCCATTGTACATCTTGCATTACATTTAATAACATCTTTGTATCCCTAATGAACCCCGGACATCGAGCAACCATGGGTTTTAAGAGGTTATCAACCCAGGCACATAGCTGTTCATTTAATGCACCTACACCTGCCACAATAGGGCGATAGGGTACAGGGTTTATTTTCTTATGCGTCTTCGGTATACCGTAAAAAATAGCCACCCGGGGGTGTTCTGGTATCAGGTTCTTAGCCTGCAAGGCTGTAAATATACCTAAACTCACCCCCTTGGAAACTAATTTTTTTAAAGATTCTGTAATGCTCGGAGTAGGGTTGTTATCTAGTTTTCTATATGTGGTATTATCTTTTAAAATATCTAGACATCCCAATCTATAGTTTTCATTATCTAGGACTACTATCTTCCCATCTTTATCACTCTTTTTAATAACTATGTCTGTACGATGGGTGAGGTCCTGCCAGGTTTTATACTCCAATGATGTCATATTGTACTTCCGTTTACTTTGTTCCATAGTTTTAGACAGATTTACCAAATCTGTTTCTACCGCTTGTTGGAATAGCGCATACACCGGGGCTCTAGATCCTACCGGATAAAATGTGGGATTTTTAGCATTTGCACCAACCCTATGTATGGATCCATCATTATGGGGCTCTGTTAACTCCTGTAATTGAACTAAGCTGCTCAACGCTACCTGTTCTTGAAATATTAGATTCTCATAAATATTATGTCTCTCTTCCATTTCATTACCATCTATTACTCCACATTCCCCATAACCTAGCTCACTATAAGAGGACTGTCGATCCCCATTGGTCTCTTCACTATCTTTATTGAGAAAGTGTCTTTTTATAGTTAACGATCTCACAAACCGATTTACATCCAATAAAGTACTAAACAGGTTGAAATTTTGATTGGGTACAAACCCTAAACCTTTACTTAGAACAGAAATTTCCACTTCATTCAAATTATATGAAGACAGGTTAACAACATTATCACATGTAAATCCCACATTTTTATCCTTCAAAACTGATTGCGATTCGAGCGGGTTGGATATTTTCTGTTGTTTTTTGTGTTTCCTCCCCGCTCTTCGAACTCGTTTTTTGACTTGGCCTTATTCGTATCTTTAGATGTGTGCCGATCTTTCAACGATGTAGATGTAGATGCATAGGAAGTATCAATGGATGAATCCATTTCCTGCATAGCATAAGATTGATCAGACCCCAATTCAGATGAAGAAAAAGAAACTTTGCGTTTTTTAGATTGTTGGATCCTGCGGTTCTTAAGTATCGATTTGGGAGTATTAAATTGTCTATTATCTCCAGTAGAATAGACATATCCTGTAGTATAGTCATTTACATCCCGTTGATACTTCTTCTTTTTAGTAACCATAATATTTTGTTCCACAATTTCCAATTTCTTTTCCATTTTACTTTTATATGCAACAAAATTGGGGTCCGTATCAAACTTTTTTAGTTGATCTTGTATTTTATCAAGATCCACCTTAAGTGTGTCCAATTTCTTTTTTTCATGTTCTACTATGTATTTCATAAGGTCCAAAGAACATTTAGACAGAATATCATTCCATCCCTTGATGAAATGACTATACTACAGGATATGTCTATTCTACTGGAGATAATAGACAATTTAATACTCCCAAATCGATACTTAAGAACCGCAGGATCCAACAATCTAAAAAACGCAAAGTTTCTTTTTCTTCATCTGAATTGGGGTCTGATCAATCTTATGCTATGCAGGAAATGGATTCATCCATTGATACTTCCTATGCATCTACATCTACATCGTTGAAAGATCGGCACACATCTAAAGATACGAATAAGGCCAAGTCAAAAAACGAGTTCGAAGAGCGGGGAGGAAACACAAAAAACAACAGAAAATATCCAACCCGCTCGAATCGCAATCAGTTTTGAAGGATAAAAATGTGGGATTTACATGTGATAATGTTGTTAACCTGTCTTCATATAATTTGAATGAAGTGGAAATTTCTGTTCTAAGTAAAGGTTTAGGGTTTGTACCCAATCAAAATTTCAACCTGTTTAGTACTTTATTGGATGTAAATCGGTTTGTGAGATCGTTAACTATAAAAAGACACTTTCTCAATAAAGATAGTGAAGAGACCAATGGGGATCGACAGTCCTCTTATAGTGAGCTAGGTTATGGGGAATGTGGAGTAATAGATGGTAATGAAATGGAAGAGAGACATAATATTTATGAGAATCTAATATTTCAAGAACAGGTAGCGTTGAGCAGCTTAGTTCAATTACAGGAGTTAACAGAGCCCCATAATGATGGATCCATACATAGGGTTGGTGCAAATGCTAAAAATCCCACATTTTATCCGGTAGGATCTAGAGCCCCGGTGTATGCGCTATTCCAACAAGCGGTAGAAACAGATTTGGTAAATCTGTCTAAAACTATGGAACAAAGTAAACGGAAGTACAATATGACATCATTGGAGTATAAAACCTGGCAGGACCTCACCCATCGTACAGACATAGTTATTAAAAAGAGTGATAAAGATGGGAAGATAGTAGTCCTAGATAATGAAAACTATAGATTGGGATGTCTAGATATTTTAAAAGATAATACCACATATAGAAAACTAGATAACAACCCTACTCCGAGCATTACAGAATCTTTAAAAAAATTAGTTTCCAAGGGGGTGAGTTTAGGTATATTTACAGCCTTGCAGGCTAAGAACCTGATACCAGAACACCCCCGGGTGGCTATTTTTTACGGTATACCGAAGACGCATAAGAAAATAAACCCTGTACCCTATCGCCCTATTGTGGCAGGTGTAGGTGCATTAAATGAACAGCTATGTGCCTGGGTTGATAACCTCTTAAAACCCATGGTTGCTCGATGTCCGGGGTTCATTAGGGATACAAAGATGTTATTAAATGTAATGCAAGATGTACAATGGCAAAACGATTTTTCTTGGGTATCAATGGACATAGTAGCTTTGTACTCTAACATCCCTCATCATATGGTTATGAAAGCATTAACTTTCCACTTAGCTAAACACAGCAGGTTTTCGGACATCTTATGCGAATATATTCTGGAGGTTACCATGTATTTATTAACTAATAACTTTTTCCTGTTCGATGGGGTGTACTACATGCAAATCAAGGGAGCCCCTATGGGGGCCCCCTTCTCCCCGTCGATTGCCAACTTGACACTTTCCTGGTGGGAGGAGGAATGTATTTTTACTCCTTCTAATCCCTATTTGGATCATATATTCTGGTACGGGCGCTACATAGATGATGCTCTCGTGATTTGGAGAGGCAATGTGGCGCCCGTACCAGAATGGATAGAATATCTTAACTCTAACCCGATGGGATTGTCCTTTACTTTTGAACAACAAACTATTGAAATTCCATTTTTGGATGTATTGTTGAGGGGAAATGGAGAGATGGGCACAGTTGACACTCAAATCTATAGAAAAGTAACTATGGGCAATACATTATTACGAGCTAATAGCCATCATCCAGTTCATACCATCAAGGCTATCCCAGTCGGTGAGTTAATGCGTACTAGACGCAATTGCTCAAATGATGTAGTCTATTTAGAACAAAGCGAAATAACCCTACAAAGACTTCGAGATAGGGGTTATCCCGAGTGGGCATTGATAAGAGCTGTTAAGATTGTTAATTCGACATCTAGACAGGAGTTACTGAAAGATGATAAAACAAAATACATCAGAAAAAATAAAAGAACTTCTAATATACAACAAATAGAAAAAGGAGAGAATAATGTCGTTTTTTCGACTCCTTTTAGTAACCAATTCAATCTCATTAAAAATATTGTGTATCGAAATTTACCAATTCTATATCAAGACACAGCTACTAAAAATATTTTGCAAGGTGGAGTTCGAGTGGTAGCAAGGAGAGGATGCACTATAGGCAATAAAATATCCCCCAGCTTATATGAAAGAACAAAATCTGGTACAGACACATGGTTGTCAGTCAGGGGGAGTTATAATTGCGGTTTATCACGCTGTAGTGCATGCAAATATATTAAAAAAACCAAAAATTTTCATGATTCTACAGGAAACAAAACATATAATATAGAGAATTTTATGAATTGTAACAGCCAGTTTGTAGTATATATAGCAGAATGTACGGCGTGTGACATGTTGTACGTTGGCTGTACAAAGCGTAAGTTTAAAATCCGGATTACAGAACATGTCAATGACA
Source organism: Leptodactylus fuscus (assembly GCF_031893055.1). NCBI lineage: Eukaryota > Metazoa > Chordata > Amphibia > Anura > Leptodactylidae > Leptodactylus > Leptodactylus fuscus. The sequence continues at coordinate 241,776,390 of NC_134266.1, forward strand.
GTTCAAAAGAATTAGAAAATATGTCCAATCTGTCTCGGCATTTTTCTACCATACATCAAGGTAATGTAGATACATTAAAATTTTATGCCATAGAACAGGTACACAAACCGATTAGGGGAGGAGATAGGCGCAGGATGCTGTTACGGAGAGAAGCCTATTGGATCATGAAGTTAAATACACGATCCCCTGCAGGTTTAAATATACGGTCGGATCTAGCATATATATATATTAAAAAATAGAAAAACTTATGATCAACTATTAGTTCAAAAAATAAATATGTAGAAGGATGTATGTTTCTAGCTAATAGTTACTGGTAGATTTGTGATTAACATAAGAGAAATGGTGGACATACTCACCTAATATTGAGGTATTGTTCATCTTCTGTTTCAGATGACAGATGGGTCGGTATGACCATAATGTCATGGTTTCAGACTAAGTCAGGATCTCGCGATAGGTGAATATGATAGTTGCGCTCACGTGACCTATTATCATGTGATCGCAAGGAATAGTGTTTACATCATATGAGTATTCCTAGGACTGTGGTTACAGGAGGACGATTCATGATAGTGGAATACAGGTAAAAGTTATGTTATTAGTGTGGTAGTAGGGACCATTGGAATAGGTAATCTGTGTAAATATAGACTAGGACAGTATATATGGACATATACGATTAGGGCATAGTGAAATGATATGTAGGCCCTAATATGTCTGTATATGTGTATATATAATTGCTAATGAAAGAAATGGACATATTGATGTATATAAGATCATTGTATAACTCATATGGATTTGTGTCTTGAAATGTGATATTATAAGAGGTGTACAGGTGTAGCACAGCAGAGAGAGTGGTATCACTTTTTTAGGGGGATAACAAAGGGTTAAATATTAATTGGGACACACCCCTATGAGAGGGATTTTTAACCACAATTTTGTCAGTATATTTTCATGCCATGAGGAAGGGACTATGTCCCGAAACGCGTAGCAACAATCTTTAAGCGATACGCTTGATCTGCTGGAGCAACACCTCTAAGATTATGGAAATTTTAATATGAAGAAATAAAGTACGAAGTTTTTATACTTAACCTCTGGATCGTGAGTGCTGGATTCTTTCTATATCTAACAAAACAGCTACATATTGCCCAGGAAGAATAAATAGGCTACTTTACTTGTGTCTCACTCACCCCAAAACGCCACCGCGACCCTCAAAAGTTGTCTCCTGCTCCGCTGTCGGCCCAGGCATCATGTCAGCGCAGAGAGTCACACGCAGCTGCTATTGGTGCACGCTGGTGTGTGGACGGGATAGGGAGCCAGCACAATGACTCCATAGATTTGCACCGAATTTTGGGCGTGCCCAGCACGCGAGGACACTCTGATCAACATGGCGGTTGCCCGCAAGTTTCCCAACGCCGCTGATATGTAAGCCGGTCACACATGTCCTCATGCCGGCGTAGCAAGCGGCAGCGCGCCCAGGCCTAACGCACACAGCCACACGAACACACGTACTGTGCAGCCGAGAAATCTGATATGCCGGCCGGCCACACATGTCCTCATGCCGGCGTACAAAGCACCAGGGCGACCAAGGCTAACGCGTCCAGCCGCACGAACACATGTACTGTGCGGCCGGGAAACCCCAACGTCTCGGCAAGGACCATACAGACCTCCCCAGCATCTACATGGTGAGTGCTGCAGGTCCAGTGATCGGCGGGTTGCTTAAGGGAGGGGGGACAGAGGTCATGGGTAGGGGGCAGGTGGGGGGGTTGGTGGTTTGGAGGAGGTGCTGGGGGTTAGGGAGGGGGCCGGGGGGGGGGGCGGTTGGGGGTTAGGACCATAGGGCAGAAGGTAAGTGGGGGGGGGGGCAGATTGCACATGCAAAAAGGGGGGGAAGGTAGGAGGTGACTGTAATCTCTAAAGGGGGAGAAGGGGGCCGGGGACACGGGTGGGGGGTAAGGGGAGGTTCGGGGGCGCGGGTGGGGGTAAAGGAGAGAGCCGGAAGCGCAGCCCATGATGCTGTGGGAAGGGCCCGTGCCGGCCGAAAGTAGAGGGGCGTAGGGGCCTACGGCCCGCGCTGCAAGTGGTTCGTGCAAGCGTGAGGGGGCCACGGACGAAATCGCGGGTTATAGCTAACATATATATATACAGTGCCTACAAGTAGTATTCAACCCCCTGCAGATTTAGCAGGTTTACACATTCGGAATTAACTTGGCATTGTGACATTTGGACTGTAGATCAGCCTGGAAGTGTGAAATGCACTGCAGCAAAAAAGAATGTTATTTCTTTGTTTAATTTTTTTTTAAATTGTGAAAAGTTTATTCAGAGGGTCATTTATTATTCAACCCCTCAAACCACCAGAATTCTGTTTGGTTCCCCTAAAGTATTAAAAAGTAGTTCAGGCACAAAGAACAATGAGCTTCACATGTTTGGATTAATTATCTCTTTTTCCAGCCTTTTCTGACTATTTAAGACCCTCCCCAAACTTTTGAACAGCACTCATACATGGTCAACATGGGAAAGACAAAGGAGCATTCCAAGGCCATCAGAGACAAGATCATGGAGGGTCACAAGGCTGGCAAGGGGTACAAAACCCTTTCCAAGGAGTTGGGCCTACCTGTCTCCACTGTTGGGAGCATCATCCGGAAGTGGAAGGCTTATGGAACTACTGTTAGCCTTCCACGGCCTGGACAGCCTTTGAAAGTTTCCTCCCGTGCCGAGGCCACGCTTGTCCGAAGAGTCAAGGCTAACCCAAGGACAACAAGGAAGGAGCTCCGGGAAGATCTCAGGGCAGTGGGGACATTGGTTTCAGTCAATACCATAAGTAACGTACTCCACCGCAATGGTCTCCGTTCCAGACGAGCCCGTAAGGTACCTTTACTTTCAAAGCGTCATGTCAAGGCTCGTCTACAGTTTGCTCATGATCACTTGGAGGACTCTGAGACAGACTGGTTCAAGGTTTTCTGGTCTGATGAGACCAAGATCGAGATCTTTGGTGCCAACCACACACGTGACGTTTGGAGACTGGATGGCACTGCATACGACCCCAAGAATACCATCCCTACAGTCAAGCATAGTGGTGGCAGCATCATGCTGTGGGGCTGCTTCTCAGCCAAGGGGCCTGGCCATCTGGTCCGCATCCATGGGAAGATGGATAGCACGGCCTACCTGGAGATTTTGGCCAAGAACCTCCGCTCCTCCATCAAGGATCTTAAGATGGGTCGTCATTTCATCTTCCAACAAGACAATGACCCAAAGCACACAGCCAAGAAAACCAAGGCCTGGTTCAAGAGGGAAAAAATCAAGGTGTTGCAGTGGCCTAGTCAGTCTCCTGACCGTAACCCAATTGAAAACTTGTGGAAGGAGCTCAAGATTAAAGTCCACATGAGACACCCAAAGAACCTAGATAACTTGGAGAAGATCTGCATGGAGGAGTGGGCCAAGATAACTCCAGAGACCTGTGCCGGCCTGATGAGGTCTTATAAAAGACGATTATTAGCTGTAATTGCAAACAAGGGTTATTCCACAAAATATTAAACCTAGGGGTTGAATAATAATTGACCCGCACTTTTATGTTTAAAATTTATTAAAATTTAACTGAGCAACATAACTTTTTGGTTTGTAAGATTTATGCATCTGTTAATAAATCCTGCTCTTGTTTGAAGTTTGAAGGCTCTAACTTATTTGCATCTTATCAAACCTGCTAAATCTGCTATATATAATGCAAAGTTTTTTGAAAGACATATCCTGATGTGCTCTTTGAGTAAAATGAGGACAGTACTGATATGTTTTCTCACATTGACATGGTTACAGAATTAGATTAAAATATTTCATAATTAAATAACTTTGTAGTTGAGATGTTCTGATTAATTTATGCTAATTTATTCTGTAGGGAGTAATATCACAGTCTGCATTGGGCAGATTCTCCGGACTATGATTTACTTGATTGCAGATATTGACAAAAGAATATAAAAACCATCATCAGATAAAAATGCAATCAAGATAATTTTGCAATTATTTCATGTGTTCCCTAACGGTTTTATGTGCCGAGACACATTTTATTTCACAGCTTATACAGTATTTTTCAATTCATATTATTATTAATATATTATTTCTATAGGTTGATATTTCTATTCACACGGAGTAACGCCGGCTGCCATTCACAGCCGTACACGCAAGCGCTGTGAAAAGCTCCCGAACACTTCCCATTCACTTCAATGGGAACGCTCGTAACGCTGGCTTCATTGAAGTGAATGGGAAGGGTTCGGGAGCTTTCCGCGCTCGCATGTACGGCTGTGAATGGCAGCCGGCATTACTCCGTGTGAAGGCAGCCTAAGAGTCTAAGGGAACAAAAAAAAGCATATGGGGAAGGAAACCTGTTTCTTCAATAAGATATATTGCAGGGTTTCCTATAGTCTGTGACTTTCTGTCACTCCGGTTTTGATACTGCCCAATTCTCTTAAAACACGGTAAATGTCCAAAAATGACTGCTCAGCCAATCACTGGCAGCACTGGTAACATGCTATGCCAGTGATTGACTAGGCAGACATCCCCCACCGTTCCTGTTTGTGTATGTTGAAATTTCAGGAAGTAAAAATGATGGGGAACGGACATCTCCTGAGCCATAGTGGCAGGGGGGATTGGAGAGAGGAGAGTAACTGTTTGTTTACAGATGTAGCCATTTTTAACTTGAATCTGGTAACTTGCTGAACCATGATTACTAGGGTTGAGCTGATCTTGAGATTTCAGGATCGATTTTAAAATCCGATTTCCGATCATTTTCCATTCGAACCCGATCCCGATTCCGATCCTAATGTAAGTCAATGGGATTTTTTTTAATGATCAAAGATCGGATTTTAAAAATGATCCTGTTCACTACACAGTGTGGAGTCCAACAATTGAAGCCTCCACATTGTGTAGTGATTAAAAAATCCGCCGGCTACTTAGTCCCCCCCACTTACCTGCACAGAACCGCTGCCAGAGCTCCAGGCCGTTGTTCTCTCCTCTCTCTCTTCACACGCCGGCAGAGTGCTGTGCGTAACCCCGCCTCCCAGGCTAGTGTGACTGATGCTGGGAGAAGGCGGGGCTTGTTGTGGCTTAGGAGCGTGTGGGCGGGTACAGCGCGGGGAGACGTGAGTGGATATTTATGGATATCCATCAAAAAGGTGTCTGTGTCCACGTTTGGCAGACCCTTTTTTTGGAGGAGATCCCCCCCTTGCCTTCATTCTGAACATGCACAGAGAAGATTGAAGAGGGAAAATGGATTGCAAAATGGACACAAACGGATTACTATCCATTGGTAATCCGTTTGTGTCCACTTTCCATAGAGCTCAATGTTAAAACGACGGATATGTTGCTGTGCATCGTATAGCTTTATTTGTTGGACGGAGCAAAAGTGCTGTGAGGGCGGGTTCACAACAGCGCCCAGTCTCTGCTTTATGTGTTTCCGTCTTCTGCCCAAGAAACTGGACAGGAGATGGAAACCCGGCAGTCTGTGAGAACTTTTTTTTTTTTTTTTTTTGTACCGGACACAAAGTCCTGCATATCCGACTTTGTATCCAGTTAAAAAAAAACGGTTTCGCCGTGGAGAGCAGAAGACGCTCACGGGCGCTCATAGGTGGACACTTTGCAAACCCATTCAAATGAATGAATTTGAAAACTGACTGCCGATTTCCATCTCCTGTTCAGTTACCCGTGCAGAAGACGGAAACCTGCAAAGCGGAGACTGGGCACAGGTGTGAACCCGCCTTGAGTCTGACTGTTGTCTCTGTCTAAAAGAACAGATACACAGTGAAAATGCGCCAAATGCACACCAGCGATTGGCTTTTCAAACAACTCGTTGGAATCTATTTTTATAATACTAAGTACTGATAGTACTAATACAATGCATTAAACCAAATTTTCTTTATGTGCTATAAGCAAAACCATCATCCGTTGTGTACAGCAAAGAGTTTTACTTCATTATTCCCAGTTAGTAAAATTATAACAAATGCCTACTAGTGGTCTCTGAACTTCCAAAATATCATGTTTACTTTCTTATGCCTAACCAGGACTCTATCTTTTATCTTCCCTTTAGTGCATGACATGTGGCCTTTTACTTAAGATGAGACAAGCTCGCTGTCATAACCTTTTTTATGATCCATTCGAAAGTCATCGGATACATTTTAAAATCAATTCTTCTCTTTCAGAATGTCGGGTTGTGAAATCTACTTCTTACACCAAGCTTCCTAATATACCACGCAGGAGTACAACCAAGAGCCCAGGACCTTCGCGGCGCAGCAAGTCCCCTGCATCAACCAGTTCAGGTAGGCGCCTCCATAAGTCTGGGTATTCTGGCAATTCGTATTCAGTTGTTCGCCATCATACTGTACATTTTTGCTCTAAAATATGTCATTCACTTTTGGAATAGAATATTCTCCCTGCTTTAGGCATTTTTGCTATTAGTGAGCTTTTAATGAATGGGTTGTAAAGCCGAATGCTGGCAAGCCACCGCCTGTTCAGTTTCTCCGGGGTTTAGGATGGAAACCCTGGGCGGACAGTGGCAGTAGTGTGAACCCTCCTTTACAGAACAGATTGTTCAGGACTGGAAAGCAAATAAAAAAGCATTAAAGAGTATGCCAAGGGGTAAATGTGCATTAAGAAGAGGTACCCCACAGAAGAAGTAGTCTTATATGGCGAGTATATCCCAAACTCTATATTTTAATTGGAAAAGTTGAGGGTCGTCTTATACGCCGGAAAATACGGTACTTAATATGTCACATTGGGTTATATTTTTTGGCTGGGACAGATTTTAGGAGATTTAGAAGCAATTCCCTTGCCCCACAAACCTTGATCTGACCACAATTCTTGCATTATCTTTATGGACTGTATCACACCTCATGTATACTCACACTTAGCTTGTATATTGTGGGGAAGGTAGCTCGGTAATAGCAATAGTACAGACCCAACCAGTCAGAGACAGGGACACAAAATCTGACGCAAACAGGTTTATTTAGAAAAAAAAAAAACCAGCACAAAAATAAGCAAAATAAAATACAGCTTTATCTTCAGGCAAAAAATTAGCAACAAAACCCTGCTCGTCTGAGCACTAACTAAACAATAAGTACTGACTGTACGGGTGGCTTATTACCAGCCGCACAAATCAACAAAAATGGCGCAATACTAGACTCACAGTGTCAGGACAGACCCAGGTACCTCCTCTACCTCCCAGGATCTGCCCTGAAATGCAACCTTTTATGGCCCAGTAACGAACCTATGACCCACGCCTGAGGCTGAGGCCTATTCAAGACCCTCCCTGGCCCACGCATAAGTTAGAAATCTGGGAAAGATATACCGGGACTCCAGCACTCTGCCTGTCACTTTCTCACAATATACCCAGTGAATCCTCATAAGATGAACACCCAAGATTGTACCGAAAAGGGAACTTTTAAGTGGGGAAGTGGTCTTCTCATAATATATGGTGGAACTGAAAAAGTGTCATGGAAAATCTGGTCAAGATAAGGTCTTGTTCTTCTCAAAGACACTTAGATTTGTTTGTATATAAGCACAGTAACACAACTACTAAGACACTTTCTTTAATGCCTTTGGTTAAAACATGATCATGATGTGAACGCTGCCTTAGATGTAACCCTCTACTTGCTTTGTTTGGCGTTGTATTTGATGATGAATCATTCAGCAGGACCACAATGAATGGATGAATAACTGAGCTTACTAGATGTGCAATGTCCGTGACCTAGACAATAATAACATCTAGTGTGTCTGATAATTCATATCAGAAAACCCGGATGAATCTATACGTGTGACTCAACATACCCTTCTTTAGTCATCATAGAAGATGCGAGGATAGTCGGAATCCGAACACAAGGACACAACTCTGATTTAACGGGGGCCTCTCACTAAACTATAGATAGTTACCACTATAGCTTTACTATTCTGATATTGAGGAACATTCAAGTCACACTCTGGGTCTATATAAGTTGTCGAGTTGTTTTTGGCTTACTTGGCTAGTTCTTTATATACCAAGCACACTCTAAGTATATGGTCATGAGGAAAAACTAAGTACACCCTCTTTTAATTCTACGGTGTTATGTATCAGGACGTTAACCCCACCACCACCACCACCCCCTCCCCCCCCCCGCCCCAAACATCTGGCCCATATAAGCTCTTAAAATTAGGTAAATACAACACATGAACATTTACATATTACATTACCTATTTGACGAAAAATAAGTTAAAATGCAGAAATAGTTTGTTAAAAATTACGTACACCCTTATTGCTTCCATAGGAATTATTGGGGTAAGTAGCAATCAGGTTCTGCCACGTTTGGAAGAGCTGCCAAGAAAAGCCTCTTCTTTCTAAAAAGAACATGGCAGCACAGCCTGTTTGCAAAGTTACATTTAACAAACCACAAGACTTCTGAAACAAGAGCAAAGTGGAGATGTTTGGTATAAACCAAAAGCAGCATATTAGCACATATTAACACCTCATACCAACTTCAAGCATAGTGGTAGAGGGGTGGTGATATGGGCTTGTTCTGTAGCCACAGAACTTGGACACCTAGCAGTAATTGGCTTGACCCTTATCTCCTCTCTATACCAAAGTATTCTAGAGTTAAGATGTGAAGACATCTATCCAACAGCTGCAGATTGGTGGAAACTTGGTCATGCAACAGGATAATGATCGCACGCGCAACAGCAAATCTACAATGGAGTGGCTGAAAAAGAAGAGAATTGTGGTGTTGCAAGGACCAAGTCAAAGATATATAGAAAACATTTGTGTAATTAACAGCACCTGTTACTTACCTGAGGCACCTAACAGGTGGTGGCAATAACTAAATCACACTTGCAGCCAGTTGAAATGGATTAAAGTTGACTCAACCTCTGTCCTGTGTCCTTGAGTGTACCACATTGAGCATGGAGAAAAGAAAGAAGACCAAAGAACTGTCTGAGGACTTGAGAAGCAAAATTGTGAGGAAGCATGAGCAATCTCAAGGCTACAAGTCCATCTCCAAAGACCTGAATGTTCCTGTGTCTACTGTGTGCAGTGTCATCAAGAAGTTTAAAGCCCAATGCACTGTGGCTAACCTCCCTAGATGTGGAAGGAAAAGAAAAATTGACGAGAGATTTCAACCCAAGATTGTGCAGATGGTGGATAAAGAACCTCAACTAACATCCAAACAAGTTCAAGCTGCCCTGCAGTCCGAGGGTACAACAGTGTCAACCCCTACTATCCGTCAGCGTCTGAATGAAAAGGGACTGTATGGTAGGAGACCCAGGAAGACCCCACTTCTTACCCAGAGACATAAAAAAGCCAGGCTGGAGTTTGCTAAAACTTACCTGAGAAAGCCAAAAAGAATGTTCTCTGGTCAGATGAGACAAAAGTAGGAAAAGGCATCAACATAGAGTTTACAGGAAAAAAAAGAGGCCTTCAAAGAAAAGAACACGGTCCCTACAGTCAAACATGGTGGAGGTTCCTTGATATTTTGGGGTTGCTTTGCTGCCTCTGGCACTGGACTGCTTGACCGTGTCCATGGCATTATGAAGTCTGAAGACTACCAACACATTTTGAAGCATAATGTAGGGCCCAGTGTGAGCAAGCTGGGTCTCCCTCAGACCCAGCTTTCTCACAGATTCAAGCATGTAAATACCAGTGATATGAGGAGTCTCAAATAAAATAAAGCCAAGCAAAAGGTGCACAAGTGAACAGTGAGGATTTAGCACTGGTGTGGATGTATTGCAGATCATTTTTGGAAGCTGGATAACCCCTTTTGAATGTTTAGTTACAGGGATTCTATCATTAAAATCAAATTTTTTCTCGATCACAGATAGGAATAGCCTTAAGAAAGGCTATTCTTCTCCTACTTTTCGATGTCTTCTCCGCACGCCCGTTTGGTAGAAATCCCGGTTTTCATCTGTATGCAAATGAGATCTTGCAGCACTGGGGTTGTCCCCAGTGCTGCTAGAGAAATCTCCTGCACTGCCTCCATCTTCTTCAGGAATGGCCTCTCTGCGTTTCTTCTTCCGGAGCTGGGTTCAAACTTCTACGCATGGTCAGTCGGCTCAGCCATCGGGCCTTCGGCAGAGCAGACTGCGCATGCCCACAGGCCACAAGAAAATGGACGCTTACACAGCTTACTGTGTAAACAGCCACAAGAAAATGGCCGCATAAACAGCCTACTGTGTAATCAGCCATTTTTCTTGTAGCTGCGGGCATGCGCAATCTGCTCTGCCCGAGGCCTAGAAGAGTGAAACCTAGGACGGAAGAAGACACAGGAAGAGAGTGTTCTTGAAGAAGATAAAGACGTTGCTGGAGAGATCTTTCACAGCATTGGGGACACCCCCAGTGCTGTTTGAGCGCTGTGTACCGCCTCCAGTGCTGCAAGAGAACTCATTTGCATACAGACAAAAATTGGGATTTTGACCAAACAGTGGCGCAGAGAAGACATCTAAAGGTAGGAGAATAATAGACTTTAAGGCTATTCCTACGTGTGATCGAGAAAAAATTTGATTTTAATGATAGAATCCCTTTAAGTAGGAGGTTGTAAAGGGAAGTCTGAATGTGTTGTGGGGAAAACACATTCAAGTCTTCAGGGAAGGAAGATCACAAAGATTGCTCTGAATCAGAGCAGACACAGAGCAGTCTGCTGGGTAAGAAGTTAATCACACAGACTATGTATCTGTTCGGAGATAGGGGGAAACACATGGCAAGCTCTGCAGGAGGAGGGAGGGGGGAATCACACTCCTCCATACAGAATAGAAGAGATCCCTTAAGGGCTGCAAAGGGAGAAATGACTATAGGAATGCAACTGTACTGATATTTTAGTGAAACACACCTTACTGTGGATGATGTAGTACAGTTGTGCTAGTAATAGAAGCTGACCCTCTATACTTCAGTCTGCTTGGCGCAGGCTAAAACAAGGTGTGTAACATAGGGGATTTCCTAGTTTTTACTCTTCATCTCCCATACAAGAATCTGAACTTGCAGAAGCCTGGTCGGAGGAAGGGCTGGAGGTTGAGAGTAATAGTAGTTGTAATCACAATGGCATGTATCTCTATTGGACCCTGCATCACTCCTCAGGGCAGGTGCAGTTTAGAGGGGACCTGCAGGGTGTGTGATGATGGTTGTACCATCCTCCCTGAGCCTAAAATTGGTTGGAGTGCCCATGATGGTGGGAGTAGGATTAAAACTCAGGAGACATAATGTGGAAACAGCAATTCACAGTTTTTACTGAAATAAGAAAACGGCAAAACTTCATCCAGAAATCGGAGGTACAGTCATTTTGGGATCTCTGCTTTGGCTGGAGCTAAGGGTTAGATGATGGTACTCCCTGGGTCAATCGGTGACTTTTCTTGCAGAAGTCTTCCTTTTATCCAGTGTGTTCTAACTCTTTCTCTTGTCCACAAAAGTGTCTGGAATTATCTGGCTGCAGGGCGCACATCCAAAACGGATGTCCTGTCTGAACTAAGCCAACAGTAAGGGTTGTAGATATGAGGTCTATAGAACAATCACCCTTACAAGCTCTTATTGCACATTTATCTCTAAAGTTAAGCAGGGATTCCTCCCATCTCCTGACTGACTTTACTTAACAAGGTTTTCAGCTCAACGAGGAAATCATCTTTCCCTTAGTATCTCTTTGTACCTGGGGGGTGAAGAGACTAACTCTTTTAGCAGGCCACCTGGACCACATTATTTTCTAGCACCAGTTGCTTTAGCAACCCGAAATCAATTAGTTGAAGAGATTGGATGGAGGTACTAGACAGAAAGAGGGGAAATCGGTACTGCTGGTTGTATAGAAACCACACGCCAGACATGGCTGGGAACAGACTTATCTGCAGAGACGTGACAATGGACCCTGGATAGGTAAGTAACAAAATACTAGTAAAGACAGTGCCATCCTGAAAACACTTACCTCCCATCCAGTATGTATTACATGTAGAGATTAAAGATGAGCGAGTACTGTTCGGATCAGCCGATCTGAACAGCACGCTCCATAGAAATGAATGGATGCACCTGGTACTTCCACTTGGACGTAGCCGGTGCGCTTAACCCCCCGCGTACCGGCTACGTCCATTCATTTCTATGTGAGCGTGCTGTTCGGATCAGTTGATCCGAACAGTAGTCGCTCATCTCTAGTAGAGATGAGCGAACACTGTTCGGAACAGCCATTCCGAACAGCACGCTCCCATAGAAATGAATGGAAGCGGCCGGTACGCGGGGGGTTTAGCGGCTGGCTGCTGGCAAAGTCTGCGTGCCAGGTGCTTCCATTCATTTCTATGGGAGCATGCTGTTCGGATCGGCTGATCCGAACACTGTTTGCTCACCTCTAATTACATGCAGTGGTGTAACTAGGAACAGAGGGGCCCCTAGGCAAACATTTGACCCCAGAGACTCAGGGGAGGATGCAAACATAAAAAACACTGTTACTTACCTCTCTCTGGCTCCGGTGCGCTCCCCGCAGATGTCGGCCATCTTCAATGATGTAGAGGACGTCACGTGAGCAGGGGCTTGCGTCACAATGCATAAAGATGTCTGGGTCGTCACCAAGTAGGCCTGAAGCCTTCTGGATCCAGGAGAAATAAGTAAGGGTGCATTCACACAGAGTAAAATGGAGTGTAATTTGGAGCGTTTACGGAGCGTATACGTAAACGCTCCGTAAACGCTCCGTAAACGCTCCAAATTACACTCCATTTTACTCCGTGTGAATGCACCCTAAGGGTGCATTCACACTGAGTAAACGCTAGCTTATTTTGTAGAGTAAAATTACACTTGTAAATTTTGCTATCCCATTGACTTCAATGACATTTTACAGGCGTATTTTTACAGGCGTATTTTTTACAGGCGTATTTTTTACAGGCGTATTTTTACACTTGTAAAAAAATATCATTGAAGTCAATGGGATAGCAAAATTTACAAGTGTAATTTTACTTTACAAAATAAGCTAGCGTTTACTCAGTGTGAATGCACCCTTAGGGTGCATTCACACTGAGTAAACGCTAGCTTATTCTGAACGTAAAACACGTTCAGAATAAGCGGCGTCTAAAGCAGCTCCATTCATTTCTATGGGAGCGGGGATACGAGCGCTCCCCATAGAAATGAATGGGCTGCTTCTTTCACTCCGTGCAGTCCCATTGAAGTGAATGGGGAGTGCCGGCGTATACGGCAAGCTCTGCTCATGCCGGAGCGTACACGCCGGCACTCCCCATTCACTTCAATGGGACTGCACGGAGTGAAAGAAGCAGCCCATTCATTTCTATGGGGAGCGCTCATATCCCCGCTCCCATAGAAATGAATGGAGCTGCTTTAGACGCCGCTTATTCTGAACGTGTTTTACGTTCAGAATAAGCTAGCGTTTACTCAGTGTGAATTCACCCTTATAGTGTTTTTACGCTCCCTCACCTCTTCTGGCCCTCCAGCCTACGTCCTCACTTACTGATCCTGGCTCCTGCTCACAGCCACCTCCGCAGAAGGGGAAGCGCCCCTAAAAGTAGAGATACCCACTAACAAAGAATTTGTAGCCTTCATAGGTCTAAATTGGATTATTATGCTACATAAAAAACATCTAAAAATAATCCATATTCAATTGTCTATCAAGTTTATTGGACTAAATGCACATAAGGTTCTAATTCCTCAACAGCATATTGTATATGTTACAGTAAATAATGATAGCAGGTTTAAAACTAACATGTAAAACATAATATACAGTAACAAAAATAGCAAAAATAGATGGTTATGTTATTTATATATTAGCAATTTTCAAAAACACAAGAAATGCAATTTATATAAATGACCTCTAGAAGGAGAAGGCAAGAAGAGAGGGAATGGAGTAAGGAATGTGTTGTATATCCTAATAAATTATCTATTTATTCCAGATATTATATAACCTTTAACAAGAATACTCAGAGCTCCAATATCTGGAGCAGTTACTTGTACGTTGCAGCCAAGGTCCGTGTATTAGTCACATCTAGTCCTGGACTGTGTCATTAGGCTTATAAGTGGGCTATAGCCATGTGTGACAATCTCCAGTCTGGAACATCGGCGTATATGACACCCACGTGTACTCTTCATTCTAGAGCTACTCAATGTGCTGAGCACTCCATTATTTACTATGCAGGGATAATGGGTGCCATGTGTGGGAGTTTACGTAATTGAATACTAAGCAGTAAAGTCAACTGTACGGAACATCTTCCTGAGCCAGGTCATTTAACCATTTATTGTTACCGGTGGTGAACGTAATGAAGTTAGGTAAGGAGGATGGAACTCTGTCTATAGGAAACTTTGGGGACAGCGAGGTTGGTTCGAATGAATTGTCTTTACAAACAGGGAGCTTTGTGCTGCCTACACAGCTGACGTCAGCTCCAGCAATCCGGATATTCTTATGAAAGTAATAATACTCCTACCATGCTATTATATTGTTTTGTATAATAGGTTCTAAGCCATAGAATTAATCCCTTTAGCTGTTCTTGGCATACAATGGTTGTTGTCATCGCTAGGTTGTGGCCTACATAGAGGAAGAAATGCAACACACTTATGGAACATAGTCTGTAAGCACATTGTTTTATTCTCTATGGTTTATACCACAGTGTGTTGGATATAGTACTTGTACCGATGGAGCAAAGCTTAACTTGACTCCGACAACTTGAACATAAGCCATTGAAAAGCTATTATAAAGGTAAAGTTCAAGCTGCAAATGTGTATTTATCACATTAGCTGTTTACAGCTGATCTTTGTGGGTCCAGGTATAAGACCTGCATAAATCATATACCAATGGCCTAGCCTCTGGATAGGTCACCGGTATGATAAATGCAATAGGGGCCAGAAAACCCCTTTAACCCTTTCCCAACAACAGCTGTACCAGTGCTTACACCCATCGTGGACAATAATCCTCCTAACACCTTGAACATACCAAGTGCATGGACACTATTGATGGATCCCAGGCTTGTATCAAAGTTGTTAAGTGCCTGGAGTTTCTTATTGCCACTCTGAATAATACAGTGGAGAAATTTCAGACCATCTGGGCACCTTGGGACGTGTACTGTTCTATACGTGGTCTCTGATCCCTCCACCCCCCCCCCTTTCCTCCTTGTCTCCTGTCTCTAGCCCTGTGTCTCCCTGTCTCTCTCCATTGTTTCTGTCACTTATTTTTGACCTTTTGCCCTACCAATGGTTTAATTGCTTTGTTGCTTGTTTCAACATGTTTTTTGTTGTTCTAGTGGTTTATTCTAGTATATGGTTGTTTGTTCTATTTTTAAAAAAAATTTAATAAAAGTCACAGTTAAAAAAAAAATACTCCTGTTACAGTCTACGATAGTGATTTTTACATGCATTACATTGCATTGTATTAGTGATCAGACCCGCTGGGGTTCAAGATCCCTAGGGAGTCTAAAAGTAGAAGCTTTAAAAAAAAACTTAAAAAAAAAACACGTAGCAAATAAATAAATAATGTAAAACACACACACACATTAGGTACGTCCAATCTACAAACTTATGAAAATATTTCCCATATGATGAATGCCGTAGTGGAGGGAAAAAAATCAAAAGAGCCAAATCACCATTCTATAAAAATTTGGATTAAAAGGGAACAGAACAATAGACATTCCCTCAAAGGATAGAATTAAAAAGTACCTCTGGTCCTCCAAAAACGACATGCATCACCATACATGCAAAAAAAAAAAAAAAAAAGTTACAGGTGTTAGAATATGACATTTTTATTTTTTGCAAAGATTAGAATTTTTTATAGGTTTTAAAACGTTAAAAACGTTAAAAAAAAAATGATATAAATTTGGTATCCCTGGAATCCTAGTGACCGACAGAATACAGGAATCATGTCATTCTGGCTGCACAGTTAACGCTGTAAAACCAAAGCCCATAAAAAGATTGAGCAAATGTGGGGGTTTTTTTCATTCCACTTCATTCAGAATCTTTTTTTTTTTCTTTATGTAGATTGTGAGCCTCATATAGGGATTACAATGTACATTTTTTCCCCTATCAGTGTGTCTTTGTAGAATGGGAGGAAATACATGCAAACACAGGGAGAATATACAAACTCCTTGCATATGTTGTTCCTGGCAGGATTTGAACCCAGGACTCCAGTGCTTCAAAGCTAACCACTGAGCCACCGTGTTGCCCAACCCTTCAGAATTTTTTGCTACCTTCCCAGTACAGTACATTGTATAGAATGCCAACTGGTACCATACCATTATGAAGTATGATTTGTCCCACAAAAATTAAGCCCTAATATAGTTCTGTGAATGGAAAAATAAGAAAAGAAAAGTTATGGCATTTGGAAGGCATGGAGTAAAAAAAAGAAAATGTAAAATCTCAAGTTAAAGGAGTTTTCAATGAATATAACCATATTTAAATTTGTAGACAATTCTATTTTCCACTATTCGCAAATAATTCCAAGTTTTGTTGAATTTAAAAGATTGGTAATGACGATAATGTCTTCAGTTTCTCGCAAACACCTGACTGAGACAGTATAGGATATGGCTATATGGTCCCTTGGGGAAATCTCTTATATTATGGTTAAATAAGGGGTATGTAGAGTCAAATGTTGACCTAGAACTGACTAAAATTCACTAGGACTTTTTATATGTACCTTACGACCACTGGATCTTACTTTTCAACAAAAATAACAGCTGACAGCCATATCGGTTAGCATAAGTTCACATGGCGTTTTTTTGGTCCTGAACCTGAGGCGGAGGCTGCTTCAGGTTCTGGACCACAATATGGGTAGCTGCGAATGGATGCCGGTGCACTGCACCAGCATCCAGTCACGCACTCTGCTCTGGATTAGGCCCAAATGAATGGGCCTAGTCGGAAGGGAGTGTCTTCAGGCCAATGTCGCGAGTCGAATCAGCCTGAAGAATAAGATAAGATAATCCTTTAATAGTCCCACATTAGGGAAATTTCAGCATTTTACAGCAGCATAGTAATACAGGTACAGGATAATACAGAGTAATATATTACAGACGTAGACACACATATGCTGAGAAGAGAATATATACTAGGAGTCCATGGCAGCTAAGGAAAAACGGAAGAGAAAGAGGAAGACCTCATGGTCATCTTCATAATCATTAGTTCTCTGTGCGGAGTGATCTTCGCTTGGTCTGATGTAGATTATACAGCCTGGTCGTGGTTGGAAGGAAGGACCTGTGATAGCGCTCCTTCTCACACTTGGGATGAAGCAGACGGTCACTTACAGTGCTGCCAAGTCCCATCAGGGTTCCATACATGGGGTGGGATTTGTTCTCCCGCATGGTCACCACAGACAGTATCCTTCTGTCACCCACCACCTGTACTGGGTCCAAGGGGCTCCCCAGGACAGAGCTGGCCCTCCTGATCAGCCTGTCAAGTCTATTTCTGTCCCTGGTTGATATACTGCTCCCCCAGCAGGCCACACCGAAAAAGATGGCTGAGGCAACCACAGAGTTGAAGAAGGCCCTAAGAAGTGTCCACTGGACTCCGAAGGCCCTCAGCCTCCTGAGCAGGTAGAGTCTGCTGTGGCCCTTACTGTGCAGCGCCTACAGGTGATCAGCCCAGTCTAGTTTATTATTGAGGAGCACACCCAGGTACTTATAGGTCCTGACTATCTCAATACATGTCCCTTGGATCTCCACCGGGGTCGGAGCACCTCTCCGTTTACTAAAGTCCACCACCATCTCCTTGGTCTTCCCAGCATTAATCCTGAGCTGGTTCTGCTGGCACCATTCAACAAAATCCCGGTTTAAGTCTCTGTATTCCCTATCGTTGCCATCAGTGATAAGGCCGACTATAGCAGAGTCATCGGAGTACTTCTGTAAGTAACAGCTGGAGGAATTGTGCCTAAAGTCAGCAGTGTACAGTGTGAAGAGAAATGGGGCAAGAACTGTACCTTGTGGTGCCCCCGTACTACAGATCACAGTGTCAGACAAACCGTCTTGGGCTCTCACATACTGAGGGCGGTTTGTCAGGTAGTCTAGGATCCAGTTGGACAGGTGGTGGTCCACTCCACCAAGGTTCAGCTTCTCCCTCAGTAGCCCTGGCTGAATGGTGTTGAACGCAATCAAATCAAAGAATGAGCATCTCGCTTCTTTTTCCAGGAGCCGGAACAAACGGCTCCTGGAAAAAAGGACTGACCGGCTCCCATTGATTTCAATGGGAGCCATCTTTTTGGTCAGGATTTTGAGGCGGATACAGCTTCAAAATCCTGACCAAAAAACCCCATGTGAACTTACCCTTAGGTAAACCAATGGACTCCAACTCTACAAAGGTGGCATGAAAGGTTGCTCATGATCCCGATACAGCAATGGAGGCCATCCCGACATACTATGTTGGGCTTATGCAGTCCAGCTAAATGTAAGTCTTCTGTCGCAGTTTATAAAAATAAAAGGTTAATAGGTTTGTAGTTCGGGTCTTTCTAATTCCTGATAGTTATTTACTAAGGAGAGACGGTGACAGCTCCTATTTAAGGTGCTCCATGATTTTCGAGTTTCTGCCTTGCTTTTCACATTGCCTTTCCTATGAAAGCAAATACCCAGCGTGAGACTTGCTGTCAATAATGCCGGCCACAGCTTGACAAAACTCATTTGTCTTCTGAATATTCTAGAAGCAGCGCATGCCCCAAGGATTAAAATAGGAATAAATTGAAGAGAGTTAAATTGAGAAATGGGTTTTAATGCTCGGCTGTACACCAGTGGTGTGCTAAATGAAAGATTTCATTTCAGCTGGGCGCAAATCATTTCTAAAACATAAAAACAATCATTTCGCCAGACTTTTTACTTAAGACCAGTCTTATCTTCATTTGATAGTTCCTGATGAATAATTGTTGTAATTTGGTAGTTTTTTACATTTTTGTAGAAATTCTGTCCGAACATTTATTTTAATACTGGAGCCAGAATAGGGTATGTGAAAACCCCTGGCCAAAATATTGGGCAGCACAGACCAACCTACTGGAAAATACGGTTAAACAAGGCCTAAATAATGCCCCCCCCCCCCCCCCTACATCTAAGGCCCGGTTCACATCTGTGTTTGGTATTCCGCTTGGGGAACAGAAAACAGAATACCGAATGCAGATGTGAACCGGGCCTAAATAAAAGCTGCATCATATATGGTCCATATACTTATCTGTAGAAGCAACAACTTTTTCCTGTCTTGTTGATGGGCACCGCTTTACAATCGGATCCTTGACATTGGACACCACCATTGGATAGCACATATTGCTACAATCAATTGAAGATTGGTGGGGTCTGATGCCTGGGTCCAAGGGCGATCAGCCATACCTCCCAACCATCCTGGATTCTGGGTCCTGCTCCCCGCATCACCATTCGGCCCCTGTTTCTGCACCTAGTATCCTGGGAGCAGTAGGCATGATAAGGGGACGTCATTTACATTGCACTTGCCCTTCCCTAAAGCCCCTGGGAACAAAGACTAAAGAAAATGGCAGGGGAACAGGGTGAGGTGAGTATTTTTTTTTGTTTGATATGCTGAGAGGGTTTTTTCTGGGTACCTGGAGGGGACTATATATACTGTGGGGGACTGTTTACTATGGGGCAACTGGAGTTGGCTATATTCTGTGGAGCCTACTATGTCAGAGCCACTGTAGTAGCGTTGTATTCTGTGAAGGCACAAAAAGGCATTAATGGCAATGGGTGAAGCCAAAGTGGGGGTGGGTGAGCTGGGGTGGACCTTACTATACGTAAATTTGCTGCCCTGCATAATCTCCCTCTTTTTAGGGGAGCTCTGCGGCCTCTTCACTACTTACCAAGCTCAGCACTGTACATTTGTATAGCAACTGTGTTTGTTATTGTAACTCTGACCATTCTTGTGAATGGGACTGAGCCGCAAACAGGCCATGTGACCAATGAACGTGACATCACATGACCTTTTAATTAGAGGTGGCAGCTAATCCGCAGTGTCCCGGGTACTCCGCTGATCTTCAGTTGGTAACCTATTCTAAGGATAAGTCATTGGTTATTTTCCATTTTTTTTTCAATATATATATAAAAGAAAACAACTCAGCACCCCATGTGAAGCAAGGGGGACATAGGTCAAACACAGAATAAGGCTGATTGTCAGAACAAAATCAGTCCCCTTCTTTGTCCAGATGGATACAGTTACAGGTGAAATCCTAGCTGATACAAACTCAGGCACAACATACAAACTCTATGTAGATATTGCCCTCAGATTTAGGCCCAGGACCCCTGTATTGCAGTCAGCAGTGCTGACCCCTGAGCCACTGGGCTGCTCTATCTATTATAATGCTGTTTTTTACTGGTTAGACCTCTCTACACAGCCACACCAGTAAGTTACTACAGGAAACTCAGACAAGGAATTCACTGGAAAAACAATGAAGGGATTTATGTATCAGTGGATTATGTAGGCATTATCCTGTATCTTCAGTAGGTTTTCAAATCTTATGAATCATGCTATTTGTTTGAGATAAATGGGCCTTAGGTCTTACTTAGTGATGGCTGCTAAAGGCTAATTCTCTGTTCATTGAAGCTTCAGTGTTTGACATCAAAAACATTTTTTTTTTTTGCATCTCTTTAAAGCATACCTATCGTTTCATTCAGCTTTTCAGGATAATCTGTTATGTGTACATGAGGAGTGACAATATATGTTCATTATATGACTTATATTGTGAATTGTTTACTGTCCACTCTCCAGGCTACCAGGCTATATCTCTAGTTTACAGACCTCTCTGAACTTGTGGATAGAAACTATTTGCCATACATGACACACAGTGAGAAAAGGAGAATCTGCTCTATAACTTTTATTTCTCACTTAGAAACATCCCCAGGCCCATGCAGGACATAACTGGAGAAGTACTGGCTGATACTGATATGACTAAAGTGCTTTGGTTATGATTGAAAGTCTTCTATTTAATTGTAGCATCAGCCTAAGTCTGGGTCTCATTTGAGGCTCTTGAGCCCTGATGCTGAGTCTGTGACGGGCCCACCAACTATAATGTATATTTTGTAGTACAGGTGTTATAGAGTTGCTTCTAAAGCAATTCACAAAACTGCAGAAACTGGCAGGTAAAAGAAAGCAGTAGAACAAACTACCTAGATCTCACACTGCCCAGGCTGATAGAGTCTAAGGTCACCCTGACATCTTCACCAGAGCATGCCACAAGGCTAGGTGGAATTGGCCAGATCAGGACTCAGGTTAGTAGATCAGGAGCTGAAATCTGACCAGGAAACACAGCAAAGCAAGCAAGGTCAAACCAGGAGAGCACAGAATTTCCAAATCAAAAATCATGTGCTAGGTCAAGTCTGAGAGTTCACAGTCTAAGCCAAATCAGTAAGCAAGCAGATACCCAGAAAGCAAGCCAATGTCAGTCTCCAAGAATACAGCAAACAAATAGATATGTACTGGTATAAGGAACCTAACTAGTAAGAATTATTTGATAGCAGGCACATGGAGAGTTCTAAACAGATGTTAAATATCCCTCCTCAGCTGATGATTGGGGAATGGGGCAGAAGTCTGGTTGGCTCAATGTCTCAGAGCTCTGACTAGCTTCAGTGAAAGCTTCACATGTCAGCATGGCGACCATAAAACAACAAAAACAGTGCTGCAGTGAGCGGAATACAGACCTCACCCTTTGCACCCCTTCAGGTTGTATCCCAGTAATCACTTGTACGACTTTATGCAAAGTTTCTTGAAATGATAGCGCCTATTTAATGCCACCTTTGTGTACATCTCACTTACATCACTTTTCCACAGTTTTTTTTCTTTTAGACTGTTCAGTGGGAGGATACACATATCTCAGCTTCCTGTAATAATAGCATATTCAGCTTAAAGGAGTACTCCACAGAAAAGCAATGACATTTCTGCATGTATTCTGTAACAGACTAATACGTAGGGATCTACTGTATAGGTAACACTGCCATAGATAAAGAATAAAGGAGAAAACCGGACTCATGCAGCTATAGCTCCCCTCTACGTCTACTCATTGGTATCTTGTACTGCAAAATCGGAATCAAGGTCCAGGCACTTGTTTTAATGTAGAATGTCGGTTAGAAAAGAATAATAAGATATGATGGATTTCACGCTTATTCCCAATGTAAATGTCATGGTATAAAAAAAATCTGAGCTGCCAGAACATACAGTGCCCACACATCCCCGCAGTTCATTTCAGGATTGCATCCATATGGATGAATGTACAATTGATCTGTGGACTTCATGTGCTCTGGTGAAGGTGGGAGGAAGCCATATTATAGGATCATCCACAGACATAGGAAATGTCTATAGATGGCTTTGTACATATACCACCTAAATAGTGTCTATAGGCAAATAAGCCTTACAGCTAAAGAATATACTAATATATACACTTTATGTATCCATGTATCTATATGTATAGATAGATACACTGTATGTGTGTGTGTGTGTGTGTGTCTTTGTACTCCAAGAGATTGCATAGTTTGCCTGGAATTAAAGGAAATACGCCAGGAAAATGTTTCATACAGGGCCTGAGGGGGGCGCTAAAAGAAATGAGAATGCCTTTGTTATGTGCTTCCTTCTAAGGCCCCACATCTTTAAGGGGTTGTCTTTATCATGGACAACCCCTTTAATAGAAGGCCTGTATTGCTGATGAATTTGCCATAGGTGCAAGTGGAAGAATTAGGGGAAGTTTAGTACTTATTTTTTCAAAGAACGTGCAAAAATGTAAAGCCATAGATGACAGTATGGACGATATAGCATACCTAAAGGGGGTTTCCGAACCCAAATCCATTTCTGATGGATGTGATTTGTCTTTAGTATCTGATCTGTGGAGGTCGAGTACCCAGACCCTACACAGATCAGCTGATTCAGCAGACTGCCGTGGATCTGTGCTGGGTCTGGCTATCAGATCCCCACAGACCAGTTATGGGTGACCTATCCTGTGGGGTTGTCCCAAATGTATCATCATGATAGGTGATAATTGTCTGATCACTAAGAACCCCACAATCATGAGGATGGGGTTATGTAACACCAATTATACAGAAACGGTGGTTGAACATGCGCATTGCTGCTCCATAACTAAGCTCTGTACTCGACTATCGCCTTCAGTACCATAGATAGTGAATGGAACTGCATTTCTCCATTCAATAGATGGACACAGGACCTCTGTTCTCTTGATCTTGGGGTACCTAGTGAAGGTACCTCCAGCAATCAAACACTTATCACCCATCCTGTGTGATTCTGGGACACCCCTTTAACAGGCGGAGCTTAGGGTGCCCTGCCGAAAAGCTCCTGTGATACGGTTTACCTATTTGGCAAACATAGACAGTAGAGAAGAGGATTAAACAGAGATGAACTACCTAAGAGCAAGCTTGTATTAGAAATGGAAAGAATGGGTTAAGCCTGTATTCATAGCACGTCGTAAAGAAATATTTCATTTCATGTCAAAAAATAAAGCAACGGTAGAAGCCTGATACTTGTGGGGACCAGGGGAAAATCATTTCCTCAAAAAGACAATATATAATACATGAGTCAGAGTGTCAATCACGTTTTATTAATGCAGCTTCTACATTGCTATATGAAGCCTGAAGATAAAATCTGCTTGTAAAGTACATTGTGAGACAGCTAAAGAGTCGGCATCATCTCTTATAGGTCTCTTATGTCCCATATTAGTCATAAGACTAACTCATACTAGAGAAGCACAGTATGTGGAGCGCAACCCCCAAATCCTGTATTTGGTGCCCTTTATTGTCACATACAATATACTTACATAACATATAAAACAATAAGATCATCGAAATCCAAGAACACTAGTGACATAGTCACACAGCAAGGTTACATCTAACAGAACGATCCTTCTGCTTTATAGTGTACTTTCCCTTCAGGGTATGTTCACCCGGTGGAAAATGGATTCCACGTGTGAACATACCGCGTGGCTAGCCGCGATGGAAAGCTGATACAGTGCACCAGCATCCTGTCGTGGCGATCCACTCTGGATTAGGCCCAAATGAATGGGGAGCCTCGTGCCACAGACGTTGCGGATGAGTCAGCCACGGAATCCAAAGATAGAGCATGTCGCTACTAAGTAGCGGGAGTCTGTCACCTGCCTATCAACCCAGCCTGCAGATAAATAGGGTAAGATCACAGGAATCAAACAATCTTTTTTGTGAATATGCAAATGCACCATTTGGAGCAATGATGGTGTTACTACTTACCTCTTTGGAGCAATGCCCTTGTTGCTCCAAAGAACTCATATGCATATTAACAAAATCAGCTAAGTATCTCGGGTACAGAGGCACCTGTTCACAAAGGGAAGATACTGTCTGATTCAGGGGACCGGGTTTATATGTTGATTCCCTTTAAGATGAAGCCATTTTGGAGTTTATTATATTCACTACTTTCTAGAAAAAAAAAATGTAATGACACAAGTTCTTTAAAAATTCAACCTAAGCTTATGCAGTGATGATCCAGAAGAAAAAAAATTTTCTTTTTGTTTCTGAGTATGTATCATGATATATTCCTGTATCATTGACTTATCTCCAGTACTCTCTAGTACCTATAACTTGTAATAGTAGACCTTTGAGGCAATGTCTGCTTCCTTTGGACATATATATACACAAAATCTTAAAGGTTTACTGCTGTACTTGTAAGACATCCTATGTTATTAATGTTCTGCAAAATTTGTTCCAATATATCCCACTTTACTCATAATCTCAGTCGTAGTAATAAAGTAATTCTCACATCTCAGACATTCACTAGAGCTAATATCCTAGGAAATCCATTCGCCTATCACCCTCTATGAAGCCTACCGTATGCACACACATTTGTAACCATTTATGTATTTCTCTTAAGGCCTGATTCACATCTGCATTCGGTATTCCATTTGGGGAGTCCGCTTGGGGACACATTGACAAGTGGTGAGCAATGAAAGTACACGGATCCCATAGACCATATTGGGGTCCGTGTGTTTTCCATGCGGTGTCCACATGAGTCATGCGGAGAGGAAAGTAGTTCATGAAGTACTTTTGTCTCCGCATGTTCCGTGCAGACACCACGTGGAAAACACACGGACCCCATTATAGTCTATGAGGTCTGCAGGTTTCCGGAGGTGACTTCTTTTTTAAGCAGATTAGGTTTCCTTTCATGGGGTCACCAAGCGGACCTCATGAATGGAAACCCAAACGTACATGTGAACCTAGCATAATAATGCGGACAAAGAAAGAAAGAGGAGACTGGATAAAAAAATGAACATCCAAAATTATACAAAAGTCATAGATTTTATTTAATAGAAGTAACGACAAAAATGAAAAATTAAAAACCTGATTGAGAGTGACCCATCGCATCAGATCTACCCCCAAGCATCAAGATAGACAGTAGTATACAATCTATCTCAAAAACATCCTCCCAAAGGATATATCCCAATAAAAACTGCAGTCACATACCAATGTATCAAATTCATAACAGATATGGGGCAACACAGTGGTTAGCACTGCAGCCTTGCAGCGCTGGAGTCCTGGGTTTGAATCCCGCCAGGAACAACATCTGCAAGGAGTTTGTATGTTCTCCCCGTGTTTACGTGGATTTCCTCCCTTTCTACAAAAAGACATACTGATAGGAAAAAAAAAGTACATTGTAAACCCTATATGAGGCTCACAATCTACATTAAAAAAAATCATAACAGATATGTATAATCCATAAACATATAAAGGGATTTAATAAATTCATAAATTCCCCATAAATACCAATAAACAAAGAAGGATCATACAAGTATATAAAATCCATACAAATACGTATATATGGCCAGAGAAAATCTGGAAGTTACCATATGGGCACTGTTACTTCTAGTCCTGTGAGAATATAAATCTAAACTGGATGCACCTAATAAACAATAACATACAAAACACAGTCTGGCGGTTTATAAGCGAGCACATCTGTGTTGTAAAAAAATATGTACATGCAGGTGTAGCAAAAATAATGTATCAAGAAAAAGAGAATCATCCAAATATAGAACGCCATACTATGTAGCAGGTGCGCAATATCCAAAATATAGGGCAATTGCGAACACAAAATACAAAAACAGTATGCAAGCACTATGTCACATGCAACGTTTGCATCCAGAAAATGAAAGGTTATGTAGGTACAAACCACTAGGAGTACAATTGGAAGATATTTCAACCATGCCCGGGGTAAACAGCCACACGTATATCGCCACTGCAACTGGCAACTTCCTCAATGGAAGGGTCAACTCACACGGATTGAACTCCCATGGTCCAGGGGGAGGAGCTTAATGTAGAATGGGCGTGTTTAGTGATGATACAGCAGTGCTCAGTAATAGAAGAAAACGCCCCCTGTACCCCAAGATCCTCATTTGGATAAAGAGTAAGGCTAATGCCCCACGTTGCAGAAACAAAACTTTTTTGTTGCAGATTTTATTGCGTTTTTTGAGCCAAAGCCAGGAGTGGATTGAGAAGAAAGTAGACGTATAAGAGCTTTCTATATATTTCACATTCCTTTTGTAGATATTTTTGGCTTTGGCTCAAAAAAAAAAAAAAAAAAATGGCCCAAAATCTTCAACAAAAAAAGCTGCATTTCCGCAACTTGGGGCCTTAGACTAAAATTACTTTGTATAAGCATCCCTGGGGCTGTGAAACATAAGAAAGGTATGGTTTTAATCTGCTAACAGCATCAACAGCACTATGGGAGTGGTGTAAAGTAGCTGGGGGTTAGTGATAGAGTCAGGTCTGAGAAGTTGTCCTGAGTGAGAAGTACAGTCCTCAAGAACATAATTTGTGCTACAGTCCTATTTTATGTAAGACAAACACACAAAATGATCTTTTGAAGGGGTGGGCTCAAATAGCAATACAGGGGAATTCAATATTTGGTCACCAAAATGTACAGTCTACATTGGAGTGGTCTCATCAAAGAAATGGAAAAGTTCCACTGTGTCTACAGACCTAGACTGGTGGCCATGCATGGTATCTCAGAATTCAGAGATTCCTGCATAGACACTGTACTACGATGGAAAGTTTCAGAAGACGTGGCTTGAGACTTGGCATCTAAAAACTGACTTTTCACAAAATCATGAGTCATCTCTAATATAATGTAGAAAAATTAGATTTTTAGAAGTTTGTGTACTGGATAAACATTCTTTATAAGCTTCCTGGAGGGATTTTGACACACAATTCATATTGCCTGACATTTTGGTGTTCTGGACAGGATGCGATTGCCTGCACTGAATCGAACAGGCTGACCTTTGTGTTTAACAGTGAGCTTGTTGTACGTCCTATGACAGAGGTAATACGCAGTAATTATTTCCACCATTTCTGTCTCTTCCTAAGAATTCCATCATCCACGCTGAAGACCTCATGTAGTCATATCCACCCGTCTCTTATTCCAATATCAAAGTCTCAGGTGGCCAAAAGCAAAACTTTGTTGATTTTGACTTATTGGCGGTTAAGCTTCCTCTGTTTGCTGTGAATCACTGGACACTGAGTGTTCTCAAAGTATCAAAAATGAGTAGTGCGAAATATTGGGACTGACAATTTCCTAAACTGAGATATATTTTGCAGCAAACCTGCTATGGATTAATTACCAAATTACAGATTGCTGGGGTTCACAGAGTTCCCAGACCACTAGTGATCAGAACAGGGACCTGAAAGTTCCCATGTGAATGGAGTGGTGGAGCTCATGCATGGCAACAAGAGAGCAGCACAGTACAGTGGAAAATCCAAAGGGAAGGTCAGGCAGGCAAAGCGGTAACAGGAGCGGTAGAGCAATACAAAATCAGTGTTCAGGAAGAAAAGGTCTAGAGGCAAGCTAGGGTCATTAACAGGAGCAGACATAGTACAAAAATCAGGAGGCAAAGGCAGGGTCAGGGCTTGTTCACATCTGCACCCGGTCTCCGTTTATACAGGTTTCCGTTTCCTGCCCGAAACTGGGCAGGAAATGGAAACCTGCAGGCAATTTTCAAACCCATTCAAATGAATGGGTTTGAAAAGTGTCCAGCCGTGAGCGCCGGTGAGCGTTTTATGCTCTCCGCGGCGAAACCATTTTTTTTTAACCGGACACAAAGTCGGACATGTTTATGGTGTCTGGTTTTAAAAAAACGGTTTCGCCGCAGAGAGCATAAAACGCTCACCGGCGCTCACGGCCGGACCCGGTCTGACAGGTTTCAGTCTTCTGCCGGCAGAAGACGGAAACCTGAGTACGGACTTCGAACGCTGGTGTGAACCCAGCGTCAGAGCACAGGCAATCAGATCAGGAGAAACACTTACTATGAGGAATACAGGAGGTAACAGTGAATAGGCAGCAGTGGTCCGCCACCAGAGCCAAGGGGTTGTCCCATCACAAGAATCCTATCTATACTGCTTATTAATGTGAATGTAAGACTTTTCCTAAATACATTACTTCAGCAAAACTGCTTTGTTTGTCCACTATCTTACTTTATTCATTTTTTTGGGACACATCCCTTGACTTATCTGGTCATAAGTCAAGTGATGTATCTGCTGCTCTGAGGGGGGAGGGAGGAGGGGCTAAGTGCACGGGAGCGAGCCTGGAGGGGGTGTAGTTTACCCTTTGGGGGAAGGGCCGCCAATACAAACCCAGCATCCGCTGTAATAGAGAGGCGGATGCCGGGGAGTGTAGACGCCGGCACAGATGCACAGACGCCGGCATAGATGCCAGCAACATCGCTATGCGGAATAACAGCATCGCTTCTGCCGCTGCTGGCTTCATGCAGGGCAGAAGCATAGCGATGTTGCCTGCGTCTGTGCATCTGTGCCGGTGTCTAACCGTCCCCGGCATCCGCCTCTCTATTACAGCGGATGCCGGGTCTGTATTCACATATGTAAAGCCAAGCGATGAGATGCTGCTGACCCTGCGTGCGCGCTCATAGACCATAGAGAGAGGCGGATGCCGGGTCTGTATTCGCATTGTGAAGCCTAGACTGGTCTATGAGCGCGCACGCAGGGCCAGCGGCATCTCACCGCTTTGCTTTGCATATGTGACCCCTCCTACCAATGACGCAACAAAGCCGGAAGACAGAAGATTTTATAGCAACTAAGACTGGTGAGTATGCGACGTGGGACAACCCCTTTAAATAGACTCTGGCCCGCTGCTAAGCCGAAAACCTAAAGTCCCCTCTCCGGCTCAGGAGGAGATCAGAAAGGTTCCGGTTGCCTATAGTGACTCTGCATTATTCTTGTCCTGTGATATCACAGTGTGCATTTGTCATAGTGATGTCACAGTTTATATTTGTTTTGTACTGTGACATCACCGTATGTGTTGTTCTTGTTCGGTGACATTACAATGTGTATTGTTCATGCTCTGTGATATCAGAGCATTATTCTAGTTCTGTAACATCATAGTTTGCATTATTCTTCTCTGATGTCACAGTGTGCGTTTGCCTTGTACTGGGACATCACAGTCTGTATTATTCTTGTTCTGTGACATCACAGTCTGTATTATTCTTGTTCTGTGACATCATAATGTACATTATTTTTGTCTTGTGACATCACAGTTTGCATTATTCATCTGTGACATCACAGTCTACACTATTCTGTGGTGTATTACTCACAGTATGAGTTATCAGTTTGCCGTAACTACTCTGACTATATCATTGCCCTCGGACTTGGGTGAACTATCTACCGTATATGAATTTTGAATGATAAATAATAGAGATGAGCGAACAGTGTTCTATCGAACACATGTTCGATCGGATATCAGGGTGTTCGCCATGTTCGAATCGAATCGAACACCACGTGGTAAAGTGCGCCAAAATTCGATTCCCCTCCCACCTTCCCTGGCGCCTTTTTTGCACCAATAACAGCGCAGGGGAGGTGGGACAGGAACTACGACACCGGGGGCATTGAAAAAAATTGGAAAAAGTCATTGGCTGCCGAAATCAGGTGACCTCCATTTTAGACGAATAGTGGATTTCAAATCCGGGTCATATGAGAATGTGAACTTTGTGACTATGAGACAGGGATAGCTGTACAGGCAGGGATAGCTAGGGATAACCTTTATTTAGGGGGGAATGTTATTAAAAATAACTTTTTGGGGCTCTATCGGGTGTGTAATTGTGATTTTTGTGAGATAAACTTTTTCCCATAGGGATGCATTGGCCAGCGCTGATTGGCCGAATTCCGTACTCTGGCCAATCAGTGCTGGCCAATGCATTCTATTAGCTTGATGAAGCAGAGTGTGCACAAGGGTTCAAGCGCACCCTCGGCTCTGATGTAGCAGAGCCGAGGCTGCACAAGGGTTCAAGCGCACCCTCGGCTCTGATGTAGCAGAGCCGAGGCTGCACAAGGGTTCAAGCGCACCCTCGGCTCTGATGTAGGAGAGCCGAGGGTGCACTTGAACCCTTGTGCACCCTCAGCTCTGCTACATCAGAGCCGAGGGTGCGCTTGAACCCTTGTGCACACTCTGCTTCATCAAGCTAATAGAATGCATTGGCCAGCGCTGATTGGCCAATGTATTCTATTAGCCTGATGAAGTAGAGCTGAATGTGTGTGCTAAGCACACACATTCAGCTCTACTTCATCGGGCTAATAGAATGCATTGGCCAGCGCTGATTGGCCAGAGTACGGAACTCGACCAATCAGCGCTGGCTCTGCTGGAGGAGGCGGAGTCTAAGATCGCTCCACACCAGTCTCCATTCAGGTCCGACCTTAGACTCCGCCTCCTCCGGCAGAGCCAGCGCTGATTGGCCGAAGGCTGGCCAATGCATTCCTATGCGAATGCAGACTTAGCAGTGCTGAGTCAGTTTTGCTCAACTACACATCTGATGCACACTCGGCACTGCTACATCAGATGTAGCAATCTGATGTAGCAGAGCCGAGGGTGCACTAGAACCCCTGTGCAAACTCAGTTCACGCTAATAGAATGCATTGGCCAGCGCTGATTGGCCAATGCATTCTATTAGCCCGATGAAGTAGAGCTGAATGTGTGTGCTAAGCACACACATTCAGCACTGCTTCATCACGCCAATACAATGCATTAGCCAGTGCTGATTGGCCAGAGTACGGAATTCGGCCAATCAGCGCTGGCTCTGCTGGAGGAGGCGGAGTCTAAGGTCGGACCTGAATGGAGACTGGTGTGGAGCGATCTTAGACTCCGCCTCCTCCAGCAGAGCCAGCGCTGATTGGTCGAGTTCCGTACTCTGGCCAATCAGCGCTGGCCAATGCATTCTATTAGCCCGATGAAGTAGAGCTGAATGTGTGTGCTTAGCACACACATTCAGCTCTACTTCATCAGGCTAATAGAATACATTGGCCAATCAGCGCTGGCCAATGCATTCTATTAGCTTGATGAAGCAGAGTGTGCACAAGGGTTCAAGCGCACCCTCGGCTCTGATGTAGCAGAGCTGAGGGTGCACAAGGGTTCAAGTGCACCCTCGGCTCTCCTACATCAGAGCCGAGGGTGCGCTTGAACCCTTGTGCAGCCTCAGCTCTGCTACATCAGAGCCGAGGGTGCGCTTGAACCCTTGTGCACACTCTGCTTCATCAAGCTAATAGAATGCATTGGCCAGCACTGATTGGCCAGAGTACGGAATTCGGCCAATCAGCGCTGGCCAATGCATTCTATTAGCCCGATGAAGTAGAGCTGAATGTGTGTGCTAAGCACACACATTCAGCACTGCTTCATCACGCCAATACAATGCATTAGCCAGTGCTGATTGGCCAGAGTACGGAATTCGGCCAATCAGCGCTGGCTCTGCTGGAGGAGGCGGAGTCTAAGATCGCTCCACACCAGTCTCCATTCAGGTCCGACCTTAGACTCCGCCTCCTCCAGCAGAGCCAGCGCTGATTGGCCGAATTCCGTACTCTGGCCAATCAGCACTGGCTAATGCATTGTATTGGCGTGATGAAGCAGTGCTGAATGTGTGTGCTTAGCACACACATTCAGCTCTACTTCATCGGGCTAATAGAATGCATTGGCCAGCGCTGATTGGCCGAATTCCGTACTCTGACCAATCAGCACTGGCTAATGCATTGTATTGGCGTGATGAAGCAGTGCTGAATGTGTGTGCTTAGCACACACATTCAGCTCTACTTCATCGGGCTAATAGAATGCATTGGCCAGCGCTGATTGGCCGAATTCCGTACTCTGGCCAATCAGCACTGGCTAATGCATTGTATTGGCGTGATGAAGCAGTGCTGAATGTGTGTGCTTAGCACACACATTCAGCTCTACTTCATCGGGCTAATAGAATGCATTGGCCAATCAGCGCTGGCCAATGCATTCTATTAGCGTGAACTGAGTTTGCACAGGGGTTCTAGTGCACCCTCGGCTCTGCTACATCAGATTGCTACATCTGATGTAGCAGTGCCGAGTGTGCATCAGATGTGTAGTTGAGCAAAACTGACTCAGCACTGCTAAGTCTGCATTCGCATAGGAATGCATTGGCCAGCCTTCGGCCAATCAGCGCTGGCTCTGCCGGAGGAGGCGGAGTCTAAGGTCGGACCTGAATGGAGACTGGTGTGGAGCGATCTTAGACTCCGCCTCCTCCAGCAGAGCCAGCGCTGATTGGTCGAGTTCCGTACTCTGGCCAATCAGCACTGGCCAATGCATTTCTATGGGGAAAAGTTAGCTTGCGAAAATCGCAAACTGACAGGGATTTCCATGAAATAAAGTGACTTTTATGCCCCCAGACATGCTTCCCCTGCTGTCCCAGTGTCATTCCAGGGTGTTGGTATCATTTCCTGGGGTGTCATAGTGGACTTGGTGACCCTCCAGACACGAATTTGGGTTTCCCCCTTAACGAGTTTATGTTCCCCATAGACTATAATGGGGTTCGAAACCCATTCGAACACTCGAACAGTGAGCGGCTGTTCGAATCGAATTTCGAACCTCGAACATTTTAGTGTTCGCTCATCTCTAATAAATAAGAATGTTTCCATCCATTTGCAACAAGGAGAGATCCTGAAAGTAAAAGTAATAGAAATGATTTAATAAAATCCGCCATATTTCTATAACCTTTATAGGAACCAGTGTGACCCCACATATAGTCATGAAAATCTGTCCGTTTGTAAGGACATGGTCTGCTTGAGAGCAAAGAATATCTCCAGATTTCTTGTATCCTGGTAAAAAGCTTTGCCTTCATTCTGTGATTCAATGGGAACAACGTCTTTTATCATAATTATGCAATTTTCTTGTAATGATGCTAATTTCTTACATGGCAGAAAATAGTGTTAATGGTCTGTTTCCCAAGGCAACAAAACACATAATAGCGGTCATAATTTTATCATAATTAGCCAAAAAAAAGCGGTGAGTGATTGGTCAGAGTAGTGATGTCGGAGGGGCATAATTTATGTTTTTCTCTGTTTTCTAAGTATTTATCCAGTACAGATAGCTAGATTATTGCAAAACATGTTTATTCTAGGAATTCAGTGTGTTACAGGGCTGCGTGGGGAAGGAGAGGAGGCCCAAGGATGGCGGGTTCGTTCTTAGAGGTACAGTGGGTTAGAATGTATTGATTTCGAGAATATACAGTATATGGAAAAACTTCCCTTATTACCGTTCCAAGCCCAATTATTCTCACTTTGAGAACTTAGTTTAGTGAGTGGTACACAGTAAGGGTATGTTTACACTGAGTTTTTTGCAGGTGGATTTTGACGAGGAATCCACCTCAAAATCTGCCTGTAAAAATGGCTTCCATTGACTTCAATGGGAGCTGCTCACTTTTTTTCCCCACTAACTAGTAGCAGAAAAAAGAAGCGACATGACCTATCTTGCCGTGGATTCTGCGGCTGAGTCGGCTGCGGTGTCTGCGGCATGAGACACGTTCCTGTTTAGGCCCATTCATTCGGGCCTAATCAGGAGTGGGATGCTACGACGGAATGCCGATGCTGCCGTGCGAATACTCACAAGGCAGAAAAGGTTTCCGCCACCTTTTCCTCCATCGGAACATACCCTTACTCTGTCTATCTATGGTACATGTACCCCAGGGGGGTACTCCATGCATTCTTGGGGGTACACGCCATGACCGACAACGATTACTCTGGAAGTGGCAGATTTTGTGAATGCTGAGGTTTCCGAGGCTCCTGGGGGGGCTAGTGGCCCCAACCACCCACCATCTTCAATACCGATGGACAGTGGCAGCCAAGAAGAAGCCAAGGTTAAGGAGCTGGGTCTCCTTTACAACAGCGGGTAGTCTGTTGTAAATAGATAAGTGGATTCTGATCTTTCATCTGATGAGCCAAAAACTGGTCAGAAGTTAGAAGACCCACAGAACTTTTAGTGTGTGTTTTCCACGGGTGCACCCGTAAGCAAATGGATTTACTTGGCGCTCTAGTTTATCTTCACCATTGGGAGCAGGATATGCAACATGACAGGCAGCGGTGTCAGTTGGGGATACTCAGTCGGAATTTTTTTCACATGAAGGTACTAGGGTGTACTTTGAAAAGGATTATAAAGGCGTTTATCAGGCAAATATGAGAAACATTTCCCTCTTCCTGCTAAACTGACTTGCACTCTGAAATCTTGGCTGCATCAATCTCGGCCACATGTATCAGATTACACATATCTGTAGAAGTCTATGGAGAGGAGACAGCACAAGCTGGGGGAGAAATAAGCAGTGACTTACGCTTAGGTTCATGCTGTAGCAAAATAATAACTTTTTGATGACAGCCCAAGTACAATCTATACCAGTCACTACTTCTGTATGGATGCCCTGCATGATCCTGAGGATATTTCTGAGAGATGCTTAAAATGAAAGGGGTTGTCCCATTAAAGACACATATTACACCTTTTACAGGAGACTAGATAAGTGTCACATTGCTGGAGGTCCAACTACTGCCCCCCCCCCCCATGACCTGAATAATGGGAAAATGAAATTCTCACTGTGTCCTCCATGTGAATAGAGCACCTGTGTATTTAAGTGATGAGACTGCAGTCCCGGGAACCACATAGAGGTAATTGGAGTGCTATGGGGTAAGGCCAATTATTCCCGGAAATGGCAGATGAGGTTTAATATTGATAAGGTTATACATTTTGTATAAAAAAAATATGCATGGACGAGGAATTGGGAGTAATTGTTAATAGAGATGAGCGAACACTAAAATGTTCGAGGTTCGAAATTCGATTCGAACAGCCGCTCACTGTTCGAGTGTTCGAATGGGTTTCGAACCCCATTATAGTCTATGGGGAACATAAACTCGTTAAGGGGGAAACCCAAATTCGTGTCTGGAGGGTCACCAAGTCCACTATGAAACCCCAGGAAATGATACCAACACCCTGGAATGACACTGGGACAGCAGGGGAAGCATGTCTGGGGGCATAAAAGTCACTTTATTTCATGGAAATCCCTGTCAGTTTGCGATTTTCGCAAGCTAACTTTTCCCCATAGAAATGCATTGGCCAGTGCTGATTGGCCAGAGTACGGAACTCGACCAATCAGCGCTGGCTCTGCTGGAGGAGGCGGAGTCTAAGATCGCTCCACACCAGTCTCCATTCAGGTCCGACCTTAGACTCCGCCTCCTCCGGCAGAGCCAGCGCTGATTGGCCGAAGGCTGGCCAATGCATTCCTATGCGAATGCAGAGACTTAGCAGTGCTGAGTCAGTTTTGCTCAACTACACATCTGATGCACACTCGGCACTGCTACATCAGATGTAGCAATCTGATGTAGCAGAGCCAAGGGTGCACTAGAACCCCTGTGCAAACTCAGTTCACGCTAATAGAATGCATTGGCCAGCGCTGATTGGCCAATGCATTCTATTAGCCCGATGAAGTAGAGCTGAATGTGTGTGCTAAGCACACACATTCAGCACTGCTTCATCACGCCAATACAATGCATTAGCCAGTGCTGATTGGCCAGAGTACGGAATTCGGCCAATCAGCGCTGGCTCTGCCGGAGGAGGCGGAGTCTAAGGTCGGACCTGAATGGAGACTGGTGTGGAGCGATCTTAGACTCCGCCTCCTCCAGCAGAGCCAGCGCTGATTGGCCGAATTCCGTACTCTGGCCAATCAGCGCTGGCCAATGCATTCTATTAGCCCGATGAAGTAGAGCTGAATGTGTGTGCTTAGCACACACATTCAGCTCTACTTCATCGGGCTAATAGAATGCATTGGCCAATCAGCGCTGGCCAATGCATTCTATTAGCTTGATGAAGCAGAGTGTGCACAAGGGTTCAAGCGCACCCTCGGCTCTGATGTAGCAGAGCCGAGGGTGCACAAGGGTTCAAGTGCACCCTCGGCTCTCCTACATCAGAGCCGAGGGTGCGCTTGAACCCTTGTGCAGCCTCAGCTCTGCTACATCAGAGCCGAGGGTGCGCTTGAACCCTTGTGCACACTCTGCTTCATCAAGCTAATAGAATGCATTGGCCAGCACTGATTGGCCAGAGTACGGAATTCGGCCAATCAGCGCTGGCCAATGCATCCCTATGGGAAAAAGTTTATCTCACAAAAATCACAATTACACACCCGATAGAGCCCCAAAAAGTTATTTTTAATAACATTCCCCCATAAATAAAGGTTATCCCTAGCTATCCCTGCCTGTACAGCTATCCCTGTCTCATAGTCACAAAGTTCACATTCTCATATGACCCGGATTTGAAATCCACTATTCGTCTAAAATGGAGGTCACCTGATTTCGGCAGCCAATGACTTTTTCCAATTTTTTTCAATGCCCCCAGTGTCGTAGTTCCTGTCCCACCTCCCCTGCGCTGTTATTGGTGCAAAAAAGGCGCCAGGGAAGGTGGGAGGGGAATCGAATTTTGGCGCACTTTACCACGTGGTGTTCGATTCGATTCGAACATGGCGAACACCCTGATATCCGATCGAACATGTGTTCGATAGAACACTGTTCGCTCATCTCTAATTGTTAATAATAAACTAAATTCTAAGGTCTTAATCAATGCCAGTCTGCTGTTCCTAAAGCCAACAGGGTCTTGTCCTGTATTAAGAATGATACCTTGGTAGACAGGAATATACTGTTACACCCCTGTAAAGCACTAGTGCATATTCAGTATGCCGCTCAGTTTTGGGCACCAGTTGGTAGAATAGACATCACAAAGCTGGAGAGTTCAGAGAAGGACAACCAAATATGTATTATTGTGTTGTAGGGAAGATCTCACTAATGAAGATAAGCTATCAAAACTAAATGTATCAAGTGTAGTGAAGAGAAAGCCGAGGGAAATACGATATCTCTATATGAATACATAACCGGTCCTCAGTGTATTAAATTATTTAGTTTGTGAACCAAACACAAAAGATGGGGTCAGTGCTTACAGGAAGTGCAAGTCGCAAAATACAGAAGCATTGCTGCCCGAACTGCAAAATTATGGAAGAATTGCAGGATTTGATAGTGCCATAAAGTGCCGTGAGAACT
The DNA here is from genome assembly GCF_031893055.1 of Leptodactylus fuscus. NCBI lineage: Eukaryota > Metazoa > Chordata > Amphibia > Anura > Leptodactylidae > Leptodactylus > Leptodactylus fuscus. Next base: position 241,813,629 of record NC_134266.1, read on the forward strand.
TGAATAAGTACGTCTTTGCAAACCGCAATATAGAGGACTACAGCAGGGGTCAGGAAGGAATATTCTCCACTTTAGGTCGAGAACGTTGCGTATTACAGTACCTGTAAATTGGATGGGATTCTGGCTAATCCCATCCACACAATGCTCACAATTATACCTACGGAAACACTAGCGTTTTCCGTATAGGTATAATAGAAGCATAAAGTCTACAGCGGAATGATGCCGAATGATGCATTTGCATTTTAGTCTTCTCCGCAGCATTTTTTTATTTCAGGTCGCCACAGGAGGCCTTAGTCTAAATAGGTTTTCTTGGCTTTATCATTGACGATCTATCCTTAGCATAGGTCATCAATTAAAGATTGGCAGGGGTCTGACACACTTGAGTGGAACTGAGCAGCGATTAGGCCATGTGACCAATGAACATGACGTCACATGGCCTGTGAAGTAGAAGTGAGTGCCGCTGCCGCTTCAAACAGCTGATCCATAATGGTTAGCTCTAAAAGGATCTAAAATGATGGCCTATCCTAAGTCCCAGAAAACCCTTTTAATGGTGATTTGGGTCTGTGGACAGGTTCAGGCTTTCCCACAAGTGTACAGTAGAATCCAATAGTGGGAATAGTGGGCCACTGAGCCAGTTGGGCCCCCAGCTCAGGGCGGGTTCACACCTGCGCCCGATGCCTGTTTTCAGGTTTCCGTCTTCTGCTCACAGAAGACAGAAACCTGGCAGACCGTGTCTGGCCGTGAGCACCTGTGAGTGTTTTGTGCTCTCCGCGGCAAAACCATTTTTTCTTTTTTAACCCGACACAAAGTGCTGCATGCCTGACTTTGTGTCTGGTTAAAAAAATCCGGTTTCGCCTGGGAAAGCACAAAACGCTCACCGATGCTCGCTGCCGGACACTTTCCAAATGGGTTTGAAAAATGACTGCAGGTTTCCATCTCCTGCCCAGTTTTGGGAAGGAAACGGAAACCTGCTAAACGGAGACCGGGGCGCAGATGTGAACCCGCCCTTACCCTGGTATGGTGCAGTACGCTCATTGCGCTTCATACAGATACAGTATCTCAACCAGGCTATGTATTAGTATAATATACTAGGTAGAAACAACATATACCGTAGAGACATTGGGCTGCTGAGATGACATCTAGGTGCAGAGTTAGGCCAACCAGAATTCTGCCATGGGCCCCAAACTCTCTACTGCACTGCAGGGGCCCCAATAACCTATGTTCTGTCGTCTTATATGTTCTCAAAGTGTGCAGCCTGACATACAGCATAAACCTTTTCTGTCTTCCAAATAAGCAGATAATTTGTTCTATTTATTGGTCAATGTTATGAGGTATCTACATCCTACCCAAAGGACGGGCATTGAGAAGGTCAAGACCTATAAGCACCTGGGTGGGCTGGGCTGATCACATGGAGGCGCTGCACAGAAAGGGTCACAGCAGGCTCTACCTGCTCAGGAGCCTGAGGGCCTTTGGAGTCCAGGTGGCACTTTTTAGGGCCTTTTTTAACACTGTAGTAGCATCAGCCATCTTCCTCGGTGTGGCCTGCTGGGGGAGTAGCATACCAGCCAGGGACAGAAATAGACTTGACAGGCTGGTTAGAAGGGCCAGCTCTGTCCTGGCGAGCCCCCTGGACCCAGTACAGGTGGTAGGTGACAGAAGGATACTGTCTGTGGTGAGCTCCATGCGGGAGAACAACTTCCATCCCATGTATGAGACCGTGATATCACTGGGCAGTACTGTCAGTGACCGACTGCTTCACCCCAAGTGTGAGAAGGAGCTATCGGAGGTCCTTCCTTCCAACCGTGACCAGGCTGTATAATCTACATCAGGCTAAGCGAAGATCACTCCGCATAGAGAACTAAATGATCCTGAGTCCTTTTTTTTCTTTTTAGTTGCTATGACTCCTAGTATCTTATCTATTTGCTATGAACTTGTTTGTGTTCTTTCTTTTAATATATTACTGTATTATCCATGCTGCTGTAATACACTGAATTTCCCCATGGTGGGACTAATAAAGGATTATCTTATCTTATCTTATCTGGTACAACTATAACAATTCAAATAGTACAGGTATAAGCAGTGAGCATGAATAACATAGACATGGCACTTAGAAAGAAAAGCACATGGTAAGATGGCAGGCTATATATATATATATATATATATATATATCATTGTTTATTTATATAGCACCATTAATTCCATGGTGCTGTACATTATTAGATTAATTCCATGGTGCTTTACATTTGGGGGTTACATACAATACACAGAATATACAGGTAGATATAATACTAACAGTGATCGACTGGCACAGTGGGGTAGAGGGCCCTGCCCGCGAGGGCTTACAGTCTATGGCGGAAGCGGGTAGAGACAGAAGGAGAGGGGGAGGCAGTTCAGATGGTGGTGTGGTGCCAGTAATGTTATTGGAGGTTGTAGGCCTTCCTGAATAGGTGAGTCTTCAGGGCCTTCTTGAATCCTGTGATTGTGGGGATCAGTGTTAGGTGTCGTGGTAAGGAGTTCCAGAGTATGGGGGATGCACGGAAGAAATCTTGGAGGCGGTTGTATGAGGAGCACATGAGAGCAGAGCGGAGTAGGAGGTCATTGGAGGATCTGAGGTTACGTGTGGATAGGTAGCGGGAGATTAGTTCAGAGATATATGGAGGGGCCAGGTTGTGGATGGCTTTGTATGTTAGCGTTAGTAGCTTGAACTCAATCCGCTGGGCTATGGGTAGCCAGTGGAGGGACTGGCAGAGGGGAGCAGCCGATGAGGATTGGGGGGTTAGGTGAATTAAGCGAGCAGCACAGTTTAAGGTGGACTGGAGGGGGGCGAGGGTGTTATCTGGGAGTCCATGGAAAAGGGTGTTGCAGTAGTCTAAGCGGGAGATTATGAGGGCCTGGACAAGTATTTTGGTAGTGTCCGGGGTGAGGAAGGAGCGGATTTGGTGGATGTTCTTGAGCTGGAGGCGACAGAAGGTGTTGAGGGTTTGAATATGTGAATTGAAGGATAGTTCAGAGTCTAGGGTTACCCCAAGGCATCGGGCCTGTGGGACAGGGGTAAGTGGGGTTCCGTTAACTTTGATAGGTGGGTCGGGTGGAGGGGCCATATGGGATGGGGTGAAAATGATGAACTCCGTTTTCTCCATGTTGAGCTTGAGAAAACAGGAGGAGAGGAAGGAGGCTACAGCCGTTAAACAATCTGGAATTCTGGCCAGCAGAGAGGTAATGTCTGGTCCAGAGATGTATATTTGGGTGTCATCGGCATAGCAGTGGTACTGGAAACCATGAGATTCTATGAGTTGGCCCAGGCCAAGGGTGTAGATGGAGAACAGGAGGGGTCCTAGGACAGAGCCTTGGGGGACACCTACAGAGAGAGATATAAAACACATAACTTACTAACAGTAACAACCCCTTAATATTACCCTCTATTGTCCCACACACTTTAAAGGAGCTATACAACCTTACAGTATGGGGGACCACTGGCACTCCATCTATGCAGTTTATAAGTGCACAGCCTAATATGGATTGTGGATTTTAGAAATGTGCAAACAACTATTAGGAAATATTTGCATGTAGCTGTGTAGTGGGTCTCTGGAATGAATTTTACCGTGTGTGGACTAGACTAGTCATAAAGAGAGATAAGAGAGGACATGTGTATGTCCCAGGATAGGCATGAGCTGCATTTGCAGTTGGTACATTGGATTGCTGTCCCAGGATCTGTCGACTTACAAGCAAGGAAGAATGCAGGGAATGTACAGTGACTGCGCTTTCATGCAAGATTTTGGTCGTTCTCCTTTAATCAGCTGACAGCCTGAATGTGTATACTGAACTGTATATTACCTTTTATGTAAAAGTAGGGCAGTGCTTGCAAAAGCTTTTAAGTAAAAAGAGGAGTAATGGGATTTGCCTATAGCAACCCATTATTGATTTCCACACTTTTTATTTTCAGCTTTCATACTTAAATCTTCACTACAAAAATGAGAATCAGATTTTTCGCTTTTCTGAGCTAATTTCTACAATCACCACCAATATGTTTTCATTCAAAGAACCCCCCCACACACACACACACAAATCCACCACCACCACTGAATACCCATGCACAATGCTATTATTATTGGCTTATATCAAGCAGATATACTCTATAACCTTGGCCATCTAAAGCAATGGTAACATGTTGCTAGGATGACACGAGTGTACAGTCAGTGACAGTCTGACCACTATGACCACTGGTGCTGGTGCCGTCCTGAGAAAGCCAAGCAGACAAGCAGGTAGGAGACAAAGTGCCACAATTACCACCTCCCTCTAGTGATTGGCTATGGTCTCATCAGTCATAACCTCGCTGACCAGGCTCTGGTGGCGTATCCCAGTGACATGACTGCTTTGCAGATTTTAATATTGAGATTCTCCTCTCTACCAGGCCATTAAAAACATATTAAAAAGAAGAGCGCTTACCCCTTACAGGTGACTAGGACCCAACATGAGTACGTACCATTAATAACCACTATGATGAAAGGAGCCTCACGTGTGTATGTATCACTACTGGATGATTCATGTAACTCTCATTAGTGAATATAGTGTTTATGAATGTGTCATCAGTCTATTACAATGGTATGTGCGTATTCAAGTAATGTCAAGTGGGGGTCAGAGGTGAAAATGTTTCTTCCTGTTATATTGCTTTACAATTTCTTGGGCAGTCAGGGATAAGAAAGGGTGAATGGACAGCAACCTTGGCCATCTGTAGACTATATCCAAGATAAAGATGAAACTAGCCATGTCTCTCTTCAAAATATAGAAAGGGGAAGGAGGGGGGGCAGGAGGCATGGCTAAGCACAAGTCAGGTGCTTTGCATTACAAAGGAGTGGAAATACTTGGGAAACTTGATCACAATATTGGAGGCAGCCATGCTAGTTGCTGGCCATCTTCTAAGCTCCATAGAACCAGAAGAACTCTTAATTATATAAGGGTTTTCTTTTCTCTTTTTTGTTTTTAGAACTGTTTTGCTTGTTTGTCGTCATGTTTGTTTTGTCTTTCTCATATATAGCACTGAACCCTTTGGGTATTAGATTGTTACATTTAATGGTACTTTGTATTTGCTCTATAAACTCATTGCCTCTTTAAAGTATGTTTGCTGTGTTTTTGACTGTTGAAGAGATGCATCTATATGTGAGTGGGGTTTCTGCTGAGCCCATAGTCAGTAGCGGTGGCTGCGTGTATTTGGGGTGTTTGGATGTGATTTATGCCCAGTCTGCATGAAAGGTGAGTGCAAGATTGAGTGAAAGGAGTCAATCGGCCCATGACAGCCGCACTCACATTACGTGTTAAGACGTTCCGAATGTGACAACACTCTGTTTTCAATTAATGAGCCAATTAATAACTCAGTTAGGTTGGGTTCACATCTCCATTGGAGACTCTACTATGGCCAGAGTCCCTTCAGCCTTTGTCTTATTGTTGAGATAGATAGATAGATAGATAGATAGATAGATAGATAGATAGATAGATAGATAGATAGATAGATTTGTGTACACTCCGATATATAGCTATATTTTCTCTATTCTTTGCTTAGATAACTCTTTGCGTCAGTACTAGACATTACCAGACAAGCTTGTTGTGTTTGCGGAGACTTTATTGATGTTTCAGGAGTCATCTTTGGATATTAAGAGTTATTGTCTTTTCAATTTCCAGATGAGTCATTTGATATTTTGCCCTCATTGAAGAGCCCCATAATGATTCACTCCACAGCTTATGAAATTACTAAGGCTTTGGGGGGTATGGTAAGAGACGGATAGAGACAGCGTTGGGGGAGGGGAGGGGGGTGCTATTTTTCCATTCCTATAGCGCCAATATTCTGCTGTACTAATACCTTTGATGTAGCCCTAAGACTGCACCTGCACCTCCCACTGCTGCTTGGAAGACGTCAGGCTTACGCATTAAAAGCATCTGCTTCTGTAGCTGCATCTCACTGTATGAGCAGCACAGTGTCCTATCAACTAGTCGCTGCCGCTGCCACTGTGCTGGAGCTTCACTAACTACAAAGCAGCACTGGGCTTCCATTCATTGATCGATCCCTTTTATACAACCCGTCCAATCATTTAACCCTTACTCATGTTAGAGCTTATAGAAGGTAAGTTCAATGACTGATCCTCTAGACCTATAGAGTGTTAGAAACTGATCGGAATGTAAAACGCTGCGTTATTTCTGGATATTACTGCTGGGTCGGATAGTACAGAGTTATAATAGAGATGGCAATAAATGTTCTAATGATTATTATTATGCTAATATGTGTTATTATATCATTATTTCTTGCACTGAGCCGTGTATGAATAGGTATATTGTGCAGTCACGGTAGTGGCAATGTATATAACACAATAATTATACAGTAGTTAGGACGGCTGAATGGTTTTCCCATGTATCGAAATGTATCGAAATAACTTCTCTTTTTAATAATTTGAAATTTTTTGGTTATTTTATTGTATAGGAGATGATGCAGTAACATATATATATATATATATATATATATATATATATATATATTATAGTATAAGTGATATATATAGTATATTATAGTTATAAGTGATATAATACAATGTATAGGAGATGATGCAGTAACATATATATATATATATATATATATATATATATAATAGTATAAGTTACAATGTATTATATATGATTATATTTATTATTATTATTATTATCATGTATTGTATATTGTAGAGAAAATGTAGCTTAAATCACTTTATTTAGCTACCATTGAATAGGCAGAGAGCTAAATTGTTACTTATTGTATATTATACTGACTATAGTATATGATGGCTAAATGATAAGATGTTATATAAAGGGTTGATGTGTTATAGTATAGAGAGGCTTCTGATATCACGTAACGTTCAGCTTTGAGGTTCTGTGAGGTGATGTTGTGTATCGGCCGGTACCTGCTGGACATAAATCATCCTGCTGCAAGTGTAACGCAACGCTGGCTGTGTATGTGGATTGGTATTCTCATCCTTCCACTGTTGCTGTGCAGTCTGCAGTCAGTCTCATGAATGGAGTGACGTACCAATAGCTGTTTCTTATGGGTAAAGTACAGTGATACATTCTAGATAGATTCGCAGCAGACAAGGTCACGCTGACGGGGATTAAGATCACTTTTTAATTAACTTGTTCCCTTTGTTTTGTTCTCTCAGTCAATGGTACCCCAGGGAGCCAGCTTTCCACCCCTCGCTCGGGGAAATCACCAAGCCCATCACCGACCAGCCCAGGAAGTCTGCGGAAACAGAGGGTACAGTTGTTTATTTCTTATCTATTGTTATTGCTGCCAAAATATTTGGTGCATTATTGCATTGCTTCCTGTTGTCACTGTCACTTGTCAATCAGAAATGTACCGTGCCAGAAAAAAATGCATATATATACTGTATATATGTATATACTTAAGGTAAGTGCTTACTAATTCTCTCATAGTCCTATTTGTACCTTGGGATATACATTGTGCTCTCTAGCGCCTACTATAGATCGTCTCCATTAAATTGCAGTCAGAGGATGAACGGACACAGCGCCTCCATTCAGATCCTCCGCGAATATCAGTTCACATGACTACATTGTCCATATTGATAAGGGTTTCAAGTAAGCCATGTAGAAATATCTCTCCACTGATGAGAAAGATCTCTTTATGACATTTAGATCTTTACTCTGTCAGTCTCTTGCCCCAGAAGATGTCTCAGGATTTGACCTGGATGAACCATAGACAGCCATCTTGCCATTTTGGTCTGGTGAACCTCATGGGTCTGGTTAGCCGTGTGATGTGAATAGCTGCCATGGAAAAGCTTCTTGGATTATTCAGTTTCCTTAAAGGGCAACTCCAGTGGAAATGATCTTTTGATATGTCATAGTGGCAGTGATAAGATCAGACTGTGACATCTATAATGCCGGGCCATCACTTATTTATAGAACTAAAGGACCCCAAAGCACTTGAAGAATACTCATAGGTGTTGGAGAAATGTCCCATTCCTCTGAAATCCATACACCTCTCCCGAACAAGCCTTTTCAGTTGAATGGAAGGGATCTCCAGTTGCAAAGATTTCTGCATCATATCTGCTACTTGTGAATATACCTTTATATATCTTTTCTGCAGTTATTCTGTTGGAAGTTCTCAGAAAAAAAAAATTGTACCAAATAATGTATATTTGTTATGAAAATGATATGGATTTCATTGCGTGAACACACCCTAATACGCTGCAGATTTCCTGTATGCAGTTATGCAACAGTGTATCCACAACGTGTGAACATACCCCTACAACTGTCACGTTGTACATGGAGTCCAGTTTATAGAACAGGAGGTCTGATATATAGTTTTCTGTTCTTCCAATGCTTTGGAGTCCAGTAGGCGGATTCTATTCAGTGATTGACAGTTCTTTGTATACATGCGGATATAGTCAAGGAGTGAAACCGCCCACTGGACTCCTAAGCATTGAAAGATTAGGACTCTCAATCATAAGTTACAGGTTACCTGGCTATTCACATTAGATGTGTATTGGCTGAACATGACAATATCAACTGGACCGGCCGACCATCTAACATGTACTTGGGCCTCAGCCGCTCTTCCCTAACAGTAGATGTCAGTGGAGATAAGAATAGGGGATTTGGGTCGGGCTCAACATGCTCTGTATGAAGTTATAGAAGACCATATTAAGGGAAACCAGCAGGAAAGTAGAGATGCAATGGGCAATGCAAAAGAATACCAAATGGATTAAATGCTTAAAGGGATTTTCCAGCAGTTAAAAAACTTCTTGGGATTACCATAAACAGATGGTAGTCACTCTCACTGGTCCGGTTCTGACACCGCCTGGTTCCCGCTGCTTTGACTGGTGACAGGAAATACATGGAGCTTGTCATCCAGCCAATCACTGGTTGTTCTAGGTCACTGCCGTGATCAGTGATTGGCTAAAAGGACATCCTAGCCACTTCCTGTCTGTCAAGACACGTGCAAGTGAAGATGGGATGGAGCTGGGCAGCAACATAACTGGTATATATAACATGGTAACAGGGATCTATAAAAGTGAGTACCTTTTTTATGGTAGGACCCCCATTCTGAGCTAAGTTACATCAGCCTGAGCCCCCTTTAAATAACATGCATACAAAGTGAAGGTCTTCATCACTACAAAGCTCTGCATCGTCTAGCTTGTGCATCATTCATGGGTCCGTACTAACATGGCTACCCATGGCAGAGAACATTTCATTGCAATAATGTGGCCATATGTCAGCCCTATATGGCGGTACTGTCAAGGTGAGGTGGTAATTCCCTTTTCTCCGTACACAAGTGAAGCAAACATTGATTTATTAACCTGGGCAGAAGACATATCCAGGTCACAAGATGTGTGAATATAATACAGTTCTGATCTGGAGCAAAAGGTGAAATCTGTAGGGATATTTAGGGGGATAAAAGAGAATACTTTCAGGTATAATTTGCAATTCTGTAAGTAACAGGCAACTAAGCAGAGATTACTTCACCTGCTGCCATATAGGATAACATCCTGCAGGATAGGATTAAGGCTATGTTCACATCTGCATTGGAGTGCCCCTGTGCATAAAAAATTGCCAGATGAACCTCAATTTTTTTCCATCTGGCAGTCACTTTAGGGGTCCATTCACACATTTAAATTCCTTACCATTTTCCTCCATGTGAATGGACCCTTAAAGAACGGACAGACCCAATGGATCCATTTATAGTCAATGAGGTGTGTCAAGTGCCATTGGTGTCCACCAATGGGCCAGAACAATGGACAGAGCGCTGCAAATGTGAACATAACGTTATGTACAATATCACAATGAAGTTTTTTTGTGCAGTGCAATATATACAGTTAGCTGAATTTTTTGTGTCATTGTAATTTTATGTTTGTGGGATACATTTATAGGTTTACTTCCCCAAAGAAACTGATTGTCGCCTACTATTGAAGTGAGGATATGGCGGTAACCTAGTCTCACAAAGATATGTATATCAGGTTTTTCCTGCCACAAGCAAGCACAATAAACAAGTGTACTGATCAGCAAAGGAAAGCAGGTTTCTTATATGTGAAAAGGCAACTGCAAGATTGTACATCCCAAAATTACCGCGTACTATTAGGAGAATGAAGGCGACTGCTGTGACTAAGGCGGCATTCACATTGTGTTTCCAGAATACATTAGTCAGAGGCCAAAATAGTAAGAATGTCCCAGTGCTCTCCATCTGACCAGTATACATCAGTGTTCTGCAAATAAACATGGTGGATTAGCATAGTAAAATACCGTATGCTTTACCATGCAATAGTTTCCAGTTAAAATAATGTATATATTATATTAAGGGCCCGACACATGACTGCAATAGTAGTTCAGGAGTGGTCACTTAGTGGTCGTATTGTGGATTATTCTGTATTGTGGATTACAGCCTTAGTGGTTGTATTGTGAATTATAGTCTGTGTTATGGATTACAGCCTTAGTGGTTGTATTGTGAATTACAGTCTGTATTGTGGATTACAGCCTTAGTGGTTGTATTGTGAGTTATAGTCTGTATTGTGGATCATAGTCTGTATTGTGGATTACAGCCTTAGTGGTTGTATTGTGAGTTATAGTCTGTATTGTGGATTATAGTCTGTATTGTGGATTACAGCCTTAGTGGTTGTATTGTGGATTATAGTCTGTATTGTGGATTACAGCCTTAATGGTTGTATTGTGGATTATAGTCTGTATTGTGGATTACAGCCACAGTGGTTGTATTGTGGATTACAGCTTTAGTGGTTGTATTGTGAGTTATAGTCTGTATTGTGGATTATAGTCTGTATTGTGGATTACAGCCACAGTGGTTGTATTGTGGATTATAGTCTGTATTGTGGATTACAGCCTTAATGGTTGTATTGTGGATTATAGTCTGTATTGTGGATTACAGCCACAGTGGTTGTATTGTGGATTACAGCTTTAGTGGTTGTATTGTGAATTATAGTCTGTATTGTGGATTATAGTCTGTATTTTGGATTACAGTTTTAGTGGTTGTATTGTGGATTACAGCCTTAGTGGTTGTATTGTGGATTACAGTCTGTGTTGTGGATTACAGCTTCAGTGATTGTATTGTGGATTACAGTCTGTATTGTGGATTACAGCCTCAGTGGTTGTATTGTGGATTACAGCATTTAAGGAGTACGCTTTCAAATGAATCCAATTGAATACAAAATTGGTTTAATTTGAAAGTGTGGTCCTTAAAGGGGTTGTCCAGGGAGTTTAATCAACCAGCCCCCATAACACAGGTGATTATCAGTGAGATCAGGGAAGGAGGGAAGGGATGGAGCGACCAGGGGGTCAGAGGGCTTCTTCCATTCAGGGGTTGGAAACCAGGCTGGAATCCCTAGGTCCATCATCAAGACTCCCCCCACAGATCAGGTAAGTGATTCTAAACTCCCCAGACAACCCCTTTAACCAATATTAAGCTAAGGTAAGGATGGACACTACTTTATGGAACAGACAGGCTGAGCCTCCGGCCTCTCTGATTAATATATATGTTCTAGGTTTAGGGGGGTGAAGATTAAACTTAAAGAGGTTATCAAGTCATGTGCTCTTCTATGGGATTGTGATCACTGCTGGAGATTACAACGCCATGGAAGTGAATGGAGCACTAGTAAAGCAAGCACACTTGTCCCCTGCCTTCTTGGTCATTGTGTGACACAGCCGTTAGGCCCCCAGCAATCGGACACTTATCCCCTGTCCTGTGAGACAGTCAATGACAGCTGAAGGCTTACTTCACACTGCTCCTTCCAAGTGTCCTTTTCCCTTAGATGCCAGGCACTGATTCTGAGCGCTGTATAGCGGTAGATATCTACTAGTTCTACCAACAGTAGATATCGGTACATGAACATTAGGTGATGTCTTTAAGTCAGGAGACATTTACATATTTGTTTGTCTTTCCAGACATCGAAATGTAAAAAGTAGAATTGAGCGAACCATGACATTGAGACTCTCATTGTTAGTGCTACGGCTATCTGACATACTTTAAGGAGCCTCCTCGTAGGTTGCTAGGAGCTGTGGATATTTTTACAATAGCATAGCCCTTTTTTTGTAACCAGTGTACGGTACCATTTATTCACATAGACTCTTGTCACATGACTTGGAAACAATATAATTACATTGTAACAAAAGATTTCATTCCCATTGTTTTCATTACAGAAATGATGCAGTTAATTTTAGTGCAATTACCATTGAGACGGATGATAGGAGTATAATTCATGGCAGCAATTACACCACATTAGACAGACAGTGACGTACAAAGAGCTCTTTTCCTACAATTATTGTTTTATATTTGGCAATTTAAAGATAATCCATTCATTTACATTGATTTACATATTTTGTACTAATCCCAGGTTTCGTTCTTTATTATAATCCAGAGCTGCATTCACAATTCTGCCGGTTGCTCTTAGAAACTATCTATAAACTGGTTGACAGATCTATCACTTATACATCTCCTTATACCAGTTGACTATCTATGGTGTAAGGAGCGGTCATGGCTTATCCTTAATAACAAATATTGGAGGGAAAGAAGGGTTGGACATGTTTGATTTCAGCATGCCCAATTTTTTGTTCCGAAGGAAGAAAAGTTCCCATCAGGGATGTGTGGCAGCAACTTAATCTCATCATTTTTCAACATCAGATTACTACAGAGTGCCTCGTATGAAGATTACCGTATATACTCGAGTATAAGCCGACCCGAATATAAGCCGAGGCCCCTAATCTGACCACAAAAAACTGGGAAAACTTATTGACTCGAGTATAAGCCGAGGGGGGGGAAATGCAGCAGCTACTGGAAAATTTAAAAAATTAAAATGGTTGGAGTTTTTGGGTGCAGTAGATGCTGGGTGCTGGGGAGGGGAGGAGGTGTTTTAGTTGTCTGTCTGCCCCTTCCCTGAGCTTGAGGACTGTTTTTCTTCCCCCACTTGGAATTCAGTCTGGCTGTATATAGGGTATCTGCAGTGCTCCTATTAACCCCTTCCCGACGGAACAGGAGCACTGCAGATCCCCTATATTCAGCAGACCGGGACTGTCAGACACAGGGATACCTAATGTGTATGTGTGTCATAGTCATTCTCTACTTTTATATGTATTCTAGGGAAAGGAGGGATTTACAACTTGTATTTTTTTATTTTTTTTAATCATTTCTTTTGCACTATTTTATGGGAGATTCTATACATTGATATTGTGGATGATCATAGACCCCCCTCCTAAAAAAAAAAAAAAAAAAAAAATTTTTTTTTTTTTTGCTGACTCGAGTATAAGCCGAGGAGAGCTTTTTCAGCACAAAAACTGGGCTGAAAAATTTGGCTTATACTCAAGTATATACAGTATACTTCCAGATTATAATCTTAGCGCCTGCTCTGTGCAGATATGGAGCTATAAATTCTGGGACACAGCTCGAAACTCAGTATTAGGGCCCCTTCACACGGCTGAAACGCGCGCGTTTTTTTCACATTTTTTTACGCGTGTAAAAATGAAAACGTCGCGTTTACGCAACGTTTTAATAGACGGCGCGTAAACGCGGCATTTACGGTGCATCTTTTGACCACGTATTATTCATTTTTACACGCGTAAAAAAACGTGCAAAAAACGTGCGCGTTTCAGCCGTGTGAAGAGGCCCTAAGACTGTTTTCGCAAACTTGAGACTCTGTGTGTCCCGGGTTTATCAGCCTGTGGTGGGAAATGAACTCATAGCCTTATAAATATCTATGATACTAGGAGTCCCTACCTGTCCTGCACTATAACCTCTATAGGACAGTATATACGTCTGCCATCATAGATAACTAGAATACTAGGAGTTTGTCTCCCACCATAGTTTACAGGCCAAGAAATCCACTTTACACATGGATCACGTCTCAAGTCCAAGACTCAGTAGTGTGACACTAGCTTTGGACTATGACTATGATACAGGCCGTATCTAAGGATGAGGCCTTAATGAATATTGGCAAATAATTCGGTGTAAACCCCTTTAACAGTGTTATCCCATGAATAGAGATGAGTGAATAGTATTCAATCGAATACTCGTATCGGTTGAATATCACGCAGGAAAATTCCATTGAATTCAATTCAAAAACCTCCTCGTGCTCCTCGTCCTGCTAATTCCTGAACTTGGAGGATCCAATGTGCCGAACTTTGGTTTCCATGGAAATTGGAACAACATCCCCGTTTTTTCCCATAGACTATAATGGTATTCGATATTCGCACGATTACCACTCGCTCATCTCTACCCATGAATAACATATATCACCTATGGGTCCAACCACTGGGGCGCCCACTGGTCACAACAATAATTCAGTGTCCCCCATGTCAATAGATCGGTGGTCACTCACGTGTACTGTTAATTCATTCATTCATTGTCTATGGGACTGACAAAGATAGCGCTATAGGGTAGGGTTTTATTTAACCCTTACCTTTGTGGTTTAGTACTTTATGTGGTGTATATCATCCTGCGAGCAACATTCAAAGATCCGGGTTAGCTAGAATAAACTTGATTTTTGGCCTTGTTCCATAGTACATTGGGCGCTATTGAATTATTCAGTAGGTTCTCTACAAGATTTAACAAACGTCTCATTGCATTACCGTCATCATTCACTTTAATGGATTCCAAGGACGTCCATAAACTATTTCTGGACACCCTTAGAAAGGTCTGAATGTTGTGCAGTCTCCTCTTGGTTCCTCCATTGACATGGACAATGAAAAGGCTTGACAGCAATGTCGGAGCTTCCTATCACAGAGTGACTATAACTTGCCGCTTCTCCTTTTAGCCTGTCTGATACGAAATGTTAAAGAGAGCGGGCTGGAAGTGTAAATCATGTCTGACAGTCGGAGATGGAAATTCATGCTGGTGGACGTAATGTTTGCACAGGAACTCATCCTGGTTTCTTCATTTATTGCTTATTTTAAGCTTAATAAACCCAAATTAGATGGTAAGAGAAAACAGGGTGTCATGGGTAGACCCTTACCGACTTCTAGAAGAAAGGCTAGGTAACAGGAGGACTGGTGTATTGATAGATCGTATAGGTGGTGCACACACCCTGTATATCAACAGTGCAATGTCTATCAAATAAAGATAGGGGGCGCTCACCAAAGCGTTATATCATAAAAGGCCTGGCCTGTTTTGTGCAGTGACTCTCTCCCATGATAATTGTGAATGATTTTATGGACATATGGAATAAAAATTAGATTGTAGGATACAACGCTCTGGTGAGTGGCCCCCATTTTCCTTACCAGTACGTTATATTTTATCATTCAGTATTATTGGAAAATGTATAACACAGAGATTGATGAAATATACATGTGCTCATTATGGAAATGTCCCTTTGGATTATTGAGCCCAAATTCAAATTAAGGCCTAAATTATTAAAGGGAACTTGTAACGTTCAATATGTAGTGTAATCTGTAGGCTGTATGCTCTAGTGCAGGAGAAACTGAATGGATTGATATGTAGGTGTGTGGGATTGAGAGCTGTCTATATACACTGTTACAGCAATGGCTGTCAGTCACTATGTAGTGTTGTCAATTAGAGGCATGTTGACTGAATCTGGCAATTTTGGCAAATCGGACGACCATGAAGTCACAGATCTGCTACAGATTTATATCTTCCATAGTCATTGGCCAAATCTAGTTATCCTGTTGTGACCATTCTGTCTACTGTGTATAGCCTTGTACAGCTACACATAATCCTTTGGAGTTAGCTCAGAAAAATGAGACGAAATAAGGACAATCTGATCAGTTAAGTTATCTAATTTATAAATGGGACCAGCACAGACCCACTGCTGGAAGCAACAGCATAGGCCAGTGACATCACATTTGTCAGCATAGACAAGTGACATCACATTTGTCAGCATAGGCCAGTGACATCACATCTGTCAGCATAGGCCAGTGACATCACATCTGTCAGCATAGGCCAGTGACATCACATTTGTCAGCATAGGCCAGTGACATCACATCTGTCAGCATAGGCCAGTGACATCACATCTGTCAGCATAGGCCAGTGACATCACATCTGTCAGCATAGGCCAGTGACATCACATTTGTCAGCATAGGCCAGTGACATCACATTTGTAAGCATAAACCAATCTGACATCAAATTTGTCAGCATAGGCCAGTGACATCACATTTATCAGCATAGGTAAGTGACATCACATTTGTAAGCATAGGCCAGTGACATCACATTTATCAGCATAGGTAAGTGACATCACATTTGTAAGCATAGGCCAGTGACATCACATTTGTCAGCCTAGGCCAGTGACATCACATTTCTCAGCATAGGCCAGTGACATCACATTTGTCAGCATAGGTAAGTGACATCACATTTGTCAGTATAGGCCAGTGACATCACATGTTTCAGCATAGGTAAGTGACATCACATTTGTAAGCATAGGCTAGTGATGTCACATTTGTCAGCATAGGCCAGTGACATCACATGTTTCAGCATAGGCCAGTGACATCACATGTTTCAGCATAGGCCAGTGACATCACATGTTTCAGCATAGGCCAGTGACATCACATTTGTCAGCATAAACCAGTGACATCACATTTGTCCTGACTGGTTTGCCTTTCTGTGAGCTGCATTACCAAGCACAGCCAGTGTATGGCACTGTACTTGGTAGTCACTGAAGAAGCCTGGGATAGAATATACTCTGTGACTGGATGCCTGTAAGAGATCATTGGTCCTCCAGGTCTGCTCTTAACCCACGAGATACAAGGACTTTGTTTCCACACATATTGAAGAGCCGTATTCTAGGCTTACCATCTTACATAAGCATTCCCCGGTGCCCAGGCTGTAACATAGTAACACGAATTATCCTGCCGTTATTGGGGCAAATGTTATTCCTGTATCGTAGACACAAAGAATATTTTATTAGAATTGACTGTATGAATAAACAGCAGAACCCAGAACAGATGGTGACAATGCACATAAATATGCAATAAATATGCCAAGCGCCATTCCATAGGGGCCAAATCTCAATGTACTCAACCACCTTATTTATAAACATCTTCTCTTTACATAATATAACAGGGTAAATTGTTACATTGTTGCTGGATTTACTGTGTTATGTTCCATCTATATATAATGTGTTCTGTCTGTATATCTTCTGCTGGCAATAACCTAGGAGGAGGCCCCACCATAAACTAAAAATGGGCCCCCAATAATGGTGATAGATTTGATAGGAGGGATGGCGTTTGTTGCCCCCAACACCCCCTTACTCTTACTTCGGACAATTCTCCACTCCAGTTCCTCTGGGGAGGGCAGACCTGTACAAGTTCTCACTAACCAGCAGTAAAGAGGGTGGGATAAAGGGCCTGAGAGTATCCGAATAGGCTGCCTGTATAGTCCATATATCCAACATTGATATTTGCCAATAAATGTATTTACCCTTACCCATACTCTTAGACACCTAAAATTATGTAACAGCTGACCAAGTTATTGTGTAATTGTTGTCCATCACTCACTATTGTAATTTTGACCATGCTCATGTTGAAATCCTGGGTCAAAAGTGACATTGAGTTTTCTTGAGGCAAAGCCTACACTGCCATCATTGAAGTCTAGCGCTCTAATCCATCATAGGATCAGAGCAATGGTCTGAAATGCCGACAAAATGATTCTCCATCACCGTTCATCTGCATCACCCTACACTGCCATCATTGAAGTCTAGCGCTCTAATCCATCATAGGATCAGAGCAATGGTCTGAAATGTCGACAAAATGATTCTCCATCACCCTCCACCTGCATCACCCTACACTGCCATCATTGAAGTCTGTTGCTCTAATCCATCATAGGATCAGAGCAATGGTCTGAAAGCCGACAAAATGATTCTCCATCACCCTCCATCTGCATCAACCTACACTGCCATCATTGAAGTCTGTTGCTCTGATTCATCATAGGATCAGAACAATAGTCTGAAATGCTGTGAAAATGATTCTCCATCACCCTCCATCTGCATCAACCTACACTGCCATCATTGAAGTCTGTTGCTCTAATCCATCATAGGATCAGAGCAATGGTCTGAAAGCCGACAAAATGATTCTCCATCACCCTCCATCTGCATCAACCTACACTGCCATCATTGAAGTCTGTTGCTCTGATTCATCATAGGATCAGAACAATAGTCTGAAATGCTGTGAAAATGATTCTCCATCACCCTACACTGCCATCATTGAAGTCTGGCGCTCTAATCCATCATAGGATCAGAGCAACGGTCTGAAATGCCGACAAAATGATTCTCCATCACCCTCCACCTGCATCACCCTACACTGCCATCATTGAAGTCTGGCGCTCCGATCCATCATAGGATCAGGGCAATGGTCTCAAATGCCGACAAAATGACTCTCCATTTGACTTTGCTGTTCTATTAGCAGAGAAAGTTGTACTTGCAGGCCTTTTCTTCTGCTAGGAAAATATACTTTTACCCTGTTTTTAAGATTCCAGTGCTTGGAGATGGAAGGAAATGGTGGGAGCTCCATCTGCATCAAACTTTAGCAGTATTTTAGTCCTATGATGGATCAGAACAACAGACTTCAATGATGGCTTGTGAACAGAATTTGCAGGTCACTTTTTTATGTGCAGAGTCTTACAGATCATTTACGATCTACTAAGAACTTTGAGAAACGAATATGCAAATGAGTTCTCCTTGGAGGATAAAAGAAAACTTGCTCTTGCACCGCTGATGGAAAGGTCACTTCCTATAGATCAATGCCGCTTCTCTAACATTGAAGTCATGGCATTCTTTGTGACATTCGATAATATGCCTGATGTCAGATGACACAACTGACCCAATATAACAGATATTTACCAGGACTGTTTATTTTGTATCCGTGTTAATTGTTCCTTTAGCACGGCCATACATCTATAGGTGCCGCAGACTTTTCCATCATTAGCCGACTATTCTTTAAAAATAAATGTACGGAATACGATGTGTAACTGATCTCATACTTTGCCCGGTTGCCTGGCAACGGGCGCCGTTACAGAAAATCTCTTCCCTCTATTAAGGAATGCATGCCCCAATTTTGAGGATTTTTTCGCTTCGGAATAAGGTTTATTTTTCCTCTTCTAGATGGAAGGTCGGTTTCACAAAGCCATTTGTTTTGACATGTTGAAATATAGATTTGAAGTAACTCCTGGTGCCAGACTTTGATGTTAGGGCTGTTGTAATGACAGATGTGTATGTCGGCGCTGGTTCGCCAGATGGGAATATTCAGCACTTATTTTGTCCTCGTGCTGTCATTAATGAACGGCGGCCATTACCCACAAACACTTGAGAAGTTTTCCAGATGAATTAATTGCCGCTGTGATTCTGTAGTCGACCTTTACGTACCTATCACTCATGGCATCTGCATATTAATTACTGCTAAATAGTCTTTGCGTGTAGCATATTAATTATAGGATTTAGATAAATTCTCTGTTTTGTGGAAAAAATTGTAAATTAGAATTGAATGTTTCCAGTAGCAACCAAACATAGCAATTATAATGGATGTACAATTCATGCGTTCTTACAGTCCTCTGACCTGGGCTGTAAAAGGGGTAAGACGGAAAAAGATGTTTCTTTGTGATCTCGAAAGGTAGTGAAGGGTATAAAACGTGAACATGGACCGTACATCATATGTCTATGGACTGTATACCACGGTTAAACTCTGGCTGGGTTAGACAGTCAGAACACAGATTGCTGCCTCACCATCCAACCCAGGGCTGAGGCAGGGTATTTCAACCGGGCTCTGGCACTTATTATTTGCCTGTGATTACATTAGTTTTCAGGTTCTGTGTTCTCAGAATTCACTCCTAATACCCTTTCCTGTATTCTGCTGAATTCCTAGGTTAGTGATCTCCTTACAGTCCTGGTTTTACCCCTCTCTTGCTGATTTGGCTACATCTTCTAAATGTCCCCCAGGAAAGGCAGCATGGCTGTAGGATCAGACTATATAGGATTTGTTTGAAGTCTGTTCATGGGAGACACATCGGCCTGTTCAGGAGACACAGAAAAGCAGAGTTAGTTTATTTTTCATCTGACTCTAGGTTCACACTGCGCCTGGGTCTCCATTCTTCCCCAGCGGATCCAAAGAACGGAAACCTAATCCACTTAAAAAGTACTTGGCCGGGAAAACCGCGGACCGCATAAACTATAATGGGATCTGCAGGTTTCAAGCTAAAAAATGTGAAAAAACATGGGAGGACTTTTCTCTCTGCATTTTTCAAGTAAATTCAGAGATGGAAACCGCAAACCAGGCGTAGGTGGCGCAGGCAGGCACAAAATAAAAATGCCTGCAAATATGGAAACCACTTTTAATTTTAACATACACTGAAAAATTAGCTATAAAGTTATATTTTATATTTACTCCTGAATCATGATGGATCCTTCCTGGTAGACGCTGGATTTTATCTCCTTTTCTATTGAAAAATTCGCCAGATTCTGTTTATACAGGACTTATTTTAGGTTTGTTTCTTCGACACAGTGTGTGTTGTGTATGCATGAATGTTCATCCTACGGGGACTCTGCCACAAAATCGTCAGAGAGAAAAGTCCTGCACCGAGGACTTCTCTCTCCGGCAGTTTTATACTGAAACTGAGGGTCTATGGGATGTCTGTGGGTAACCACTGTTTTAGGGGACAAGCTCTCCATGAATCAGGTCTCCCAGCAGACCCAACGACGGTGAGCCCCGCACAAATATGAACCTAGACTTAGTCATGTGCTAAAGGCATGGCAGTGAACCCATCTCATTAAAGCTGCAAATTTGGTGTAGAAAATTCTACAACTGTCCCATTTATAGTATATGAATACAAGAATATTGAAGAAACCCTTGTTTGCTGCATCCAATATAAGAAACATAAGGAATGTATTACCCTTTGCAGAAAATTCAGCATAAAATCTAAGAGGTGGGAATATAACCTTAGAATAAGTATAGTATATAGATGCGAATGAACACTGTGCTGACAAGAGATTCTACTATAAGTTAGTGCAGGGGTAGGGAATAAGCGAGTATTGAAATATTTGAAAATTCGGAATTTGATTTGAGTAGACCTCAATATTCGACTATTCGTTCAAATATCGAATCCCATTATAGTCTATGGGAAAAACATGCTCGTTTCAGGGAAACCAAAATTCGACCAATTGGAGTCACCAAGTTGACAATGACACCACAGTAAATGATGTCAACACCTCTGGAATGCAACTGGGACAGAAGGGGTAGCATGTCTGGGGGCATCTAACACACCCAAGTCCCTGTATTATTATTAGTATTATTGCTGCTGCTGCTGATTTAGCCAGCCATTGACTGTATACATTTTTTTTCGATGCCTACGTTGTCCTAGTCCCTGTCCCACCTCCCCTGCATAGTTATTGGTGAAAAAAAGCGTAAGGGAAGGTGGGAGGGGAATCGAATATTTACTGCATTTACCGCGTGGTATTTGACCGAGTACGAGTATTTTGAATACCATAGTATTTGATTGAATACCTACTCGATCGAATACTTCTTGCTGATCTCTAATGGGAAACCTTCAGCTCTCCAGCTGCTGTGAAACTACAACTCCCAGCATGCTCCATTCACTTCCATGGGAGGTGTAAGGACAGCAGAGCAAGTATGCATGCTGGGAGTTGTGGTTTTGCAACAGCTGGAGAGCCAAAGGTTCCCTACCTCTTCATAGAGGATTTTGGTTGTTAGCATGTTTTTGCAAGTAAACAACAGTTTTATTTACAAAAAAACGGCCATACAACAACAATAGTTTAAAACCAAGCTATGGCCAATACGTGTGTCCCTGCCCCAAAAAACTACACCTTAAAGGGGTTTTCCAGGACTTAAGCATTAGTGAACTGACCTTAGAATAGGTTGTCGTCATGAAATCATGGAGATTTGACGTCCCACCAATCAGCTGCTGAAAGTGTCCATGCCAGTCAGAGCTGTTTGCAGCTCATTCTCATTCAGATGAATAGAGATGAGCTGCAATACCAAGCACAGCCATTATCCAATTTACAACTTGTGCTTGGTAAGCATTGAAGAGCTCGCAACGCTTTTCCACTTGAAAACAGCTTATGGATGGAGGACTGATGAAGAGTAGGTCATCAAAATATCATAATCCTGGAAATCCATTTAATTATTGTTAAACTAAAGTCTGTGACAACAGACAAACACATTTTATACACTGAGTTGTACAAGAGTGTATGTAGAATAAAAGAATAGAATGGAATGGAAGAATAGAAGAATAAAATGGAATAGAAGACTAGAATAGAAGACCAGCAGAATAGAATAGAAGAATAGAATAAAAGAACAGAAGAGAAAAGAATAGGGGTCGGCAACATATGGCACTCCAGCTGTTGTAAAACTACATCTCCCAGCATGCATACTTGCTCTGCTGTTTTTCGACCTCCCATGGAAGTGAATGGAGCATGTTGGGAGTTGTAGTTTCACAGCAGCTGGAGAGCCGAAGGTTGCTGACCCCTGTAATGGAAGAATAGAAAAGAATAGAATAGAATGCTTGATCCTGCAGGAAATTTGGTAAATGTGCATAGAAACACAATGGGATTTTCATGCAAAAAAAGAAATGACATTGATCATCATCCAGCAATCCATCTAATCTAATAATCAATTTAATAATCAGGCATTTATTTCCAGTTTAGAACTACAAGAATAAGAGGTAGAAGAGGAAACAGAACCAATTAGAAAAAAACTTTGGGTAAAAAAGCTATTGATATAAATAGACTTTTTTAAAAAAAATTCTGCTGAAGTTCCTCCTACCTGAGAAAAGTCATTTTCTATACTTTTTTTTTTTTTTTTTTTTGAAAATTTGATAATCCAGAATATTTGATTACGTGAAACCTTTAAAATCCTATTGGTACCAGCTCAAACATTACTGCCCTGTATACTTGAAAAGGTGGAAAGTGTTACATAAAATTCTGTAGTAGTTGCTATCATAAGACTGACATACAATAGACTGTGGGGCATGCAGGTTTCTCTCATTCGTTCCAATGGGAGACAATAGCATTTGGACAGTATCCTTTTATCCATTTTTGTATCCCATTTATGGGTTTTCATTCCACATGAAAGTTCTATGGTAAATTTGTGAGCATTGTTTCTATTTTTCTATTAGATGGTTTTGATCAAAGAGGATCACAATGGTTGATCCCAACTGCAGCAGGTGGACATGAGATATTTGGGTGTTTCTCATGTAATGGCAGTAACAAACTATGTACCAAAAATCGGGCTATTTATATTTACAGGTCATCTTCTAGCCCATGGCTATCCTGACTGCGGTAATGAGAATTCTGTATGGGGCCTTTTGCTGAATTTATATGATATGCTATTTAGTCTATGGAACACAATGTACAGATGTGGCTATCACAGATACTATGTATCAAGACAATTAAAAGAATACTAAATGTGTCATTGTCTTTTCACTTTTTGTTTACTGTTGTATGGGGGGGGGGGGGGGGTTGGTGAACGTTTTTGTATTATACTTTCTTAAACTATTTTAGTTCCTTTCACTAGAAAACAGGCACCAAAATTCTTCCTAGCAATATTCTAACAAAGCTCTTGCCAGGATAAATTTGAATACATTTGTATTGCCTTATGTACAATATGTGACTTTGACTACTAGTGATATCTGTTTTGTATAACTAGAACTGTGTTCTTAGTAACATGTGGAAGTTGAGAATCTTAGCTTTCATATGACACCAGAACCAGTGCTAGTGGTATAAAACTGGACATATAGCTATTTGAAACAATCCTCCTTCCCCTTTAGCAATTGCTACATTTGTATATACTGCCAACAGAAATGTGTACAGATTTTCCCAATTTCATTGGTGCTAGGGATAACTTTAGAGCCTTTTTTTCTATCAAAAGGAAGTAAAACTGGTTAATAAGGTATATTACAAAATTCTTCATGAAACCCCCCCCCCCTGCACAACAGTAGAACAAAAGTGAAACACTTACTCTTTAACTTCATGTACAATTTTTTTCTCTACTTTCTGTTGTTTCTTCTATTTGCCTCTACATTGTCTTTATCACTTCTGTAGACCTTTTCTCAGAAAATATATCCGCCGCTAGCAACTAATTTGTTATATCCTGTAAACTGTTCCGTTGCGAAAGGAAAATGAATAAAATTGTCTCCTGCTATAAAATCCATTTAATTTCCTCTGTTACTTTGTTGCGGTGTTTTTGAACTGTTACTATGTCTCATGTATTACGTTATCGCTTTGTACTTTGATACACGGCAGTGTTAGTAGTCGCATTATGACCTTTCACACTATTTTTGACTATGTTTTTGGCATCTGTTATGTAATGCTGTGTGAATTGTCAGCATAAGATTTGTTTGTGACAGAATAAATATGAAAACTATTACGAGGAATAACAGGTGAACAAATCTATAATACACTTCATCTTACAGGACCTGTATCGTCACCTGTCATCGGATGATTTGGATTCAGTAGGAGACTCAGTTTAAAAGAGAAAATGGAGCAGTGTTTCTGGTTTGTGACTCGGTGATAGTTTAAGCTAATACACGTAACATGACGTGAGACAAAGGCTGACTCTGGTTCATAAAGTATTCTTGGGGCACTAGGTATGTTCCATTTATTTTATTCAAGCACATTTGGTATATTTTGAGAGGCACCTGAAAGACAACTTTATGAGAGTGACTTCCAAAAAATGATCTCATAATGACTACATCCAAATCTGCAGTCGTGCTAGGTAATGCCTTGGCATTGTTCCTGTATGCTGAGATTCGGGGGTTTGTCTTATATAATATATGCAGCCTTCTGCAGCAATTGTGGCTTCTGGTCATAAAGTATTAGACAGTGCGCTACCATATGAGACTCGGCAGAGGTCATTCCTGTCATGGATTATAAATGTTACAACATCAGGATAGACATCAAGGACCTTGCATTATATTAGGATCTGTCTGCCCGCACATGTCAAACATTTAGATTTTATCTATGCAATATAATTCTTACTGGCCAGCAGATATCACCTTGTAAAATATTAAGGAGTACGATTCATAGAAATTTAGTATTGCTATTAATGGGTTTGCTCCTGATGTGAGAGAAGTGCAAAAATAGGAAGAGATTTCAGATTCCCTCTAGCTTCGCTGCTAGCCACTAAGCATGTTAAATATGGCCATGAATGGACGGCATAAGCTCAGGACAACCACCGGAAATTCCTCTTGACCTCCGGGCTTTAGTTTGAAACATTTCCATAGGTAATAACAATACATGTAAAATTCCTTTAATTTGGCATCCAGTAGTTTCGAAATCCAACAAGAATTTGTAGGTCAGGCCTGGTTCACATCTGCGTTCGGTAATCTGTTCGGGGAGTCTGCATGGGGACCCCTCCGAATGGACTACCGAACACATTGGCAAGCGGTGTGCAGTGAAAGCACACAGACCCCATAGACTATAATTGGGTCCGTGTGCTTTCTGCGAGGTCTCCGCACGAGTGATGCAGACAGGAAAGTAGATTGTGAAGTACTTTTCTGTCCGCATGTTCTGTGTGGACACCGCGCGAAAAGCACACGGACCCCATTATAGTCTATGGGGTCCATGTGCTTTCATTGCACACCGCTTGCTAATGTGTTCGGTAGTCCGTTTGGAGGGGTCCCCATGAGGACTTCCCAAACGGATTACCGAACGCAGATGTGAACAAGGCCGAAGAGCTATAAAATAGTGTTATAAGCAGATTTGCCCCAGAATTCGCCTTAGGCATGGATGTGAAAATCCAGAGCATAAATTGACATGCAAATATAAAATTCACGCTGCAAATCAGATTTTTTTCCGTAGTGTGTGGATGAGATTTAACTCACTTTTGTTCACATGGCTGCAACTGTGACCCAGGTCTGTAATATACACATGTATCACATATACCACATGTGGACATACCCTAAAAGAGAACAATCAGAAGACTAACTGGAGGTTGCCAGTTTTAATGGTAGAGGGATTTAGACTACTGTAGTTTTGAGTTTTCATGGAGATTTTACTAGCCCTGCCCACAAGCGTCATATAATAAGATTCATGTCAACTGTATTAGACAGCCAGACCCTCAAGTGGCGATCATTGAGAAAACTCGTTGATCGTTCCCCATTCACATTGGCCATATTACACAAGACAATGCAAACTAAATAGAGGAGGACCGATTTCCGCTGTATTTTGGCCTGATCATAAAGAGCAATGTGCTGTCGATAACACAGGTCTACAAAAACATTTTAATCAAAAATTATAATCTTATATCCTGCATAAAGCTTAGGCCCCACATTCTGGAAATGCAGAATTTTTGTTAAAAAAAAAACCCTGCATTTTACAGTACCAGGAAAGTGAATGAGACTTTGGTTAATTTCATCCAGGCATTTCGGAAAAAAGAGTTGTTGAAAAGCTGCTTTTTCAAAAACATGTGCATTTTATGCAGAATTGCGGTCTTTTTCCCTATAGTTTAAAAAAAAAAAAGCAGAGAAAAAGTCGATGAAAAACACGGCGGAAAAAAACCTCAATGTGTTTTCACTGCATTTTTTTCAGCAGAATTTTATGAGCTGCATTTTGCGACGTGGGGCCAATTTGCCGACTAGCCATCATTCATGACCACGATTAGACAGGACCATTATTGGTAGCCTATCTGAATATTGGCGCATCTAATTGGACCTTAAGGCTAAGGACCCATGTTTCGGAAACGCAGCTTCTTTTTTTTGCAGATTTTGCTGCGGTTTCTGAAGCCAAAGCCAAGAGTGGCTACAACGGGAATGGGAAATATATAGGAAGTTCTTATACTTCTCCCTTCTGCTTAATCCATTCCTGACTTTGGTTCAAAACACTGCTACAAAATCTGCAACAAAAAAATTTGCATTTCCGCAACGTGGGGCTTTAGCCTAAAGCTGGTTTCCATACATTCAGACTAGAACTAGGAACAAACTGGAGCTCATCTGTACTGCACTGTGTTCACTTTCGGGCCAGTAAGGTTAGGTTCACACTACCACTCACTATACTTTCCCGAAAGCGCTTAAAAATTGCAGAGAAAAATGGGTCACATTTTTCAGGTGGAAACCCGGCGGACCCCATTGTAGTCTATGGGGTCCATGGGTTTCCGCAAGTAACCACTTTTTAAGTTGGTTAGCTTTCCATTTGTCAGGTCCCCGAGTGTACCCGAAGAATGGAAAGCTGATCGCTAGTGTGATCCTAGCATCAATCTGACCCCCCAAAAAGCGGACTCTTTACACCCACCCCAGCCAATCTGCAGAAGGTTGCTTTCCACTGAGGATGTATAATGTTGACAGTGGTTCTTAACCTTGTTTGAGGTTCCGAACACACCAGTTTCATATGCACATTCACCATACCCTTCTATAGTAATAAATCAAATATGATTTTTTTTCCAAATTCAAGACATAGGTATATGTGTTTTTACTGGTACACAAAATGAACCGTGCATATGGTCTAGGGTTCGAACCCTGGTTAAGAACCACTGTTGTAGAATATATAATATAGCAGACAGACTCTAAATTCCCATTATATGCCTTAGAGTATATTCACGCTGAGTTTTTTGCAGGCAGATTTTGAAGCAGAATCCTCCTCAAGAAATTCCTCTCACCTCTCCCATTCATTTCAATGGGAGTCAGTAGCAGATTTTTCCTCTAGCGGATTTTTCAACTGGAGGAAAAAACATGCGCCATGACCTACTAGAGATGAGCGAACACTGTTCGGATCAGCCGATCCAAACAGCACGCTCCCATAGAAATGAATGGAAGCACCTGGCATGCAGACTTTGCTGGCGGCCGGTCGCTTAACCCCCCGCGTGCCGGCCGCTTCCATTCATTTTTATGGGAGCGTGCTGTTCGGAACGGCTGTTCCGAACAGTGTTCACTCATCTCTATGACCTACCCATCAGGCGAGATCCTCCTCACAAAGCCATTGAAATGGAAGGAAACGGGAGACGTCTTTTGTGGTGGATTTTGAGGAAGATTCCGTCTCAAAAATCCGCCTGCAAAAAACTCGTCTGTGAACGTATTCAGATTCTACCGCCCCAGTGTGTATTTTATGAATCAGTTGCGCAGCTTTTGTCTCCTTGTATTTTGCTAACGTCTTTGCTATCACGTCTGAATTGCCAGGAAATGTCGACTAATACTCATTTTGTGCTTTACTTCTCACGGCTTCTCTTGATCAATGAATGTTAACAGAGCTCTGTGATAATTTATTACCGCTAAACCATTTCCTATTCAGATTGTATCGCTTATCGATCTCTTCATTTACTGTTTGCACTTTTTTAATTCCTTATTAATTCATGTTTTATAGGATCTGAACATTAAGTGTGTGTGGGGAGAGCGCTGTTCTATGGTTATGACCTAGTTAGGACGTTTTCTATCACTATTCTATATCCCAGAGGCCTTATATATCAAAACTGCCCCATAGAGGACGGAAAAAAACCGCTTTATTACCTGTAGCAACCAAAGTTTTGTATGTTCTGGTTGCTATAGGCAACAAGGACGCGTTAGCGTTGTTATTTTTTCGGATCATTCAGTTTTCATACATAAGGCCCGAAGTTGACAGTATTTTCTATGTTTGTATGAAATTGATGGTCATGACGGCTAATATTTGTGAGGCGGGAAGAACTTATTCGTATTAATTGCTATAGATATTGTCATTTCCATGACTATTGCTTCTGTTACCAAAATGGCTGACGGGTAACGTTTCAGACAGGCACATTTGGTTTAGCTTTAGAGATGAGCGAGTACTGTTGGGATCAGCCGATCCGAGCAGCACGCTCCATAGAAATGAATGGATGCACTCGGTACTTCCGCTTTGACGCCGGCCGGCCGCTTAACCCCCCGCGTGCTGGTTACGTCCATTCATTTCTATGCGAGCGTGCTGTTCGGATCGGCTGATCCCAACAGTACTCGCTCATCTCTATTTATTTTCAATGTCAAAAAAACAGGATGGGGTTTTTGGGGGGTTAATTTTTGTAGTTTATTTTTATCTTTTTAGGCCGGGTTTACAGGTTTTTAAGTTTTTGGATGCAGTATTTGGAACCCACTACATAGCCTTATACAAGATATCAACGACTAACTGGCGCAGATCTCCGTCCTGGCACATGGGAATGATCCTAATTTATTAGAGGCCGGGGCCAGTCTTAATAAATCTGCCTCATTGTCTCCCTTTAGGAGCCACACTTGGTTTTGGGTTTTGAAAATTGCATCCAAAAACCTGAACATGGAAACACAGTCTTATAAATATGGATTACAATGGAGTCCGGGCCAATACATCAGATCCATAAAATCATGGCTAATATATAAAGGCCATAACCTAACGGGTCGTCATGTCATAGGCAATATACATGTGTTTGCTCCGCTGGCCATTGTAACCCAAGGCAAACGCTTTGATTTTTTTAAAGACACAAGACATTATGGACTTTAATTGGTTGCTACTGACAACCATGACTATCGTTCCTCTTGATTCCTGAGGCCTAATGTGTTTATTGCACATTTGCGGCAGAGCGGCCATTTTTTTATTGCCCAGTCCTCAAGTAAAATATATAAAAGGATTTCCAACATGTTAATACAACTTTGGAATAAAGCTAAAACCTGTAAATTTTGCTCTATGACCTGGGTGTAAATTTTACTCTACTGAAATATACAATATCCAATACTATTTGCAGCATAGTATTTTCTTCTGAATATGCCAGCTATCTGGGCCAAGATCCAATTACCGGTGCACACTAAAGACAGCCATTTTGAAAACAAAAGGGATATTTATGCCTCAAGAGCTCTTAAAGTGGGTGACGGTGGGAAAACATTTTTGGAAAAAGGCTCAGAATGGGTTAAAAAAGAAAAAGAAGTATCAGAACAATCCCATTGCCAGTTTTACGGTCACTCCTAAGACACAGGACGTGAACACTTCGCCATTTACTGGCCACGCATTTCCTACGTTTAGAGCGGGACCAGGTAGTAGAGACTAGCGGAAGGCCTGGGATGTTTCGGGAAAAAGAGGTAACCAGTATAAGCCTTTTCCCAAAAATCTCTAACCTTGAAGTATTAGCCACATTGGGCCTTATGTATCAGAAGTCTGGAGACAAGGTCTCTTTGTTGGTCACAGTCACCAGTCAGACTTTGGTTTTTGGCTTCTAAACTGTACATAAAAAATAAAATAACCATTATCCATGGCAGCAAGGAGACTTTGGCCCATTTTTCATATATGAGGCCCGTCGGCCATTGCCTACGATTTGCTATTGGTTGCAGTCAGATGGATTCTTCTATTGTAATATCCATTGTGAATTATTATTATTATTATTGCACACTTTTCATTGGACCACAGTGCTTATCTACAATAAAATATAAAGGTGAATACATCACGTTGTCTTTAGTCACCTCTTTTTTGAGATCATATATATATATATATATATATATATAAAACAGCATTCTCATCTAGTACTTATAGGTTTCCATAAAGTGTGATACATTATTAAAAGATCTAGTCTTCTCTTCCTTGAGGGCTAACTCAGCGACACCATAATGTTCACATATGTAATGAGTCTACATGCACATTATATGATTTTTTACACGTTTTTTATGACATGGATGACGGTATCCTGTCACTTACCTTAAGGCTACCTGGGGTAGTTTAGTAGCCTTTCGGGCAATTGAGATTACACAGGAATTGTTGCCAGTCGGATACGTGACTGTTAATAGGAGAAGTATTCGAAGGCCCCTTTATAAAACAGCTATGTGACTTCAGGTTCCCAGAATATAATATGCAGGTACTGCAGCCTGTGCACTGTTGAAACAGGCTGTCATCATAGTCAGTGAATTTATCACAATGGAGGATAGACAGAATATAATGACTGCTTCTATTGGCCGTGTATAGACAGAATACAGCAGACTATATATAGACTGCAAGGGAATTGAGCAGCAAATTTTATTTCACCACGTCTGTGAGAGTCTGTATTGAATAAGTTCTGCTTCCAATACATTAAAGGGGTCTAAAGTCGGGGGCCCCACATGGCGTAACCGGCATGGCAAAAACCACAGTGTTTTACAGTTTAGCTAGTCCCAGCCACAAATCCGTGCAGCAGAAATGCCACAATTTTAAAACCATCGCAGCTTTGGAAATTGCAGCATGTCAATTATACCTACAGGAACGCTGACGGTTTCCCTATATGTATAATATAAGCTAGTGACATCAATAGTCCTAAGGCCATGCTGCAACTCAGTCCCACTCCAATAAATGTGGCCAATCTGCAATGCCAGGTACAGCCACTTTACAATGTACGGTGCTCTGATTGATACGTAGTGTAGAGGCCACAGCGATTATTATCAATCGATTTAAAACGGAACACAACTGACCTCTTTGTGACTATGATGTCATCACCACATGACTGATGGACGTGACATCACAGACATAAAGAAGATGTCAACTGTGCACTGTGGACCCTTCAACCCATTGGTGGGGTGTCAGGAGTCAGACCCCTACTGATCTGATATTGGTGAAATTCCTAAAACAAGGGAAACCCCACAATTTACCACCTGTATTCCATGTGTAATACTTGGTCTTCCGGTGGTTCTTCTGAATTACTCTTAGGATCAATCTGGTTCAACATAACTGCCATAAATCTGGGCGTTATTGGCGTAATGCAGACTACAATGTTACTTATGGTGGTGTACAAGAATAAGATATATTATGACCATAGCATGACCCTCCAAAGTTTACAAGTGGTCGCCATTGGTACAGAAAGTTATAGAATACATATAATATATATGCTCAGAGATAATCTAAACCACAGTTCTATATATAGTTTCTGTAAAATCAACCTAATAAACACGTCTACTGCCATTGAAGCCATTGGCGGCTCAGAACATGGCCTAGCCCAGGTCTCCATGCTGAGCGTTGTTGTCTACCACAGTAATGCCAAGCAGCACAATTATACCCGGAATAATCTGTCACCAGTGACAGCCGCTCATCTACTTCTCAGCAGTCACTGAATCCTGCTGTCACCGAAATAAATATATATATATCCTGACAGCCTGAAATCTCAGTTATTGCCTGCCAGCATGTTGGGATATATCTTCCTTTTGCAAATGAATCAGCATAGGCTAAATGTAAAAATCAGGATCCATGATGGAAACATCTTATGCAAATACACAGTGTTAGACAAATATGGAAGAAGACGAAATATCAAGCATGCAGTTTATGGAAGCTTATGTCATAAAACACACAACATGCAGTAATGATTAAGTACTGTATATACGTACATGGCACAGTATTCTCCCCAGAATACTTAGGATACTAATACTGGAAGTCATGTGCACATTTTTCTCGTAGGATGAGACATCACGGTACAAGTAAACTCACAAGGCCAAACAACGCCCCATGTGGTGCCAAATGGTGGTGCAATTTTGCCAATAAATTGGGCAGCCATCCACCACCTTGGCATGCTTTGCCCATTTGCATTCAGTTGCACAGTGTGCGCTCACTCTTAAAATGGACTTATTTTGTACAGTCTCCTCCTTATTGTAGCGGAGACTGTATTTCACATTTGCTGCACTAAAGGCTGCTCCCTCCCGGTCTGCACTTGATGTTGTGTTCCAGTAATGCTATACCAACGCTAATCCAACTAACCAGCACAGTGGCAGTCATTTGTGACGGGCATCATGGGATGGCTATGTACATTCAGGTTGCAATTTTTCGGATAAGAGCTATTTTTCATTATCCTTATTTATCAGGTCCTGAATGGTAGGGGGTTAAAAATACGCCATCACTCTACTCCAGAGGCTGTAACTGGTATTACAGCTCAAACCTAGTTAGCTAAAACAGGGTTGAGTTGTAACAATAGCTGCAGCACTATACACATGAGTTGCAATAACACGGCGTGGCCACTAGGCAGTGTATGGAGCCATCTACTTTTGGCTGTTTACGCTGTGTTAAAATCACCTGATCAATGTCGGACTCCCAAGGATCTGATATTGATCACTGAACCTAACCTTATTGAGCCTTGGTATTTTCACCACCAAACACCGAAATCGGTAAATAGGGTATGAAATATTCTTTTGAAAAATTGCCCATTTGCCTATAAAAATGACCTTAAAGGTCTATATGTAAATTTGCTCAGAAGAGTCACACCAACCTGGAGCGGGCTATAAATTGAGTTGCCTCTCTTGTCAGCTAATTTACATACAGATTTCGGAGCTGAATTTTATAGGCAAATGAACGATTTTTAATTTAGCAAAGGGAAAGCTAAAAAGGAGATTTCACACCCTACATGACAGTACATTGGGTATAGTGGCGGAAGTCCTGGTGATAGGTTCCCTTTAAGGGGCATTCACACGGCGCTGATTGTGGCACGATAACTCATATAAGAATCAGCGCTGCAAAACAGAATCCCATTGGGTGTATTAGCACCAAAAATATTGCAAAATTTGTACCAGGCCCTTCAACTATAATGTTTTATAGTATCGGTGTCCACAAATTAAGACTAAATATCTGGTGGGTTCCTCAATGCTCCTGGGCCTGGGTGCAACTGCAGACCCTCAAATGAGATCTTTGTACAGATATTCAAGAACCTCCAGAACTAGAGACAATTCCCTAATAATACATTTGGAAATGAATTCTCTAATCCATACCGCCCCTTTAATATCACATATGACTGGAGTTACTCTGTGTAATATCTCGGTATACGGGACAAAATGTATACAAAAGTGGGAGCCAACATCAGCCTGTCCTAAATGACCTTCCATAACCAACTTCTCACATTCTCTACTTACATTCTTTTAACTGGACAGAAATTCGGAATATTGCACTTAAAACAAGTTTTATTCTTACAGGGCCTACACTCTATGGGCATATGGTGAGCACATGACGGTGCCCTCACAGTACAGTTGGTAATGGGATATACTAGCCCTGAATCCACATTGTACCATTGCATGAATTTATGGGAAACATGAAAGCACTGTCTAGTATTGTGGGGTCGTCACTCCTATCGGTCTATATAGCATTGACTGTAAGGTTTCAGAAATGACACTGCTGGTTTATCCTTAGCAATGACCATCAATGTACAGTATGATCGGGGGAGCTCCATTCCTAGAACCCTACTGCTGAGGCCTAACTAAAGGCTCATGGGCCCTGGGCATCCAGCATCATACATCAGCCATGTCCAATCCATTATTTTAGCAGTATTTACATCTCCCTTCCCGTCTCAAGACCACCATTTATCAAAGGAAACCAGATTTTTTTTTTTTTTTTTGCTCTTAAAAGGTTAATTTTCTCCTTTCTGACAGTGGAAGGCTGTGAAGGATACATCTCCTCGCTCAGCAGAGTGAAGGGGTCATAAAATTACAATGTACAGGCTGTCAGCCATCATTGAAAATCAAAACGGAGATCAGAGATGCTTCACTGGTCCTATTGTGTTGAGGGATTGTGGAACCCCAGTCCCAGTTGCGACCCCTATAGTTACAACAGTGCCCCATTGATAAGCAGATCAAAAGGGGAAAAGGTCCTGTATCTGATACTAGTACTGTTCTAGCCCACTGAATAGGATCAAGCATGGCTGAACTAAAGTACCAGGCACAGCCACATTTGTATGGCTGTTTTGGTGTCAAGCTTTGTAGCATGTGGCCACGGTGCCCCAACAAAAACCACATCTTCTCCATTATGTTAATCTTTGGGAATCCTGAATTTGGACCTCTACTGATCATACAGTGATGGCCTATCCTATTGATGGGTTGTCATCGTAACATATTGGAAAACCTATGTACCTATATGTCCCACAGACACTCTCAGAATTGCATTCAGTCCAAATTTTCCATATCGATTGCTAAAGGTGTTCTCCAGGGTTAGAAAATGTGGCTGATCCAAAAACAGCACCACACCTCTCCACAGGCAGTGTGTGGTATTGCAGTTCGGCTCCATTCATTTCAACGTGGATGAACTCCAATATTAGACGTTATGCATGGACAGGTGTGCGATGTGTTTCTAATCTTGGACATTCCCTTTAAATATAATACCTCTTCTGTTGCTTTATATCATAAGGTGCGGTGATAATGTATAATGTCAGATTTCTTATTCTGTCTACACTGTCCATAACTATGATCAGATAATTGTTTGGGTATGTTAGTATGTTCTTTCTCCTTTTATATTCCATATCTCTAGGATGATATTGGTGACTATATATGGATTTATTTGACTGTATATAAAACCTATCAGCCTAATACTGTCGGTGCTCTGATCACATGAGGTCTTATTGTATGTAATATATATATTTCTCTTACAGTTCTCTCTTAAAAGTTATGTTCCTGAAATCTTTTGTTCTTTCCTACCTTTGCTTGTAGTCTTGCATTATTCTGTATACCTATTATATGACGTTTTGTTTAACAGATTTAGATTTCTAAAGAAATTGGTTTTGTTTGTATACTTAGCCTAAGTGTGTAATACAGTCTATGTATAAAGAGTTATTAAGATCTCATATTAAAATACATGTGTATGTGCAGGGGGATAAAAAATTACCATTGTATCACTATTACAGCCCTAGACTCCCTGGACAGCAGCAATATTAACAGCCATAGACTAAATAATGTATTTATACAATGTACTCAATACTTGCAGGCACTTTATACATAGACTGTACGCTGATGATATATCTTTTGCTGTTCATTGTATCTTTGTTATAGTTTCCTGATGTTTTTGTCACTGATGTTGTTTTATTACCATGGAGGTGATTTGATAATATAATAAAATTCTATGGGAAATGGTTAATGGTTTCATGTTTTATGTGTTTATTTCCCTTTAACATAACATCTCAGCCTTCTGTATGTCATATAAGGTAAACATAAAGGAGGAAGAACGTGAACTGAAATACTCTGTGCTGCAGGACTTCATTGGTTTATATGTAGCATTTATGTCTATGTATCATTCAACATAACGTTTCCTCCTAGGTTCCTTCTAGGAAAAGCAAATGAGAAATGATCAGAGATTGGGGTTTCTATATTTTGGATTGGATAAAAGAATGAGGCTAGGGTCACACCTGCACATGGGTCTCCGTCATTTGGGTCCTCCAGGGGTTGTTTATGGTATTGCAGCTTAGATTCTTGAGACCTACAATGCTACACAACCTATAGAGAGGCCATGTTTCTAATCATAGACATCCCCTTTAACATTTTCATTAAATCCAGAACCACTGCCAGTCATGTTGGTACAATTTGCAGCTTTTATGGATTATCTATAGTCCAGTATGATGCTCGGAGACATACGCCATGTTATCAATCGTACAGGGAGAGCGAAAGCTTATTGAATATGTGGAGAAATGCTGTATCAGTCCGTCTGTGTGTACAGGGAGGTCAAGACCTACTGGATATCTCTGAGTCCAGGCAACATTTACATAAAATTACTGAATCAAATCATAGGTAGTATTATCCTTCAATCCTGAAATTGTGACCCTCACCTTAATCTCTGAATAAGGAGGTTGTGCCAAGTTTACAATGTACCACCTACTGTATTGCTTCTGCTCAAAGACTGTCAATGTCTGCCATTCCTATCACCAGACCCCCGCATATCACCCCCAGATCTGCGGATAGATAGGTCAGGGTCACCTGGTGAATCGCTGCCTCTGATGTCCCTGTATAGAACTGAATATTATGGTAATGACTCTTCTAGGGATATAGTATATATTATAGATATAGAACAGAGAGCAGATTTCATCTCTCTGATATACATCTCTGGTACTGAATGACCTTAACATCACTTGTACATACAGTAAAATTCCAATTTGAGACGAGTTCCCTGTAGCAAGTTTTAGATTACAATGACAATATGCTTTACTGTCATTCAACCTGAGTGTGTAAACTGAATTTTTCTCGCCATGAATATGCAATATATGACCCAAATAACCGCTCCTGTAAATACATATATTCCGAACTGCCAGTTATTTCACGTCTTAGTGAAATTGTTTCTAGGAAGTAATCACAGAAAACCAACCATTGTGTCAGATTTGGGGATTTGTTCTGTATTAATGACTTGTATAATAATGAAACTTTCCACATAAATTGCTCTGGGTTACGGGAGTATAAATAAGGCCTCTGCCAAAACTCAACGTCATATTTTATTCCAAAAGTTCTTGTGAACATCATTGCATTTTCATGGTCACAAACCCGGACAACCCGAGGATCTGTGAACTTATACGTCCATAAGCTTCCGTAGAACAATGGAGGGTCTGGATTTTGTGCTGTATGATGACACCTGAAACTGGCCTTAGATTAGTTCTCTTGGAGTATAAAATTAACAATGTGTTGCCACTAGTGGTGAAAAGTGGTACTGCAATTCATATATTAAAGGGGGTTTCCAGGACTAATACGGTATATTGATGACACATATTTAGGATAGGTTATCAATATGTGATCAATGAGGGTCCAACACTTTGTCAATGATTTGGAGATGACTCGGGCTCAGTATAGGTATAATAGAGGCAGAAAGTCTGCAGAGGAAAACGCTATGGAAAACACTACGGAAAAATACGCAATTCATTTCACTACGTGGGGCTTTAGCCTTAAAGAGAGTTTAAAGTAAGCTAAATATTCTTGTCCTTCTACAGCTACTATGCAAAATCAGAGGTGTAAGATGAAGGTCCTGGGCCCCAGTGCAAAATCTGTAACTAGGCCCCACTTACCGTGTGTTGTGTTTATTACTTCTGTCTTAGGCCCAGTTCACATTTGCATTTGGGTCATTCCATTCCCAACTCCGCATGAAAAATGCAGAGAGAAAAGTCTTGCAAGCAGCTCATTTCTATCCCCGTTTTTTGTGCGGAAACTGAGTGGAAACCACATGGACCCCATTATAGTCTATGGGATCCACAGGTTTCCTTAGGTAACCACTTTTTTATGCGGGATTCGGTGTCCGTTCAGGGGGTCCCCAAGCGGACTCCCTGAATGGAAACCTATGTGCAGATGTGAACCAGACCTTATTATGATGTAGATCTCTGGGTCTCTTCAGCCTCCAGGGCCCGGTAGCTACTATCATCTTTGCACCCCCATAGCTTTGCATCCTCATGGTTTCAGAGTACAAGTAAAGTATTCCTATAGCCTTTATTCCTTCTATCTGTCACTATATCCTTACTCAAATCTGTCTCCCAAGATGTAAACACGGAGACAGTGCCTCTGTTATGCCGCCCTCTATGGGAAGCACCCTGAACATCATGCCCGACTTTCCCAGAAGCCTTTGCTGCATGATGCGAGGTTATAACCAAATCAATTTCTCAGCTACGGACGGCACCGTTTCTGTCTGGTTGGACTTCATCAGCACAGCCTAGAGAGAATTGATGTGGTAGAAGTGAGAGGGTGAGAGACCAGATTATGGGGATAATGTCCATCCTTATGGAGAGACCACCTTGTGCTTCCCATAGAGGGCGGCATAACAGAGGCTCTGTCTCCCTGTTTACATCTTGGGAGACAGATTTGCATATTCTTCCCACGTTCCCTTGCAGTGGAGCAACTATGGCTGTATAAGTCTCCACACACCTGAGAAGGTGGTCTCTCCCTAAGGATGGACGTTATCCCCATAATCTATATCCTTACTGCCATATATTCAAAAGGGAGGATGACTGCAGAAACTGACTACACAGTGCTATATAGTAGTCTGGAACCACGGAGACACGGAAATCTACATAGAAATTGTATGCAGACTTTGTCAAGTTGAACTCTGTTACATTTGTATATCAATACTAGAATTCAGAAAATTTAACACATGCTTGTCAGAGAGAACACATTCTTAGAAATCAAAAGAAATTCATTTATCTGGAGAAGATGAAATGAACCTTCCATCTTCTGTGTTGTTACAATAGCGAGAGTAATAAAACATGAAAGCAGAGCTGACATTTCTCTTCGCCGTCCTGTCCCTGACACCTCGTCTGTTTCTGCAGCCTATAATGTTCCCATCTAACCAATTGCTTTGAAGCAGAAAGCATTGACAGAAGAAAGAGCTGTCGCCATGTGGTCTCTCCTGATGTCCCTGCTTATATAATGGCCGTGTTTATTGCTATAGGGGTTATTTTGTTATATGGCATATTTCTACATTTTGCCTTTGTTGTCTTATCATTTTTATGGTAAAGAGATAAATGCTAGTGTGAACCAAGCCTAACACTAATTTGCATCAGCACTTAAAGGGCTTATATCTTTGGAATAGCTGAACAGATTTGGATAAACAAAACAGCGAACTGCTCCGGGTGACAGCGCCGATCAGATGATGTATGTCATTGGGCTTTTTAGCAGGTCCTCCTGAAAGTGTAAGCTCAGCTTTAGAGCGATACACTATTAAGAACAATCATAAATTCTATAATCACCACTAAATACTAAAGCTACACTAAAAAAGGATTATTGTTATCAAAATGACATAATACACGGCAGGGGAAATTTTTGTAAAATATTCATCTAAACATCACATTCCTATATCTGACACTTCTCTAGATATGTGTGGTGCTACAAAGTCACAGCTCTTCTCTTCCGTCTTTGACATGTAGTGCTCTATTTTCAGCAGCCGATGTGTGTAATATACAGCCCCGGCCTCTGCAATATGACAGTACACACATCATATGCTGTAAACCTATAGACAATGATGAAGGTGTTCTTATATCAGTCAGTCAGTGGTGAATATTCCCATCCCTTACTCTTCAAAAAGATGTTCTGCAGCAGATAAGGTGAGTATTATAAAGGAATTATTTATATACTACTATAAATGTATAAAATATGTTACAATTGCATTTTCATGGCCTATATATCGTGAGTGTCCTCGCATGGTTTTATAAGATCACAGATGTTCATGGACCATAGAATATTTTTCTATTCTATAGTAGGGGCATTATCCTATATATAATTGTGTTTGAGATGTGTATATATATATATATATATATATATATATATATATATACACATATATATATATGTAATGTGGGAGGATAGGCTCAGTGGTAGCAGACAGTTAGAGTCAGACACAAAAATTTAGGTGCAAACAGGTTTTACCCTGTATGTTTATTTTGCAAATACAGCAAAACAATAACAGAAATCCTGCTCGTCCGAGCTACTAACTATACAGCAAAAGACCTAACTGTACATGTGACTTGCTTCAGCCACACAGTCAACACAGAGCACAGTAACGGCAACAGTTCAGACTGGACACTCATCAGTTTGCAGTGTGTTAGGACAGAACCCGGCTCCTCCTCTCTCCCCCAGGAACTACCCAGGACAGAGGGTTTGGCAACCTTTCATAGGTCTTTAATGAGGCCCAGCTCAGACCTGTGCTTGAAGGCTCCTCGCTAGTAGAACAAGAAGTAGTTAACAGAAGGAGCCATCTCACAGCTAAGGTGTTACCTGAATTGTAGCCTCACCACACATGAGTGAGGAGTCTGGGGGAGATGTAGCGACCTTCCAGAATGTCACCTTCTCACTATATATATATATATATATATATATATATATATATATATATATATATCCGTGCAGAGATCTATGTGTATGTGCTTTTATACAAACAGCGGATGCTATGAACACAGACGCAACCTGTAGTTGGGTTCCCAAGATCAATATATATGGACCATAGTTTAACACAGAATGTGTCAGGGTAGAAGACAGAATACCAATTTAAAAAGTTCATCAGGCTGCAATACCAGACACAGCCAGTAGACAATGGTGGCAGCATTGTGTCTGCCATTTTTACTAATATTTAACAGTGAATTCTAACTTTTTTCTAGCTTCCTTGACATACACAAACCATTGTTCTCAATGACTTATTTCCGGTCCACAATACCATTCCGGCTTTGATGTGTTTTACTCTAGGAGATGACCATTTGTAGAAGTTGCACGTCTCCTGCTCAATGCTCTATATTTCCACAGCACATATCATATCTGTAGTATTGTAAGGGGAAGGCTTTGACATGTCTCTTAATGCTACTGGATGGGTTTGTATAGAATCCTTCACTCTCTGGAGGAAAGCATTGTATGTAAGCAATGACACATGAGTTATACATATTTCTACTATTAATATCATCATATTAATATAAAGCGATATTCTGACCTTGGTAAAGGTTACAAGTGCATAATGTAGTGGAAGAAAATCTGGAGAAATGGAAATAACTAGAGCAAAATCATAGACTCAATGAAATATATTGTAGGCCGTGCAGAGATGTCTGATCCTACCAGAAATTAATGAGCTGACTTGAAAGAGCGGAATATTAATAACTACCCTGGAGTCTTCACATGCGGCCGCATTACCAACCTCAATTAATACGGACTGTTTATCATATATTTTAGCAGGGTATATTTAAAGGGGTTGTCTATGCTAGGCAACCCCTTTAAGGGCATATAGAGTGATTTAAGAAATCTCCTAATCAAGATCCCCGCCTTCTCCATCCTTTAATAGGCACGGTTACCAGCATAGTTGGGATTCCATCTGTGTTCCCCACCGTTCCGGAGCTATCAGTGCAGTTTCAGCACTCAATATGCTAATTAAGCTATCTTCTGTCAAGTGGGCGGTCTTAAACTGGACGATTGGTAATGCCCATCTCATAGTAGAGAATAGAATTGTGTTGAAACAAAACTAAATACAATCATTTATATTGCACACCCTCTGCCTGATAACATTTTCCAAATCTTTAAGGGCGGGTTCACACCTGTACTTGGTCTCCACTTTCAGGTTTCCATCTCCTGCCGAGAGAAACTGGACAGGAGACAGAAACCCGGCGGTGCAGTTACTCTTGGCAGAAGATGGAAACCCAAAACCGGAGACCGGGCGCCCTTACTCTTCCTTCTTCATGGTTATACAGAAGGCTGAAGTCACTGAACAGGCTCACGCCAGATTCGTACAAGCGTCAGACTCTCCTAGTCCGAAACTAGCGGACCACTGAAACGGGAGGAAACAGTGTCGGACTTTTTAAGGTGGACTCTATGAGGAAATCTTCAGTAGAGACTCTGATGCAGATGTGAACCTAGACTGAGCATCTTCATTCTATACAATATGTAGGAGACCGTGATAGCACTGGGCAGTACTGTCAGTGACCGACTGCTTCACCCCAAGTGTGAGAAGGAACAATATCGGAGATCCTTCCTCCCAACCGCGGTCAGGCTGTATAATCTACATCAGACTAAGTGAAGATCATTCCGCACAGAGAACTAAATGATCCTGAGTCTTTCTTTTTTTTTTTCTTTGTTATGACTCCTAGTATCTTTCTTATGTTCTATTCTGAGCTTTGTTTGTGTTCTTTCTTGTAATATATTACTGTACTATCCATGCTGTTGTAATACACTGAACTTTCCCATGGTGGGACTATTAAAGGATTATCTTATCTTATCTCTTATATAGGTAAGTGCTTCATGTTCATATGGGTGCAGTCTAATAAATGTTGTGCATACCTTGTATTATAATATAGCTTCTATTCCCTGCCATATTTACAATTTTTCAGCAGGTAAAAAATAGCAGATAAAGACACTTTGCTGAATAAATGTCTGTAGATAATGAGGCCGACATATTAGTTATACGAGGCTTAAAACCATCCAAGATTTTAGCTCTGCACATTGACCCCCTGCTTGGCTGGATACAGATTTCTAGGCTTCATAAACATCTTTACAAAAACTTTTCCAATTACATTTTTTTTTATTTTTACAAAGACAATTTTTTTCCCACTGGATGTCACCATGCATGTTCTATCTTATGTATGTATTACCTAGTGCTTATAGTGCACCAACATATTATGCAGTGCTGTACAAAGATTGTCTTCACCAACACAAACGGACTTCATGCAGATGTTGGCCTTGGTCAGAGAATATGAAATACAGATAATGCTAAGCAGTAAAGCTCATCCTTCTGACAGGGGAGGGGTATTGATGCCGAAACTAATGACACCGATATCTCCAGCACCAAGGTTCAT
Source organism: Leptodactylus fuscus (assembly GCF_031893055.1). NCBI lineage: Eukaryota > Metazoa > Chordata > Amphibia > Anura > Leptodactylidae > Leptodactylus > Leptodactylus fuscus. The sequence continues at coordinate 241,856,496 of NC_134266.1, forward strand.
ATCAGGGCAAAGCTGGTATATAATACCCTTTAAGGTCTTCCTTAAAGGGATTCTACCACTAAAACAACATTTTTTTCTATTTATCACATCGGAATAGCCTTAAGAAAGGCTATTCGTCTCCTACCTTGCTCAGTTGCCACTGGCCCGCCGTTCCGTAGAAATATCGTTTTTTACCAGTATGTAAAGGAGTTCTCTCGCAGCAATGGGGGCAGGCCCCAGCACTAAAACAGCATCCATCTTCAACAGCAACTGCGTCTTCATCCGGCTGGGGTGAAACTCCGCTCTTTTGCACATGCGCAGTACGCTCTTGTAGTTCCTGTAGTTCTACGGAGAACTATAGGAGTGTATTGCGCATGCGCGCAAGAGCGGAGTGTGACCCCAGCCAGAAGAAGACGCGGTTGCTGTTGAAGATGGAGGCGTCGCTGGAAAGAGTTCTCTGGCATCAGTGGGGACGCCCCCATTGCCGTTTGAATGCTGGGACCCGCCCCCATTGCTGTGAGAGAACTCATTTGCATACCGGTAAAAACCGGTATTTCTACGGAACGGTGGGTCTGAGGCGACTGAGCAAGGTGGGAGACGAATAGCCTTTCTTAAGGCTATTCCGACATGGTAATTAGAAAAAATGTTGTTTTAGTGATAGAATCTAGAGATGAGCGAACACTAAAATGTTCGAGGTTCGAAATTCGATTCGAACAGCCGCTCACTGTTCGAGTGTTCGAATGGGTTTCGAACCCCATTATAGTCTATGGGGAACATAAACTCGTTAAGGGGGAAACCCAAATTCGTGTCTGGAGGGTCACCAAGTCCACTATGACACCCCAGGAAATGATACCAACACCCTGGAATGACACTGGGACAGCAGGGGAAGCATGTCTGGGGGCATAAAAGTCACTTTATTTCATGGAAATCCCTGTCAGTTTGCGATTTTCGCAAGCTAACTTTTCCCCATAGAAATGCATTGGCCAGTGCTGATTGGCCAGAGTACGGAACTCGACCAATCAGCGCTGGCTCTGCTGGAGGAGGCGGAGTCTAAGATCGCTCCACACCAGTCTCCATTCAGGTCCGACCTTAGACTCCGCCTCCTCCGGCAGAGCCAGCGCTGATTGGCCGAAGGCTGGCCAATGCATTCCTATGCGAATGCAGAGACTTAGCAGTGCTGAGTCAGTTTTGCTCAACTACACATCTGATGCACACTCGGCACTGCTACATCAGATGTAGCAATCTGATGTAGCAGAGCCGAGGGTGCACTAGAACCCCTGTGCAAACTCAGTTCACGCTAATAGAATGCATTGGCCAGCGCTGATTGGCCAATGCATTCTATTAGCCCGATGAAGTAGAGCTGAATGTGTGTGCTAAGCACACACATTCAGCTCTACTTCATCGGGCTAATAGAATGCATTGGCCAGCGCTGATTGGCCAGAGTACGGAACTCGACCAATCAGCGCTGGCTCTGCTGGAGGAGGCGGAGTCTAAGATCGCTCCACACCAGTCTCCATTCAGGTCCGACCTTAGACTCTGCCTCCTCCAGCAGAGCCAGCGCTGATTGGCCGAATTCCGTACTCTGGCCAATCAGCACTGGCTAATGCATTGTATTGGCGTGATGAAGTAGAGCTGAATGTGTGTGCTTAGCACACACATTCAGCTCTACTTCATCGGGCTAATAGAATGCATTGGCCAATCAGCGCTGGCCAATGCATTCTATTAGCTTGATGAAGCAGAGTGTGCACAAGGGTTCAAGCGCACCCTCGGCTCTGATGTAGCAGAGCCGAGGGTGCACAAGGGTTCAAGCGCACCCTCGGCTCTGATGTAGCAGAGCCGAGGCTGCACAAGGGTTCAAGCGCACCCTCGGCTCTGATGTAGCAGAGCCGAGGGTGCACAAGGGTTCAAGCGCACCCTCGGCTCTGATGTAGCAGAGCCGAGGCTGCACAAGGGTTCAAGCGCACCCTCGGCTCTGATGTAGCAGAGCCGAGGGTGCACAAGGGTTCAAGTTAGGCAGAGTCTAAGGTCGGACCTGAATGGAGACTGGTGTGGAGCGATCTTAGACTCCGCCTCCTCCAGCAGAGCCAGCGCTGATTGGTCGAGTTCCGTACTCTGGCCAATCAGTGCTGGCCAATGCATCCCTATGGGAAAAAGTTTATCTCACAAAAATCACAATTACACACCCGATAGAGCCCCAAAAAGTTATTTTTAATAACATTCCCCCCTAAATAAAGGTTATCCCTAGCTATTCCTGCCTGTACAGCTATCCCTGTCTCATAGTCACAAAGTTCACATTCTCATATGACCCGGATTTGAAATCCACTATTTGTCTAAAATGGAGGTCACCTGATTTCGGCAGCCAATGACTTTTTCCAATTTTTTTCAATGCCCCCGGTGTCGTAGTTCCTGTCCCACCTCCCCTGCGCTGTTATTGGTGCAAAAAAGGCGCCAGGGAAGGTGGGAGGGGAATCGAATTTTGGCGCACTTTACCACGCGGTGTTCGATTCGATTCGAACATGGCGAACACCCTGATATCCGATCGAACATGTGTTCGATAGAACACTGTTCGCTCATCTCTAATAGAATCCCTTTAAGTATTTCCTGTCTTTACTGCTTATCTGATTATTCTGTCCATAAGCGGATAAGATTACAATACAGTCTATGGAAAAAGGAGGGGATGAAGGGAAGAGAGACATGGATATTAGGTCCCCTACAGCATTAAATGAGTCATTTCTCTCAGGAGAAGGCTGGATAGTAATTCCTGATAACCCAGCTATGTTCTGTCTCTTTATAGTGCAGATGTCTCTCTGCTTTGAGCAGCTCTCCTTTTCCTCCCCTTCCTCTCTCCATAGACTTCTATTGTACTGATTAGATCAGTGGCAGAAGGGGGGAAATAAGTGAAGAAACAGGCACTTTACTTATATAAAGTATATTACAAAATGTGATATCTTCACCTGCACTATGGATTTATGAAAAAAATAAAAGCATACTGGCACTTATAATAATGTTATAAATCCTGATCCTAAAAGGCTCCTTTTAATGTAACACTATAAGTAGCCTCCTCTATATACATGGCAGCGTCTGGTCCTGTGATGTGCAGGCAGGTATACGGCTCATTACAATGGGTTGTCAGTGCTCTGTCTTGTAATAAGCCATACACCTCTGTGATCATTACATATCTACAATCCTACCTCAACCAAGAACACAAGAAGTCGATACATAAAGTATATCGGAGAATTGCAAATCGTTTCATTATACAAAAATAAAATCTGAAATATATTTCTGCTGAAGCGCCATTGATCCTTTAACCTGTCCATTGAGTGAAGCCATCCACAGTAGGGATACACATTACCATTTATTTAGTAGGGTTTTCTTTGTGAATCTTCCCTTTATTAGCCATGACATATATCATATACTGCTCTTGGCTCTGCAGGGCTGCTGATCTGATGGGAATTGATTGATTTCAAAGGGCGATGTATAATTAGTATTCACATCAATGTCTGTCAGCAATGGCCTCTGATCCTGGGAGTCTCTAGGATCCCACTAAGCCAGCTTCTGAGCGACCCACCGTGTTATAAAGAATCGTACAGAAGACGTCTCCTAGAATCTGAGCATATAAAGCACAGTGATACATGCTTGGTTGTTATGGCTACTGTGTATCAATCTAGAGTTGTCAGTAATAGGGATGTCATGGGCGTCTCATTATGTCGGACCCTATGCCGCATACACTGATCTGTCACAGGTGATGGAGAACGCCATGTGGTCTACAGCGTGGACTTTGCTTACACTTCTATACTTTAATCCTTACAAGAAAGAACCTCCATTTACAGAAACAAAAAATCCAATCATGCAAGAAATTACTTTTTTGCAGAAAGGAAAAAAAAAGCTCAAGGTATAATGCGGTATCTCTTTCCTCTGGTCTGGATGGAACTAGAAATATAATAACTTGTCCCTTTGCTCCTTCCAGGGCTCTCAGCACAGCGGCTCCTCTACCTCATTAGCATCCACCAAAGTCTGCAGCTCTATGGATGAGGGCGACCTCTTAGTGGAAGGTAAGAGAAGGAGATGGGTAAGACAGAAGACTAAATCAGCAAAATATATATTTACCTACAATTAAAGACAGTAAATTGAGAGTCTCTGCCATAATAAAGTAGCACTCCGACAGAGTAGGAATGGAGCGGCAGGGAATATACTTGGCCTTCCTTTCCATCAGGACCCCTGTTATCGGGATCAGTGGTGGTCGGACCCCCATCGACCATGAAGTTATTCCATTCTCAACCCTATTGATAGGAGATAACTTCGAAAGTTAGTCCATCCTCTGTGGCTGTAGTATTTAAGAATAGTCTTAGTTACATTTTTTTAGTAGTAGAAATAAATATCAAGACATTGATGCCACCTGGTGGCCGCAAAGTGCAATTATTCTCTTCACAGAAGGTTGGCTAGGATGGATAAAGCATATACAGTATATTTTTTTATATATATATCTGTAGATAGATAAATAAATACATGCAGCACTGAAAATATAACAAAAAGCCAGGTGATAGATATTTTATTTTGAAACATTTCTGTTCCTTGTGAACCTTTTTCAGTTTTTTTCTTTTCACAAAGAATCGAAATATCGAACATGAAATAAAGTATCCATCATCTGCTTTTTGCTAGATTTGGAGTGCTGCTTATTTTTTTTTACGATTCTTTGAGGATTTGTAGCCATGTCCTGCGAATTTTTGCACCCCTTTTTCGCATTGGACTAGTACTATATAGATAGGTAGATTAGATAAGTAGATAGATAGATAGATAGATGGATGGATGGATGGATGGATGGATGGATGGATGGATGGATGGATGGATGGATGGATGGATGGATGGATGGATAGATAGATAGATAGATAGATAGATAGATAGATAGATAGATAGGAGATAGATAGATAGGAGATAGATAGATAGATAGATAGATAGGAGATAGATAGATAGGAGATAGATAGATAGATAGATAGATAGATAGATAGATAGATAGGAGATAGATAGATAGATAGATAGATAGATAGATAGGAGATAGATAGATAGGAGATAGATAGATAGATAGATAGATAGATAGATATTAGATAGATAGATAGGAGATAGATGATAGATAGATAGATAGATAGATAGATAGATAGATAGATAGATAGATAGGAGATAGATAGATAGGAGATAGATAGATAGATAGATAGATAGATAGATAGATAGATAGATAGATAGATAGGAGATAGATAGATAGGAGATAGATAGATAGATAGATAGATAGATAGATAGATAGGAGATAGATAGATAGATAGATAGATAGATAGGAGATAGATAGATAGGAGATAGATAGATAGATAGATAGATAGATAGATAGATAGATAGATAGATAGATAGATATTAGATAGATAGATAGGAGATAGATGATAGATAGATAGATAGATAGATAGATAGATAGGAGATAGATAGATAGATAGATAGATAGATAGATAGGAGATAGATAGATAGATAGATAGGAGATAGATAGATAGATAGATAGATAGATAGATATTAGATAGATAGATAGATAGATAGATAGATAGATAGATAGATAGATAGATAGATATTAGATAGATAGGAGATAGATAGATAGATAGATAGATATTAGATAGATAGATAGATAGATAGATAGATATTAGATAGATAGATAGATATTAGATAGATAGATATTAGATAGATCGATAGATAGATAGATAGATAGATAGATAGATAGATAGATAGATAGATAGATATTAGATAGATAGATAGATAGATATTAGATAGATAGATAGATAGATAGATAGATAGATAGATATTAGATAGATAGATAGATATTAGATAGATAGATATTAGATAGATAGATAGATAGATAGATAGATAGATAGATATTAGATAGATAGATAGATAGATAGATAGATAGATATTAGATAGATAGATAGATAGATAGATAGATAGATAGATAGATAGATTAGATACAGTAGATAGATATGAGGCAGATAGATAGATGTGTAAATGTGGATGTTGCTTTGTGACCTGTTATGATAAGTATTCACATTTATGTTACAGATATTATGGATGAAAATTTCCAGGTTCCAGTCTCTATAGCAGAGAGATACAAAGTTGGAAGAACCATAGGGGATGGAAATTTTGCCATAGTAAAAGAATGTATAGAAAGGTATGTGAGTGTTTTTCTTAGTTAAAGTCATTAATGTAACCATCCTTGTTGGTGACCATATTGTCCTCTTATTGCCACTGGACACATCTAGTAGCTTCACTTGGTCACTCAGCCACTTGCAGTTTGTCCCTACTGTTTTGCTATGGCAGTGCTAGCAGTCCCTGTGCTACTGCTGTTACCCTATCCTCACTGCACCGGTAGTTGCCAGAAATGTAGTTTCTAAGGGAGCGTTCACACTACTGTCAGTGTCCGACAGCTAGTGTCCGCTGCTAATGTCCGTGCAAGATTTTGAATGGACATTAGCAGCGGACACTACCTGTCAGACACCGACGGTAGTGTGAACACCCCCTTAATGTAATATGGGGCAAAGGCCCTCTCACTAAACAAGTAGGAAATGTTGTCACTTTTTGATTTGTAGGGATTTAATAACCAGGAGCTCCATCAGTACAAAGAATGTAGGGGCCACAGTACTGGCTTAACACTGGGTATCCCTCAGCACTTTCCATCCACAGCATTGCTCCTAATTCCCAGGAGTTGTCAGGGTCTGGGGTTTCTAGGTGGGGTGGCATAGACACACAAGTCCAGTTTCATTAGTCCATAACAAAGGTAGAGTTTTATTTTCACTCAAAAAAGGTAGTGCAGCAACAAAAGGAAACAATACAAAAATAAATACCTGCCCGGCTAGGCTCTAACTAAACATAGAATAGGTTACCTCACCTAGAATAACAGAAATCCAAAAGCCAGTAGAATCATTCAGGACACAGCTCCAAAAATATGACCTCTCTGTTTGCTCTCCAGCCAAGCTCTGCCCAAAGTCTGCTGCTGGAGCTGGCTTGTTAAGCCTCCTTGATGAGGAGACACTCTGCAGCTGAGTCGCTGCCGGAACATCCCCAAAATGTGGACTGGAGGGGGGTGGAATGACAGGTCCCACTACCAATCCTACCTGTCATTCCTAAAAATCCAACCCAATATGAAAGTTGTCTGCTGAGAACAAACATTCCTTCCGGAGTTTTCTCATCCCATCAGCTTACAATGTATATATATATATATATATATATATATATATATATACATATATATATATATCAGCCCAGTGACCTTACAGATACGAGAGATGTGAGCATTGGCATAGCAGTCACTGACCTGTCATCATACGCCTGTCCCTGTACCTTAAGTAACACTAAATTATACAGATAGAGACAAAAACACATTAGAAAGGTAACATTAGTGTCAGTCAAGTGTGCATGTGTTCTATGGTAGAAGGGGAAGCCTTCTCTATCTGCCTCAAGAACAAAAGGCCTTGACATTTAACTTGTCCCCTCCTTATTTCTCTGACATCATCTGTTTGGACTCGGCCATACACATAAGATAGTTACTTGGCCCTGATCTCTGCAACAGATTGTATGGGGTTATAGCTCAACCACAATCGGGGAATTGGTTTAGGCTGCAATACCAGACTTAGCCCATGGATAAGAGTGGCGCTGTTTGTGTATAATGAGGCATGAAAATACAATACACAACATTTTGCACATTTTTGAAACCCTTCTTCATTTCTCGGCAGCACAGTCTGCTGACCTAGCAACACTTGGATCACATTGCAAAAGTTCCAAAGTAACTATGTAGAGAATAATATGAGCACTTGAGATTTATTTTGCCTCATAGACATTTTAATCACTCCCGAAGGGATCCTGGTGTCTATTACCTGTGAACGCAACTGATTTATTGGAGAAAATTTGGATCTTAGGAACCTTGATACATATGTAGAATCTATCAGTGCATTCCCTGAAAGTATTACTATCCTGCAAGATCAGATGACAGAGAAGGGGGGATATAAATGGGGAACAGGGGTTAGCAACCTGCGGCACTCCAGCTGCTGTGAAACTACAACTCCCAATATGCTCTGTTCACTTCAAGTATACACATTGGGAGTTGTAGTTCTACAACAGCTGGGGTACCGAAGTTTGCCTACCCCTGGTGTAGAAAGACTAAAAGTCTGATTATTACATTATATGCAGCAAATAAGACTGATATGATAAATAGTGGGAAAAAGTCAGACCTTACTGACATACACAGTCATGTATAGCAAGTCAGACCGTACTGACCTTACTGACATACACAGTCATGTATAGCAAGTCAGACCTTACTGACCTTACTGACATACACAGTCATATATAGCAAGTCAGAGCTTACTGACCTTACTGACGTACACAGTCATATGTATATATGTACAGCCAGAAGGTCTGAGGCTACTTTATATTAGTCTGCATTGTAGAAGTGAAGGAGTTCAAGGAGAACTTTTCTTAATTCATGTGCTGTGTATATAGCGTTGCTGCAGCTAGCAGAGAATATCTGCAGGTCTAGACCATGGCGGTTCCTCCTTATTATGGGGATGTATTGTAGGATGATTAATGGGTAACAATAAGGAGCAGCTGCGTGCTATAGTGAATGGATGAGCTATACTGAAGTGCTCAATAAAAATGATAGAAATTGTGCGAAGGCCCAGCTGGAAAGAAATGGCGGTGCAGAAACAGATAATAAGACACGAGATAACAATTACATGTAATACCGCCATTGATCATTAATTGAATCTTTTTAATTAAATATTGCAAATTTAATTAACACTATACTACACTATGTTATTTCTATTATGAAGACTTAGCTTGAATATTAAAGGGGTTGTCTGGGCTTAAAGCAGATCTCCTGGCTCTTATGGCTTAGTATATACTGTATGTAGAGATTTTTTTTCTTACTGCAGGTATAGGTGTTTGTAGATTAGAATGTGTTACCATGTAAAAAGACAGATCTTCATACACTGACTTCCCGCTGAGCTTGTGCTTATATACAGAATATATATTTCTATTCAGGGGTTCCACAAGCAGACTCCCCAAACAGAAACCCGTGCAAAGATGTGAACCGGGCCTTAGAGATATCCTTGACAGGAACAATGCACCAAAGCAGCGGTCAAAGATGTTCATAAAAAGTTAATGTATTAATCGTGTGTTTAGTGTTATGTAAATGAAAATTAGTCACCGCATAAATTAAACATTGTACAACCTTCTAAAACACTTTGGGGCTCATGTATCAGGATTCCCGCACCAGTCTTGATAATTCCGGCCCTGCAGCACCTAATTTACGATGATGTGTGTGCCTTGTCATAAACTAAAGCCATCCAAGGTCCATGATTCTAAACACTGGCATCGATTTCTGTCATACTATACTCCAGAAAACTGGCGTAAATGATAAATCTGAGGGGGTCAATGGCTTCACCCCATAAAGGAAAGTGTTGTGTATAGCACAAAACGTATAGTCACAATTTTTGTGGAAAAATTCTGAATTGTGCCTTTTTCATGACTTGTGAAGCTGAGTTCACACTGGGTTTTTGGTACAGATTTTGACGTGGAGGCCGCCTCAGAATCCAGTTAAAAAACGGCTAGCCGTGACTGAGTGCCGTTGCAGTGCATACACTGCACCGGCATCCCTTTGCGGCATTCGACTCTGGATTAGGCCTAAATGAATGGGCCTAATCAGGAGGGAGCCTCGCGCCCTGGACGTTGTGGCTAATTCAGCCACAGAATCCCCAGCGAGAAGGGTCATGTCGCTTCTTTTTTCCGCTACCAGCTAGCAGAAAAAAAAAGCGAGTGGCTTCCATTGAGCCCGTTATGGCAGCGGATTTGTAGCGGATTCCACCTCAAAATCTGCTGCCAAAAAACTCCATATACAACACTAAAGCGCTGCAGGAAGAACCGCTGCGTGAATGCATTGCAGTTCTTTCCGCAGTGCTTTTAAGAGAAAGTTCACAGAGTTTTCCTCCGCGGATTTTCTCTTAACATTATATCTACTAGAAAGCTGCTGGTGTTTCCGTAGATATAATTGACATGCTGTGATTTGCAAAGCCACAACGGCTTTGCAAATCACAGCATGTCTGCGCTGCTATCTTTTCCGCAAAGTGGGGATGGAATTCGCATGAATCCCATCCACTTTGCCTGCACTGTACAACGCTGCGATTTTTCCCGCAGCGACTCCGCTGCAGGCAAATTGCGGCATTTCCGGTCCGTGGGCCCCGGCCTAAGACAGTTTTTTCGTGCACAAGCCATGATAAGTCCACTACGCAGTGGTTTGGTTTATGAAAAAAAGAAGGTAAAAAATGGACAGTCTTTGAGTAAGGCCACACACTGTGGCAACGCTGCTTTTTTTTTTGTTGCTGTTTTTGCTATGGTTTTTGAGCCAAAAACAGGAATGGATTAAGCAGATGGAAGAAGTATAAGACGTTCCTATATATCCCCCTTTCTATTAGTAGATATTCCTGAATTTTTCTGCTGTAAAATCTGTAACAAAAAAGCAGCTTTTTATGCAATGTGGGGCCTCAGCCTTAATAAGTTTTAGGCTGGGGCCCCACGGGTTGGAAATGCCGCAATTTGCCCGCGTTAGAAACCCTGCGAGAAAAATCATTGCGTTTTTCAGTATCTGGAAAATGGATGGCATTCTTGCGAATCCCACGCCCACTTTGCGGTAAAAACTGTAGCGCAGACATGCTGCAATTTCCAAAACTGGCAAGTCCTTGTGTTCAGTCCACTCCTGGCTTTGGCCTAAAAACCAAGAAAATCTGTAATGAAAAAAGCAGTTTTTCCGCAACATGGGACCTTAACCTGAGGCAGGGTTTATACATTCTGGTTTTGTGATGCAGTTTTTGAAGTCCAAACAAGGAATGGGTTCAATAAGGAGACGTAGCGCTTGTCCCTTTAGGATTCACACCTGGTTTTGGCTTCAAAAACGGCATGAAAGAACAGAATGTGCAAAGCCAGCCTTGGCATCGAAAGAAGTCACAAGACAATTCCTGACACAGAACGCAAATACTTACAAAATGTTTCTTTATTTTTATCATTATTTTTATATCTTTGTTTCTAGGTCAACCGGTAGAGAATATGCACTGAAAATCATCAACAAAAGCAAGTGCCGAGGAAAGGCGAGTATCTTATAGGAAAACTCTGGTTGTCTAACTATACAATGGTGTTGTAAGCTACATTCACATGACAGCGAGTAATGGCCGCGTGAGTGGGAATAACCATTATTTTGATAACAAAATATAGGCCGTATCCTATTTTTGGCCATTTTCACGGATCCCTCTACACACTGTCATGTATGGAAGATCTGTGAAAACAGCTGCTCCTCGGGTGCAAGACGAGCGTGAAAAATGGGCATTTTTCACAGCCATTTTGACCCTGGATGTATTCTTATGGGGTTACAAGATATGGCGCTGACTTTTACACTGGGCAAGTTGAGATCTTGTAAATCTAAAGTATACAATTTGCTTTCAGCTCAGGGATTGGGATAAAAGTATTTGTGAAGTGATGGCGTAATCCAAAATATCTACTAGTCTCATGTACAGCGCCATTGTTGGTGCTTGTCCGACAGTGCTAGGGTCTCCCTACTGAATCACTTGACACTGAATGCGATAACACTTTCCTACCGATACACACAGGTTCAGTTTTTACTTCTGTCTATAAGCTCTTGCTGCCAGTCAGTCTGGACCCAGGATTTAGCTCGGGCTACTCTGTGTCTGGCAACTAAGGCTAGGTTCACACCTTGACTTGGTCTCCACTGGGCAGTTCCCTTCCCCATTCTCTTTGAAAAATGCCTAGAGAAAAGCAAGCAGCGCTTTTGTCTTTGCATTTTTCACCCTTTTCAGGCAGAAATTGGGTGTAAATCCGGTGGCCCAATTATAGTCTATGGGAGTCCATGGGCTTCCATGGGTAACCACTTCTTTAAGCAGATTATGTTTCTGTTCAGGGGGTCCCCAAATGGAATCCCAAATGCAGGTGTAAACCTAGTGTAAGTTGGGTCTCCACTGAGCTCCTGCCCCAGCTATACTATACATGCAGATCTCCAGAACTCCTCCCTTGAAAGTGCCATTCCAACCTTTAGTGTGAGTTCACACGGAGGAAAGTGCCGCGTGATGTAGCACGTAGACGCCGCGTGAGCTTTTGCGGGCCGTATACTCTCCCATTGATTTCAATGGGAGCCGGAATCGTATACACGGCGCTATTTTGTGGCCATGATTTTGCAGCCGCAAAATCACACCCGCAAAATAGCGCCACGTATACGATCCCGGCTCCCATTGAGGGTGAGTTCACACGGAGTAAAGTGCCGCAAAAGCTCCCATTCATTTCAATGGGAGTGAGGATCGTATACGCGGCGCTATTTTGCAGCTGTGATTTTGTGGCCGCAAAATCACGGCCGCAAAATAACGCCGCGTCTACGATCCTCACTCCCATTGAAATGAATGGGAGCTTTTGCGGTGCGCAATCTGCCGACACGTGTATACGTGCCAGATTGCGCTCCACTTTCCTCCGTGTGAACTCACCCTGAAATCAATGGGAGCGTATACGGCCCGCAAAAGCTCACGCGGCGTCTATGTGCCACATCACGTGGTACTTTCCTCCGTGTGAACTCACCCTTACAAGCATATTGGCCTGGTTTGGATACCCTGACCTACCTTCATACTCTCTTCCTTCTGTCAGTTCTCACGGACCACCAAAATATAGGTCATGAACTATTTTTGGCCATTCTCACAGATCCATACACTGAAATGCATAGGGCATCCATTAAAATGGGTACCCCCGGGGTGCTAGACCTTGTGCGTCTCTTGTGTAAATCTAACCTTATATCATTACTGGGCTAACTAATGCCCTGTTCACATCAGCGTTTGGATTCCGTCCGGGGAGAGTCCACATGGGGACCGCCCAAATGGAATACCAAACGCAAGTGCAAAGTGCCGTGCTGTAAAAGCGCACGGACGCCATAGACTATAATGGGGTCCGTGTGCTTACCGGCAGATGTCTGCAGGGATCGTGCGGACAGAAAAGTATAGTCTATGGGGTCCGTGTGCTTTTACAGCACAGCGCTTGCAATTGTGTTTGTATTCCGTTTGGGGGGGGAGGTCCCCATGCGGACTCTCCCCGTATGGAATACAAAAGCAGATGTGAACCAACCCTAAGACTCGCAGAAAATAGAGAAAAAAATTACTTCTCCTTTAACAAAAACAAGAAAATAAACAGCAAAACTGCAAAAAGAAGCGACAGGAGGATTAAAGGAGAAATCTGATGTCCCAATTTTGACAAAAACTTGTAAATTCAATATAATTTTTATCTCCTGGAGCGAGCATTAATAATTCATGCCTTGCTGGTGCCATCTTAAGAGGCGCTACCATTATCCCAGTGCAGCGAAAACTAGAAATCTGCTTTTCTAATGAGAGGCGCCGAACTCAGGGAGACGGAGATGTAATTAGAGAATTGGGTGAAATTAGGATCTTCAGACCAGACCTACATTCCCTCATCCTATAGTCCATGCATTATTTATTCCCTTAGTCACAGTATGGGCTGCGGGGTGTATACTACACTCAGGTGTCCTATAATGGGTTTATATGAATGTACAAATAAGTGTACAAACCCTGCTGCAAGAACATGTACATTGTATTGGGTTACTCTAGTGATTACTTATGGAGGGGATTTGGGACTGAAAGCTGCCGTGTCATCCTGTTGCACATGTGCCATTTTTTCATGACGATGAATGCTAACTTTCTAAGGCCTTAGGGACCAAGTGTGTAGGCCAAGGCTCTCCCGATGGGGTGGGAATGTGATGATCATTTACCAGGTCCTATCCCAACATATAACAAAGTGGAGCTGAACTCCCCATTGAAGTCAATAGGGAATGGAAGGCACTTGGATTACTCTTGATCTGAGCACTTTCTTCTTCACTTACTCATAGATTCAGATTTGGTGCATTTTTGGCACACAGCTCATCTCAGCTCCTGTCCCCACCTTCTTAGACAGTGGGCAGAGCAGGATGAGAATCTTACTCTCAGTCTTATTGTTGCAGATTTTGCTGCAGTTTTTTGAGCCAAATCCAAAAATGGCTACAAAAGGAAAGGGAAATATATAGGAAGTTCTTATACTTCTCCCTTCTGCTCAATGCATTTTTGGCTTTGGCTCAAATGAAAAGCAACAAAAAAAGCTGCGTTTCTGCAAAGTGGGGCCTTAGCCTTGAATACATTACCGGACTTAGCCTGTGAACAGGAGTGACACTGTTTTTGGAACATACAACATCTACCCTGAAGGTTTTATCCATTGATGTAAAGTGAACTAAGTTGTCAGGGTCTTATTGCTTTGTTTTATCATGTCTTGAACAGGAGCATATGATCCAAAATGAGGTCTCCATTCTGAGAAGAGTGAAGCATCCCAACATTGTCCTGCTCATTGAGGAGATGGATATGCCAAATGAGCTGTATCTTGTGATGGAACTAGTAAAGGTAAGTCCATAGGTGGTGTTAGGGTATGTTCACATATAGTATGTGGTATCGTTGTGCTATATGGGAACAAACATTCAGCAGCACATTTTCAATGGTCATAAGAAACCCAAACCTGATGGATTTCTTCTGCCTCTGGATAATGATGATTCCTCATCTGATGTGAATACAGTTTAAGGGTACATGCACAAACGGATCCCTATCCCTAAAAAGAGATGTCTGTATTGCATCAGTAAGTCCACTGTAGTCTTGGATCCACAAAAAGAGTTGTATGATACACTTGTATGAGCAAGTCTGTGCTACAGATATAGATAGGAATAAGATCTATGAGTTATCTAAGATGCTAGGAGTCCCTGCCTCACAGTCAGTGGCATAACTACCGCCATAGCAGTGGAGGCAGCTGCCACAGGGCCCGGGACATTAGGGGCCTAGTGACAGCCACTACCGCTGCTATCATTATACTCGGGGGTCTTTTCGGACCCCCGAGTATAATGATCGGTGGACCGGGAGAGGTAAGAAACATAAATAACATGTTACTTACCTCTCCATGATCCTGCCAGGCCTCCTTCCTGACGTCTCTGACGTCACATGAACCCAGCCAGCGTCCCAGGTCATGTGACGTCCGACGTCATTGAACAAGGACAGCAGCGAGAAGGCAGCGGAGAAGACCGCGTAGGAGCCGGGGGACGGGTAAGTAACAGTAGTTTTTAATGTTGTATTCCCCCGGGTCTCTGATTATAATACTCTGGGGTCTGAAAAGTCAGACCCCAATTGATCTGATACTGATAACCTATCCTGTGAATACGTGAGTAGTATCAGAAATCACGTTAATACCCTATGTAGCATATCACTTTTCCCATATTAAAGGTGCAATATAACAGATATAGGCCGGGGCAACACATTTTGAAAATGCCACAATTTGGCTGCGGTGTTTTACAGTACCTGCATGTCTATTATGCCCATGGAAACATTGTCGTTTTCCATATAGGTGTAATAGGGGCAGAAAGTCTGCAGAGATATCCGCACCGGTCTTTTCCGCAGCAC